>NC_139808.1:5719581-6214581 GCF_963457635.1 Microchirus variegatus | reverse complement strand
GTGAAGTAAGTAGTTTATAGTGCCATCTAGAGGAGAGGCTGAAATTTACAACAAAGACCTGCTCCTCTGCTCACCCCCTCCCTTCCCTGAGCGATACAGTATCCTCAGCTGGTCAAATGTCGTCCTCGTCGTCTTTCTCCGTGTCAGCAGATGAGGTTTGTGAGGTGAGGGAGAGGGCGAGCTACCGCGGCCGTAGCAGACGAAGCGGAGAGAGAGGAGGCGGGACTTCCGCTACAAGTAAAGAGACGCTTGATTTGTTCTCTCGCGTTTGTCCTTACAGGCTCCGGTAGAAACATGGCGTCTCGCTGCTAACAGTGGCTATGTAACCGCGGCCCGCGACCATGTTATTTTACATGACTTTTTGAAACACTACAAAAATGAAACAAAAACTATTATACAGCGACTAGACGATGCAGGAGCAATGAATACTACACATTGTCCCTTTAAAGTCATAAAAATATGCAAATTGAAAGTACAATGCAACATTACTGAACAAAAAGCTTCAACTGATAATGACATTCTACCCCTCGACGGGTACAAAAACGTGCAACTAAAGAGGTTTTTTAGTTTGTTTGTTTGTTTTTTTATGAACTGGGTGTAACAGGCCTTTAAACACAGACAAGGGGCCACTAATGACGATAATGTAAAAATGATTGTTTTGTGTTGCGCTGCCCTTACCACCCTGTAATCTGCGCTAACCTGGGTGTCTGGAAGTTTGCAGGCTCGGAGGACAGGGAGGAGTGATGCTGACAAGGTAGATCAAAGCGAAGAAAGAGGGGAGGGGTGAGGAGGAGGAGGAGGAGGAGGAGGGGGGAACAGAGATTAGGTTGATGGAGGAGTGAGAGAGAGAAAGAGAGATTATAGGTCAGGAGTGGGGCTGTATGGAAAGAATGACAAGAAAACAACAGGTCTGAGCTAACAAGCTTCACTCAGACCTTATCAGACTGTGGCACGTAGACTCTGCTGTTTGCATGTTAGAAGAACACAAAGTTGACAAGGAGTGTCTTTATATTATAATCCTCAACGATGATTGCTTTATCACATTTAATGTGGGGTGTTACAGTGTGTCAGTCACAGAGACACAGTGCATCAGGGCAAATGGATCGTTTCCTGAATTTCAAAAATTCACTAAAATTATTCCTTAAGAAGTTTGCAAATATTTTCGACGGATCCTTGTTCAGGGCGATGCCGACTATTGTGATGGTAAATTTCAAGTCATTCCGAGATACTTTTTGTTTTTGAGAAGAAAGTCAGCTCACTTCATTTCCTGAATTTCAAAAATTCATTTAAATTACTCCTAAAGAGGTTTGCAAATATTTTAAACCAGGAGTAACTTAAGTCCACATTTCAATGATAACTTCTCTTAAAGGTCACATAGAGTGGTCCTGTTGCACATATATGTTAGTTATGGAGGTCTACTTACATACATTAACTCGTTTTTATGGTCAAAAACCTCCTAGTTGCTGTAAACGAGCCGATTGAAATCCTCTTTTCTGACGCTGTTCGTCAGCCGTGATGTTTCAGAGTGAACTTTCACCCCCAGAAGACGGAGTCTTGTGATTGGCCAGTACTATTCAGCACACCAGCTCTCAGAAGCACAGCTCCCCCCTCCGGATGTGCCCGGACTAGTGCCCGGAGCAGCCGATCCGCTGTTTACGTAACTGTTACGGGATTGCGTCAAGGTAATGACGCAGATACACAACAAAAAAACAGCGTTAATAGGAACTTCCGGTCGAGTTCCGCTTTAATCTTTGCTCTGAAGTGACGAGCAAGATCTTTGTAGCAGACTTGCATCCTGAAATTATTCTAATGTGCGGTCGTTCTAGCAATCGCGGCGGTTTTGTACCATAAATAAGATTAGGAAATAGATTAAACCTTCTAAATTTCAACACCCACTAATGGATGTTCAGGGAGGAAGGAGGAGGGAAACGAGAAATGGAGAAGAGAGGAGGAAGAAGAAGAAGAGTGTCGGATGTAAATCACCGTGAGATCCGTCTGCTTCACACCACGCTGCGGCTGAAACGCCGACGTCCACAGCTGAACATCTGTTGTGTTTGGCCGTGACATCCTCCTCTCCTCTTTCCCCTCACTCTCCTCTCCTCCTCAGCTGTTTGACAATCCCTCCCATGAAAGATTTTATTCATCCCTTACATATACTGGATCTTTGGCGGTATCTGAACTAGGTTCTCCGAGCTTTTCTCTGATGGTCACATGTTTTTCTCCTAACACAGCAGCGTCTGCAGTGTGTACTACTATGTGGTCATTATGGATCACAGCTTTGCTCATTCAGAGGTGATCTCATGCTCCTCTGGCAGCAGATTATCTTCCAGTTGTCCTTAATAGAATCTCATATTCCTGTTTTTCTGGACACATGAAGCGCAGGACAAATTAGCAGCCGGTCCAATATAAACATTTTTGAAATGGGCCTAAACGGGCCTTCGATGAAAATACTTTCCTAAGAGGAGTATTGAATGATCGCGGTCAGTCGTCAGTTAACGACTGCCTCAAGAAAAAGCCAGATCTTTAGAAGAGAAAAGTAAAAAAAAAAAAAAAGGAAATTTAAGCGTCAAAACCTGTTGAAGTCTCAAGGCCACACAATTACACAGCAACTTCTTCAGTGTATTCTGACTGAACGTGCTCATCTTACAAGGTTTTTGATTTATTTAAATCCTGTATGTGGATCTGTTTTTGGATCTCCACTAAATAAAATCCAGTCATTTCTTTCTTGTCCCAAAACAGTCATCAAAATCTCTCTATATATAGTATAAATAGTGGCCAAAGCATTCTAACTGAACCTGACAGAAGCTGATTTCCTCAAATGTTTATTATTTCTTTGGTTTTCTGACTGTCTTGGCCATGTCTACCTTTGAAAAAGAGAACATTACAGTAATAATATGGTATTTTTATGATAACCCTGTCTTTTTTCTAATGTAATTTCCACCTTTCCAATAGCAATGCTCATAGTACACACAAGACAAGAGCATTTCTGTAGGGACGCATTTGGACAAAAGTTGTACAATATCTTGTTGGAGACTTTCAGAAATGATACTCAGTGAATTCATTCAAAAGGGAAATATAACATTCGTATAAAGGTGTATATATTCCTTTTTAAAATGTAAATAAAAGAGAAAATATACCTTTTTGGAAAAGTTATTTACATCGCGACGATTGCAATTTTACAACATGAATTCGCATTTTATTCCTGCAAGTAAACGGTCAACATTTTCACGATATATTTTATTACAATAACACCAAGTTGTTTCCAAAATGATAGCTTGTTAGTGAGAATTAAGGTATGGCTACCATTACTATTACCATCATTCTCCCTTAGGTCCCTCACACATTTTATATAGTAATCACCAAATAAGATCATATTGAAACCATAAAAACTGGGTAAAACAAATGAAAATCACACAAATTCTTTCTATGACGAATCACACCACATTAATCTATCAATCCAGCTCTGTTTTCTGTTTGTTTAATCCAGATTTCCTCCTGTTTTATTGTGTTTTTTCCCCTGATGTGACGCCGACTGTCTCACGTCGCCGTCACGTCCCTGTTTCCTGTGCTCTTTGTCAGTCATCCGGCACCTTTGCTAATCAGCGGTTGCCACAGTTGCTCTTTGTCTCCTGCTCCTCATGTCCTGTCAGGCATGTCGTCCAATAATAACCCCGGGGTAGCCAGGTAGCTCAGCCATGTGGAATTTGACATTGTGTCTTGGGGCATGTCGGGGCCCCCGGAGTCAAGAGTGTGAGTGGACGGGATACAGCCATAGTGTCAGGACTTTCCAGAGAGAGAGAGAGAGAGAGAGAGCAGGGACAGTCTCTAATGACTTTTTATCAAGAGGAACTGCAGATTAATTAAAGAACAGAAACAAGTTTGAGGTATATTTTAATTTATAAATCTCATTAAAAAAAAGGATCAAAGATGAATGATGATTAATTTAGCCAAAACACACAAGCCGCATGTCATCGTCATGAAAGAGTAAATCACACAAATACACCATGACGTGACATAATTTGAATATTATATCATACTTCATGTACATGTATTATTATTATGATTATTATTATATATATTTTATATTTTTTTTTTTATTTATAAAACGCTTAATATAGATATGGTTTATGGTTTTGTCAAATAATTACTAATAACCCAGATCAGCCACTGAATATAGAAAAGTAGATATAAATACACTATCAGTTTAATCAATTAATCAATTAATAACTAGACTATACATTAAATGTATTGTTTAGTTGTTATAGTCATATATGTATGTACTATGTACTGCATCGATACATAATATTAGCATGTACTACCAGTAGCTAACTACTACTACTACTACTAATAATAATTATATACACCTTTAACATTATATTTGTGACCCCTACACATACATAAAAACTGGAAAACTAGTTTTTAACTATAATGCTCCTCAAATATGTGACTTAATTCATCTTAAAGGTGCCATATGTAAGAATGGAAACTGGTTACTACATTCAAATTCAAAATACAGAGGTCTTTTAGGTTTCGTTTTCTGACGTAACTGGCAACCAGTGGTCGCTCGGCAGCTGAGACTCTACTGACTGCAATGATTGGTAGACGGCGGTAGGTGGCGCCACATGCCAAAACATGATTTCAAAACATAAACATGATTTGCAGTCTGCAAAAGATTTTTTTTAATGCAAATATTTTGTCTGTACTGTTGTTGTTGGTGAGTTCAGTTTGAGTCTTCGTGGCTTATTCCTGAGTCTCTGTGACATATTAGGAGGATTCTATGACCAGTTTATTATATAATGCACCTTTTAAATATCTGCAAACAGTCTTGGAACAGTGTGAATGCACTTGACCGTTCCCTGTGAACCTGATGTTTTTTATTTTAAATAAAGGATAATAAACACATGTTATTTACTGAAAGCGCGGCTGCTACACTGTACATTCTCCTAACAATATCTCCTCACTTACCCTCCCCTGTCTCCGAGGAGCCAAAGCCACTGGCTGCAGAGGCGACGCGAGAGTGATTGACGAGCGCTGCGGAGGGAGAATGTGTACGAGAACCACATGCTTCACACGCTGGTGTAAAACGCACACATTA
Source organism: Microchirus variegatus (assembly GCF_963457635.1). Lineage (NCBI taxonomy): Eukaryota > Metazoa > Chordata > Actinopteri > Pleuronectiformes > Soleidae > Microchirus > Microchirus variegatus. The sequence goes on along the minus strand of NC_139808.1, from coordinate 6,209,486 downwards.
TTGACAGGTGCAGCAGAGGAGTATGTGCGTGGCGCTGAAGGAAGCCCTTGTTAATGTTGGCACCAGACTCTCAGCTGCGTCCTGTCACCAGTGGACGCTGTGTGGTCACTGGGCTGATATATGGTGCTGATATATATTGGCTGATATATGGGCTCCTGTGTCGGAAGAGACGTGCCAGCACATTTAGAGCGGAAACGGAGCAGGGATGAGCGCAGACAAACTCACTGTGTGTCTTCCAAGGGTCAATAGCGAGACTTAATTCTGATATCTAGCCTTCATATGTGGAATTTTTCAACCTCCTCATTGTTTGCACTTCAACTTATGTGTACATCGGTCATTTCTACGTCATCTGTGTGGTTTGTTCATTTATTTGTGAGCTACATTGTCTTGCATGGGGACTGTTATAGTTGACGTAATAAATAAAGTTGACTTATTCTGACTAATTATCCAAACATAGTTTGTATTAAAGGTGCCATATGTAAGAATGTGGCCAAAAAACGGTTACTACATTCAAATTCAAAATACAGAGGGTTTTTTTTTTCTGACGTAACTGGCAACCTGTGGTTGCTCGGCAGATGAGACTCTACTGACTGCAATGATTGGGTAGACGGCGGTAGGTGGCGCCACATGCCAAAACATGATTTCAAAACATAAACATGATTTGCAGTCTGCAAAATATTTTTTTTTAATGCAAATATTTTGTCTGTACTGTTGTTGTTGTTGGTGAGTTCAGTTTGTTATATGAACATTATTCCTGAGTCTCTGTGACACATTAGGAGGATTTTATGGCCAGTTGATTTAGATTTATTACATAATGCACCTTTAAGTGTTATTGAAGTATAATACCTTTTTATGAAGATTGCACTTTCCTCTCTCCATCCAACTATCTCATGTAACAAGAGATGCTGTTTCTAGAAAGAGACAAAAATGCAGTTTTCACTCACTCACTCATTCGTTCTTCTACTGCTTTATCCTCCACATGAGGGTCACGGGAGGCGCTGGTGCCAATCTCAACTGACTTGGGGCGATAGATGGGGGTCACACACCCTGGACAGGTCACCAGTCCATCACAGGGAGACACATAGAGACAAACAATCATTCACTCTCACTCTCGCACCAACGGTCAATCCTAATCCTCATATTGCATAATTTTAAAACAAAACAATGTTTCTGATTCATTTTTGTTGTTTGCAGGCTGTATTGAAAAAGAACTGTGTGTATGCCATAATATTCCCACTTTAATTCACATCACATGCAGATATTGTGGTACTTTATCTATATAACTTGTGTAGATTCTTTTCCACCTTTTGAAAAAAGCCCCGGACCTTTCTCTGTGTGTGTGTGTGTGTGTGTGTGTTTGTGTTTGGTATGCATGTGCAAACATTTATGTGTAACTAGAGGAATTCACTGGTGCCTCATCCAGAGGTTTGCCTTTCTCTGAGTGTGTGTCTGTGTGTGTGTGTGTGTATCGTAGATAAAATCAGATGACGGTAAATTTCCTGTACAGAAATAAATGTCCCAGGTAAACAAGAATAATCAGGTGAAGGCAAACACATGATGTTCTACAAAACCAGGACACGTCAACATGTCGTCAAAAGGGCGGTCACATTTAAGTGGACACTCATTTTGTTTCTATATTTACTTGGATTCATTCACACCAGTGACAGTAAAGTGTTTATTCGTGCTGGTGCTGAATAATTGAGCCCATGCACGGCCTTAGGTTGTTGAGCCAAAAAATGCAGTATTGACGTCATGGAGTTGCATTTCAGATGTGTTTTTAAGGAGCTCTGTGCTGTGTTTTAACACACTGCTGCTGTCACGCCTCAAAAACAACAAAAAACCTGCTGAACAACTGTTTAACAAAGGGGAAAAAATATAAAGAGTTCTTTTCCTGTTTTAAATTGAGAAACAAATAAAGAAAAGCAATCTGCACGGAAGATGGAAACACGATGTCGTATACTGTACTATCTGACGAACAAATTCACCATTTCAAATAAAGGCCAGAAACACTTTCTGCAGTTCATAGCTATTGTATTTCACACACAGTTGATTTCTAAATCTTAAACTTACTTTGTGCCTCTGGGGAAAAACACATTCCCTGAGTGGCTGGGCTGCACATTTTCAGGTGACGTTCAACATTAGGGACACAAACTCTGAGCTAATACATTCCTGGCCCTTGCTGGTTTTGCCGTCTGCAGCTGTGAGGCTTCTGGCTGGTTGATGAATGAACCAATAGCGACCTGGTTAAGTGATGAATGGACCAATGGAGGATGATGGATCACGGTGGTGGTGCAGGAGGGGGAGGGGGGGGGGGTGAATGTAGCGGCAAGACGCTAAAATCAAGGCAACAAGATGGAAGGAGAGGGGAAAGAATATATAAATATGGGAAGACAAAGAAGTAACAAGTCTACACTCATGACAGATAATATTATTAAACTTTATCTATTTAACTTTTACTATGTCCACTGTCTTAGTTTGGTGCTTTATTTTTGGGGCACTGTCTCTTCCACTACATATAGTAGCATTATTTTCTTTACTTGTGTGTATAGTGGACATGCACGGATACATTTAGATAATATACTCAACAAAAATATAAACGCACAAACTTGAAATGGTGAACAAAAATAGAATGTCATGTCATATTTTGCTCAGATTCTTGATGCATTTGTTTATGGAATTATTTGTTTTGCTCAAACCCAGTAGTCCAGTGTCACTTGGCCACTCCTATTGACGACAATCTCAAGATTGTGTATTTGAACTCACGAGAGTCACGGATCATGTCAGAGTGGTGGTCAATATGTGTGACCAGTACTACAGACACTCCTTATGGTCTGGTCAATAAAAGGGCACACCAAAATGTGGACTTTTGTCACTTGTCAATATGTCACAGATGTCACAAATCATGAGGGAGCGTGCCGTTGGCATGCTGAGTGCTGGGCTGAGCGTTACAGCTGTGGCAACACAACTGAATGTGCAACATTCCACCATCATTCCAGGCCACGATCGACAACTTTTATTGACTTTTTGTGAACTTGGATCATCGACCCCCATTGTGTTCTTCCTGCCATTACTCCAGGACTTTTGTTTTGAAATAGATCCTAATGCTCGCAAATTAAAGCCACTTTATTGATAAAGTTGTACTGTTATTTTTGGATAGTTACTGTATTCTGTTAAATAACAATAACTACAAGCTTTTCTTTGTGTGTTTATATTTTTGTTTATTGTACATTATTTACCTTTCACCCATTCCTCTTCTACCACTTAATCCTCCACATAAGGGTCACGGGGGATGCTGGTCCAATCCCAGCTGACATTGGGCGATAGGTGGGTTACATTCTGGACAGTTCGCCAGTCCATCACAGGGAGATATATAGAGACAAACAACCATCAACTCTCACATATATGGTGAATTTAGAGTGTCCAATTTACCTAATCCCCATATTGCATGTTTTTGGACTGTGGGAGAAAACCTTTAATACCTAAAATTCAAAGGCACATTTAAAAGCAAGCACTTTTACTCAAGTAGAAAAGGGAATGTGCTGGAGTACAATTGTTGTACTTTTACATGAGTGCTTGCTCCACCTCTGACCATGCCTTCATCTACTAAAACACGATGGGAAGAACATAAACTAGTTGCGTGGTCACACAGCGGCTGCAAAAAGTGACATTTGACTTGATTGTCGATAATGGAGGAATAATAATTCCTCATCTGTGTGGATCGTGAGTGTCTGTTCTAAATCCAAGCGACAATCATTTCAATACTTTGTCGAGGCATTAAAGTGAAAACCGCAAATGTGAACCTCATGGTCGTGCTGGAGGAAATGTGGGAGATTCTTCACAGGCTTCACGATTCGTTCCTCTGATCGCTGAGTGTGTGCACGACGCAATATCTGGTGCCCGATCCCACTCCAGTTGTTAAGATGTTTGACAGAAAGCTGCTGGTGGTGCGGGGGGGGGGTAAAAAAGGTCTGTGGATCATTAAAGTCAATAGGAATCATGTGCTGGGGGACTATGAGCGTCGGTGCATATGCGTCCATCCACCCAACACTTGTTAAAATACACTAGTAGGAAGTATGTATTCCTACAGTGGGAGCTGAAGAAGATTTTTCAGTTATGGTAATGCATGATAAGGAACGTAAAGGCTAACATAATACAAACACTGTGCAACATCATTGGGCAAAAACGCAAATCAAATACGCCTTGTGAAGAGATTCCAGCGCGGCTGACGGTCACAAAACAGCTAGCTACGCTAATGCTAATCGTAGCCTCGCTAGCTTACCTTTGGAAACAGGTTCGCCAAGTTAGCCGCAAAATAGTAGCATGCTAATGCTAAGTAAATATGTGCTCGCGTATCTGTGAATGGCCACCGACTTCGACGTTTCAGTATAACACCATGTTCTAAGTTAAAGGTCACATAGAGTGGTCCTGTTGCACATTTATGTTAGTTATGGAGGTCTACTTACATATATTAACTTGTTTTTATGGTCAAAAACCTCCTAGTTGCTGTAAACTAGCCGATAGAAATCCTCTTTTCTGACAGTGTATTTCTGCTGCGAGATTTCAGAGTGAACTTTCACCCCCAGAAGACAGAGTCTTGTGATTGGCCAGTACTATCCAGCACATCCGTTCTCAGAAGCGCAGCGCCCCCCTCTGGAACAGGCGGATGCACTGCTCCTCATTATCAAAACATTGTTTTAACAGTGTTTAAAAATAGCTTCGTCACGACTCCCCGCCGCAGTCCCTTTATGACTTTAAACCGGAGTCAGACCCAGAGTCAGAAGACACTGTTGCTCGTGAAACACCTCCACAACGGACGTTATTCTTCTTCTGCGGTTCAATGTACGTAACCGGATGTGTAGGAGAACCGCTGCTTACGTAACTATTACGGGATTTTCAGTGATCTCGTTGAGCCCCGAGATTACAATAAAACACAACGTTCTCAGCAATGGCTGAACTGTTTGTTTCGAACCGTCAGGGCTTCATAAACAAGGTAATGACGCAGATACACACCAAAAAAACAGCGATAATAGGAACTTCTGGTCTAGTTACGCTTTAAAGCGTGTTTAATGAGCGGCTGCCTACCGGTTGATGACACTCGGACAACCCTGACGCGCCGTCGGACATAAAACGTGAAAATCAAGGATGCACACCATCGGTCCATGCTCAACCCATATCCAAAATTTTAGGGCGATCTGACTAAAGGTCAGCGAGATACGCCCGTCACAGAAAGACACACAAACAGACACAACTTGCTTTATAGATACATAATAGGTAGAAACACCACAGACAAAAGAAGGAATAGGAGTGTACATGCACCGCTGTAACCACGCTGTGTGAAGTAAAAAGAAGACAAATTTGCCTGGCAACCGTTTGAAACAATTATAACAAACAGACTTCTTTTTTTTTTTTTTCATCAAAACCAAACCAATGAAAGGCAATAAAAGGAAGAAAGAAAGAAAAAAAAACACTGTCGTGAGCTCATACCGACGAGAGATTAAATCCCTTCTCGTTCTCGCATCAAAACAGTGGAGAATGCGGGGGCATACTTTCAGGTCTCTTGAAGATGTATGTACAGGTTTTCATGCGTATCAACACCGCGCTCTCTCCTGCAAGTCACAACTGAGCCGCCGGGCGTGATTTCTCCTGCTATCAGTGATGGAAGCTACGGGGAGCGACTCCACGCCACAATCTGAGAGCTGTGTAATCTGCGGCAACTTGGCAGGGAAACAGAAAGACTGTCGTCATGCAGCTTTGGCTCCACGCAGCTCTGTCAACACAGTCAACACAAACAGACTGATTCGAGTCTGCACACCTGTTCATCCTCTCATATAAAAAAAAACAGAGTGTCTTGTTTCCGGTCACACACACACACACACACACACACACACACACACACACACACACACACACACACACACACACACTCAACACTGCAGCTCCTTCAGTGTCTGTGGGAGTCATTACGAGGGAAACTGAGAGCACCGTACATCGCCGTAGACGAGTTATCGTCTGTGTTTGAAGTCGGTTGATGATGGAGAACATGTGGGCGCAGCCTCTCTCACCTTCATGCAGAGACAAAAATGTGAGAAGAATGGAAGAGGAACAAAACAGAGAAGGAGCAGGGAGAAATCATTCTTATTCTCTGTCATCTGGACGGACGTTTACGAGAAACGCCACACAAAGGAAATTATTCACTTCAAGTAAAGAGTGATAAATGATAAAAGCACAGCATTGTTGTTTAAAGGTGCATTATGTAATAGATCTAAATCAACTGGCCGTAAAATCCTCCTAATGTGTCACAGAGACTCAGGAATAATGTTCATATAACAAACTGAACTCAGCAACAACAACAGTACAGACAAAATATTTGCATTAAAAATATATATTTTGCAGACTGCAAATCATTTTGTTTGGCATGTGGCGCCACCTACCGCCGTCTACCAATCATTGCAGTCAGTAGAGTCTCAGCTGCCGAGCAACCACGGGTTTGCCAGTTACGTCAGAAAACGAAACCTAAAAGACCTCGGTGTTTTGAATTTGAATGTAGTAACCGTTTTTGGCCACATTCTTACATATGGCACCTTTAATAAAGGGGTCCTCATTTTTTTTTTGCTGCCATTTGTGTTCAGTTGATTTCAATTTAGTTCAGACTTTTAGGGGGGAAATTATCCCACCTCAAGTGGGAAATTAGTTTTGCAGCAGTGGTTTAAAAAGACAAAAGACACGACACAAAATATTGCAAACAACCTGACATAATTCAGCCACAAGAAGTGTTTGTTTAAAAGTTAGTCCACTGAAAATATCAGCAACAAACAAAAACAAAGTGTCTCAGAGGATTTGGCTGATTGATTAAGTCCATTAATTGCTCTCAGAACAAATGAAAATGTGCATCTGTTGCACTTTAAATAAATTGGTGATTGGTCATTGGAGGCTAAAATCAACCTCGTCTTTCTCACTAATCGTCTTTCCCAAATTTCTGACATAGATGTTAGCTGAAACAATCTCGGCATTCCTCTTAAGGTCTTTTTATTTTTTCTTTCTTTCATGTTTTATTGTGAAAATTACCTCACTTCCTGCCCCTGTGTGTGTTTTCCCTCCAGTCTTGATTGTCTGCCCCGCCCCTCATTAGATTCACCTGTGTGTCGTTGTCTCCCTGCACCTCATGTGTATATAAGCTGTGTTCTCCTGCTCCTCCAGTTTGACTTTGCACCTCAGTGTAGAATGGTCCAGTCTTCTTGCTCTTCATCATGATCTGTTTTATTTGGGTTTTTTTTTTTAAGGGGCTATTGTCTGTTGTTTTACTGCCATTGCCTTACCCTTGTTGGATTTGTTTGCCTGGACTGATTGATCTTGGTGCACCAAACCACCATTTTGAGACCAGTAAAGTGATTTTTAGACTGGTGCTTTTGTGGAGGACTAGTCTTAACAGTTACCAAACCAATATACAAGGCAGACAAAGTTAAAACGGACTCATGAATGACCTGTAAAGTAAAAAGCCTTAATGTTTAGTCGACATTAAAAGCTCTCAGTCTTTGTAAGAAGTTCAGAACATTGCAGTCGTGTTCAGGTCGGACTTTAGATTCTTGTCCACAACTGTAGCCGAGTACTTGTTAGAGTCCGTCAGGTCTTTCCCTCTGTGTTTAACTCTGAACTCATTCTTGTCCATGTTTACATCCCTAAATGCAGTGAGTTGCTACCATGTATTTGGCTAATTCAATATTTGCGTAAACATGTAGTGAGTTAAAGGTGCATTATGTAATAAATCTAAGGCAACTGGTCATAAAATCCTCCTAATATGTCACAGAGACTCAGGAATAATGTTCATATAACAAACTGAACTCACCAACAACAACAGTACAGCCAAAATATTTGCATTAAAAAAAATATTTTGCAGACTGCAAATCATGTTTTGGCATGTGGCGCCACCTACCGCCGTCTACCAATCATTGCAGTCAGTAGAGTCTCAGCTGCCGAGCAACCACGGGTTGCCAGTTACGTCAGAAAACGAAACCTAAAAGACCTCGGTATTTTAAATTTGAATGTAGTAACCGTTTTTGGCCACATTCTAACATATGGCGCCTTTAAGGGTTTTTCTACAAATGCATCACTGATATGATGCGTTTACCTTCTCAGTCGTACTCTCTGGAGCTGTTTTGTTCCTCAAATTCCTGGCGCATGACAAGGTTTCGACTATAAAATGGTTAAATAAAGGGAGCAAAAATGAAATATTTGGCAATATTTCCCTCCCAGGAACACGAGAGCAAAATGAAAGAAAATAACTTCTCCATAAATCCACTGCTTTATTAACTTTTTACCGAAGTATGACATTTTCTGCGTCAACCGCTGATTATGCTGGCGAGCAATTCGTCATGTCGCTTTTCCAAGAACGGTTTTCGCGAAACGCAATTCTGGTTGTTATTGAAACCATTACCGCAATTTTGTCTGTTTCTCCTCGATGAGTTGACAAGTTTGTCAAAACATGTGCGAAGCCAAAAGTCGCAGATAAAGATCTCTGTCGGTATGAAACACCCTGCCCTGTGAAATGACAGATTTTTAGGCCTGCAGCTAAAGTGTGAGGATTTTGTAACTTTGAATCTTTGAACACGGGCTGATTTGATCGGAGTGGAAGTCTCTTTGAAATCGCAGAACTGTATTAGCAGCCAACATTGCCATAGGACGCTGATATTAATGCTAATGGACATTAAATTTGCCCTGCAATTTGACCAAGTTGCCACTTTTTCCCCTTTTTTTCCACCCCCGTCAGTACAAACTTAAATTTTCGATAACTGACAGTTATAACACTAGAAATTAGAGAACACAACCTTTGGCCAAAACCTTCGTCTCACTGTAACGGATCGTTTAGCAGCAAGCGACCCTGATATGTGCTTCTACTACGCTAACCGCGGGGCCAGGGATTGTTTGAAAGAGACAAGGGGCAACCTGGACCATTAGAGAGGGAGAGAAAAGACAAACAGAACACCAATTTTATCCAACATCTCTGCGGAGTTGCCATGCTGCTGTCACTGTAATGAGATGAAAACAAACACCCTCTCTCTTTCTTTCTCTGTGTGTGTGTGTGTGTGTGTGTGTGTGTGTGTGTGTGTGTGTGTGTGTGTGTGTGTGTGTGTGTGTGTGTGTGTGTGTGTGTGTGTGTGTGTGTGTGTGTGTGTGTGTGTGTGTGTGTGTGTGTGTGTGTGTGTGTGTGTGTGTGTGCGCGCGCGTGTGTGTGTGCGTGTGTGTGCGTGTGTGCGTGTGTGTGTGTGTGTGTCTGGTTTCAATGGCAGTCACTTAGAGAGAGAGAGAGAGTGAATCAGTGTGTTTGCTGTTTTCACAGATGGAGCTTTGACACTGTCTGGATAACTGAGATGAATGACTCGCACTGTGGCTCACAAGGGAAAAACAACAACCGTCTCTCTCTGTCTCTCTCTGTGTCTCTCTACTGTAGCTCTACTTACGTATTCATCGACTCTGATGATGAACAAAGTTATTAATTGATCTTTTTTGGGGGGTGGTTACAATTCCACGGTTTCCACTTTGGCGCAGGCCCTTAGATCAACATACAACTCATTAAAGCCAATTATGTATCTTGTGGAGGGGGAAATTAAGCAACTTTATCACATCGCTGCAGAAACAACCGCAGGAAACCGTAGCTACTCATTGGCTCAGAGAGAGAGAGAGAGCTCATATGTGACCAATTAACAGCTGCAGTTACATTTCAACAAAAAGAGAAACAGAGAGAGAGAGAGAGAGGAAAAGTGAACAATGTGCCAGTGAGGTTTTCCATGAACTTTAAACAATGTCATGAAAAGAAAGGTGTTACTGGACATCGTCCGTCACACCGTCTTTTGAACGACTAACAAAGTTCAGTGTTGTTGAGGAGAGAGGCCCGCACTGCAGGAGCAGGTGTGTTCCAGTCTCCTGCTGCTGCTGCTGATGATGATGATGATGATGGTCTGTGGCTCAATAATACTGTGGCTGTAGTCGTGTAAAATACTGCCCCCTTGTGGGCAAAGAAGTCAGACGCTCCGAGTACGTCAGATGTCAAAATGTTCCTGATTTACTGTCCAGAGAGCAGATGAACTTGTTAGATTTACAATAAAATATAATCTACCCATCCATGACGGAGATAAAAAAAATTCAAATTCTTAATCGAGATACATTTATGTTGAATTAGGGACAATATAAGGGTATCTAGGGCTGCAATGAGAGGTGATTGTTCAACCAAATTTAAGAAGACCACTTTTGGGCAATCAGCATCCTCATACCAAGCACTGGACTGGAAAAAACTGGAAAATAGAACTTTATCCCACTCCATTTTCGAGATTGTACATATTTATAACACCAAATGTATTTTGTATGTTTTTTACCGTAATGTTGCTGAGCTGTTATCTGTTTTTTTGATAATCGTCTGTAATGTCTAGTATGTTTTTATTGTGCTCTGAACATCATGTCCAGGGACCACAGGTGCAAATTAGCCGTTTACCTAAACCTGGTATAGAACCTGTTCTATACATGGTCCCTGTTAACAAAAACCAAAAAACTAAACTAAACTAAACTGATGTTCAAAGTCTGAAAAAAAGGTTTATCTGAAGACATTGTATAAAAGAAGTTGAAGATAGAACATCAGATGTTCTAAATAAAAAAAAAACCTTACAGCGCATGTGTTCAACTGGAGTCAAAAACAAGAGTTTGAGAATTGGTGCAAAATATACAGAAGCCCAAAATAGTATGAATTAAATGAATGAATGTCGTTTTAAAACAGGAGACGCTGACATCCAGTTTAAGCATCGTTATTTGACCTAGTTTCACTCTTAAAGCTCGGCTCAAATTCTGCAGAATCTGTCAACTCGCAAATAACTGCAGGTTATCGTTTTCCCAGTTTGAAGGACAGCACACACACCGACACACACTCTTATCAAAAACACATTTGAAATATAATTTATTGCACAACATAAGATCAACATAAAGTGGCACGGTACCCATTTCAATCCTGTTTCGTCAGAAAGAAAGAAAAAAAAAGAAGACATTAAAATAAGTCCTTTACAAAATGCTCACACCTTCCGTTTATGATCATTGTTTTTTTTCGACTTAAAAACAACTGGCTGTAAAAACTGCAGGATTATCTCAGTGAAAACTGCATAGATTTCTAAAAGAAAACGTCATAACAATCCGAAAATAAACCGAAAAATGGCACAATCGGAGCTCGACGACTCACGCTCGAGTCATGAGCTCGTCAACTTCCACATTGTCCCGGTGACTCACAGGCGGTTCAGTGCGTCGGAAAAACAAAGCCGGGGTAAATTCCCAATTCAAAAAGAGGAAAAGCACTTACGAATAGCTGAATAATGATTTCTTATAAATGTACGCGTCGAGGCCAAATTTAAAATTGTCCGTTTGCAGAATACCATTTCATTTTTAAGTCCCATATTTGATCAAAAATAAAACCCATTCCGTTTAAAACAGCGTTTTGGGGGAGCAGGCGTGCGTCACTGTTAAAAAATGAAAGAAAAAAAACTATACGAAACAAATAACATGATCATCACAGTCATTTGTTTAGAATCTATTTACATCTTTGACCTCATTATTTCATTATTTCATATATCAATTCTCCTTTTCATCCTGGTTTCAGAGTCTCGCACACGTTTATCGATGATTTAAATGAGCTGTAATCGTTCGTCATCAGTGGATCATCACTGTGGGGGCATGTGGGGGGGGAACAGTGTCCTCTTGTTATTGCTGATTCATTCATTTTTTTTTTATAGTAATTGTTAGTAAAAATCTAGAGTTATATCTACCGTCGCTGCATCAATCACCTCATAAACCAAACCACGGTGAAAATGTGTGACACTCAACAGAAATGTGCCATATTTTTTCTTTTTTTAATGGGGTTGTACATAATCCACAGCTATAGTATGTACAGTGCAACAGTGAGTACTGACAGTGGGAAATAAGATGGCAAAAAAAAAAACCAAGATTATCATAGATTGATGGCAGTTTCTGATCCCCCACGCACTAACCTGATCCAAACCAGCATTAAATACCAACCCAGTCAATGGTAAAGAGAACAGCACAAAAGCATGCTAACTGGTTTTAAAAAAAAATCAACTCTTAGAGTAAGTCATAAACACAGTTTTATGGGGGGGGGGGGGGGGATACCTGATCAAGGTATTACAGCTTCATTTGGGCTGCCTGTGTTTGCATATTCATAACGGTCGTAACGGCTCACTTAGAGGACGGCAACGGGTCGATCTGTTCCGTCTCCTGACGTTTACTGGGCATTTGAAGTAAATATTACGCAGTTAAAGAACCCCAAAAAACCCCAAGAAAACTTATCGATACAACAGTATATACACACACAAGACAGCAGTGTGGCGTGTGATTTGTTTGGCACAGAGCACAGCAGGCGTTTTACTCTTAAAGATGTTCCATCCTTGAGCCAAGTTTGGATGATTGGAGCCTTTTTAGCGGGGGCCACGCGAACGTTTAATACCTAATTTGTCACCGAAGGAAACGAGCTGGTCATTGTTTAAACGGCTCTGTTCTGCCGCCACAGCAGTGCTGATTAATTGCAACGCTACTTTCCAGTTAAATCAAGGTTAAATCAACAACAAGGCATTCAAACACTACCTGCACCAAAATCAGTTTTAATCATCGAGGTCGGGTCCAGCAGTGCACAATGACTGTTTAGATTAAAAAAAACAAAAAAAACCAAAAAAAAAACCAGAGGGAATAAACAAGATAAATAAACAAAATAAATCCTATAATTCTATTGAAATGACCTCATTTTCAGTATTACAGAGCCTGCCTGTAGAGTAGATCTATCCTGGAATTAACGTCATGGTCAATAATCGCTGAAAAAAAAAAAAATAGGAACCTTTGTCTGCTATTGACAACAGTTGAATAGAACACATAATATCCAAGTAAACATAAATAAAGATGCAAAGTAGTGTTCCAGAGTTATTCGGAGACGAGTTCAAGAAGCAGCGACTTGAGAAAGATACTGAATAGATAGAAGGAGAGCAGAAAGACGGGCTGTTTGTAAGAGAGACTGACTCTGCTTTGGCACCTGAGCCTCAGTGGCAGTGCTCTTCTGTGGGTGGAAACGACGACAACAAAAAAGAACACGGGCGAGAAAGAAAAAGAGACGTGACAGAAGAGGGAAAGAGGGAGGTGTCTCTGAACAGCTCATGCTCCAGGGAAATATCCTCCCTTATCGTTCTCCCTTTGACAGAAGTCTTCTTTCCTTCTTTGCGTCTTCTCTACTTCCTGATTCGTCGGCGGCACCTGTCGATAACACGCGTTACCTCAAATCAAATCAAAGGCAGCAGTTTGTCCAGCGTGAGTTCTCCTCTTACAGCTACAGGAGAACCTTAAGTGAACAGTGAATCCTTTCAGGGAAGAGGTTCTCCAGGTTCTTCTGCAGCAGTTTCCTCAATAGTACAGGGGGGGGGGGGGGTTTCAGTCAGTTTCCTATCTCGGTTCTGCTTCTACAGAAGAACCTCAAACTTCCTCCCGGATGAGTTTCACAGGCTCAGATCCTCTCACAGGCGTTCCTCTGAGGTCGGTTAGTGCAGATCGTTCTGTGGTGTTGAGGTTCTCTTCCTCGTGGGGTCGGGGGGGGGGGGGGGGGGGGGGGGGGTCAGTGTGTGGTTCTATAAATTCTCCCCAGGCTGATACTGGGGTTCTGTGGAAGTGAAGTAGTCCTCTAGGAAGCCCTGCAGGTACTCAAAGGTCGGCCTCTCCTCTGGGTCCTTCCTCCAGCACGACAGCATGAGCTCGTGTAAGGAGATGGGACACTCTGACGGGCAAGGCATCCTGTAGCCGCGCTCCACCTGGTCCAGCACCTCGCGGTTCACCATTCCTGACGAAGGAAACGATCATTTTAATACAGTACACGTAGTACTAAATACTTACTAGTCTAGATGTGCCATTTTATGGCAACAAGTGTGTCATCATACGTGATTAATCTAATCCCATCTCTTTGTTTTGATACAGTTTCTAATGATGGAGAAGCTGGATTCTGAGAATTTGCATGCGTCATCCTACTTCATTGTATCTTCCTTTCATTTTTTTTTAAGATATTGAACACATTAGAGTCATTTAAAGATAGAAATGACAGTAAAAATGATGGTAGTTGAACACTTTTTTTCCTGAGAAACACTTAATAGTGAAGAGCGTACCTGGATAGGGGACTCTGCCTTTAGTTGCCAGCTCTGTGAGCAGCACACCAAAGGACCAGACGTCTGACTTGATGGTGAAGCGGCCGTACAAAGCTGCCTCTGGTGCCGTCCATTTGATGGGGAACTTGGCTCCTAAAAGGATCGCGTTAATTAAAACAAAACAATTAAAAAACGAGTAAAAAAAAAGAAATACACATGCTGTAGGTAAAACACTAAGATTTATATCTTTCTAATTAATGTTTTAATGTGTGACCAAACCTATACCGTCTACCTTATTTTCTTCTCATGTAAAAACTAGCGTGTCTTGACTGAGAAACAAGTGAATAAACACATTAAAGGGGAAATGAGTAGTTTATAGTGCCATCTAGAGGAGAGGCTGAAATTTACAACAAAGACCTGCTGCTCTGCTCACCCCCTCCCTTCCCTGAGCGCTACGGTATCCGCAGCTGGTCAAATGTCGTCCTCGTCGTCTTTCTCCGTGTCAGCAGATGAGGTTCGTGAGGCGAGGGAGAGGGCGAGCTACCGCGGCCGTAACAGACGAAGCGGAGAGAGAGGAGACGGGACTTACGCTACAAGTAAAGAGACGCTTGTTTTGTTCTCTCGCGTTTGTCCTTACAGGCTCCGGTAGAAACATGGCGTCTCGCTGCTAACAGTGGCTATGCAACCGCGGCCCGCGGTCATGTTATTTAACATGACTTTTTGAAACACTACGAAAATGAAACAAAAACTATTATACAGCGACTAGACAATGCAGGAGCACATAATATGTATAAAAAAGTGGATTTTGGGTTATATAAACCCATAAATACTATATATTGTACCTTGAACACTGAGGGCATTAACTAATAGACAAATAAACAACATCTCTACAAACGAGTAGCGAGGACTTACCCTGTCTTGCAGTGTACTCGTTGTCTTCAATGAGTCTCGCCAAACCAAAGTCTGCCACTTTACACACCAGGTTGTCTCCTACCAGGATGTTGGCGGCGCGCAGGTCTCTGTGGACGTAGTTCATCCTCTCCACGTAGGCCATGCCCGCAGCAATCTGGACGGAGTGAGGGGACGTGGTTTTTATATGAAAGAAAAAATCGAATTTTCAGATCATTTTAAAGGTGTTGGTTTTTGTCATGCGCTTTACCTGAGCGGCCATGTCCACCAGCTGAGGCAGCCGGAGCATCTTCCCCGCGTCCCCTTTGAGGAAGTCCAATAAACTACCTGTGAATACAGGACCAGAAATATGGTATTTAGAGACAATTAAAGCATTTAAGCGGTGTGATACAGACTGGCACCACTTCATCCCGTTTCACCTTGGCTCATGTACTCTGTGACAATGTAGATGGGCTCCTCCGACACCACGGCGTACAGCTGGACCAACTTCTCGTGCCTCAGCTTCTTCATGACCTGCGCTTCTTGGAGAAAGGCTTCCGGAGACATGGTGCCGGGCTTCAGGGTTTTGATGGCGACTCGTGTCGTACCGTTCCACGTACCTGAGAGAAAACGCAGCGCGATTATTCATAAATCAACTATATAAGTCTTTATTTTTCTTCTGACAAATTAGATTTAATGGATAGCTCAAGTAACTAATCTGCCCAAAATTAGATGAGTTCTGTATATTGTGTTTTTGTATTGTTCCATTATGCAACGGAGACCAGGAGAAATATTCCAATGCACTTGTACTTGGGCAAATAAAGTTAACTCAAACTTGAACATCTTCATAATTGCTCATTGATATGATCAGCAACTCCTGTGATGAAGCAATCTGATTAATTTAGATACATTAGATCTGTCTGTGCCAAACTAACCCATTTATCTTTTATTGACAGACATCAGACTGGTTCCAGTCTTCTCATCTAACTTTCTGTTAAATAAGCGCATGATATCAAATGGTTTATTTAATTAAAAAATGCATTTAGAACATTATAATTTACCATACTTTGCCTCTTCAGTGTTTGACAGATTCAATCAAATCTTTTTGTGTTATCAGTTATACACCAAACTGACTGCGGCCAATCTCGCTTTACTCGCGCAACGTTCCTGTTGCCTCCATCTGTCCTGGCTTAAACCAAATCATAGAATGTCACCCAGACAACATGAGACCTAGACACCTCTATATTGCCTTACTCATTTGTATTTAAAGGTCACATAGAGTGGTCCTGTTGCACTTATATGTTAGTTATGGAGGTCTACTTACATATATTAACTTGTTTTTATGGTAAAAAACCTCATAGTTGCTGTAAACTAGCCGATAGAAATCCTCTTTTCTGACAGTGATTTTCAGCTGCGATATTTCAGAGTGAACTTTCACCCCCAGAAGACAGAGTCTTGTGATTGGCCAGTACTATCCAGCACATCCGTTCTCAGAAGCGCAGCGCCCCCCTCTGGAACGGCGGATGCACTGCTACTCATTATCAAAACATTGTTTTAACAGTGTTTAAAAATAGCTTCGTCACGACTCCCCGCCACAGTCCCTTTTATGACTTTAAACCGGAGTCAGACCCAGAGTCAGAAGACACTGTTGCTCATGAAACACCTCCACAACGGACGTTATTCTTCTTCTGCGGTTCAATGTACGTAACCGGATGTGCCCGGACTAGTGCCCGGAGCAGGACGATCGGTTGTTCAGGAGAACCGCTGCTTACGTAACTATTACGGGATTTTCAGTGATCTCGTTGAGCCCCGAGATTACAATAAAACACAACGTTCTCAGCAATGGCTGAACTGTTTGTTTCGAACCGTCAGGCTTCATAAACAAGGTAATGACGCAGATACACACTAAAAAAAACAGCGATAATAGGAACTTCCGGTCTAGTTCCGCTTTAATAGTTACTCACTACAGTTTTAACTCCTTTAAAAAGGAGGTAAGAATGTCGTACTAACCCATCCAGACTTCTCCAAAACATCCCTGTCCCAGTTTGAGGTCGAGGCGCAGGGACTCTCGGGGGATCTCCCATGCGTCCCTGGCCAGTCCCTGTGTCTGAGGTTTGGCCACAGGACACACATCTGACAGCGCATGGCACAGCCCATCAGAATGCTCTGAAAGCAGGAAAGAGAGTTGAAGTTGAGGGCAACAGCTTTATATAAAAGGTCAACTATCGCAGCTTTTGGCACTTGTGTCAGTACTCACTGCGGTAGTGAAAGACGAGCTGCTGTAGGCTGGTGAACTGGGTACGGGAGGTGATGTAGAAACCGCCACTGTCCAACTTCCTGATCTTGTAATGTTTAACATTCAAGCCTTTGGTGTTGTCGTAGTCGAGCACCGACAGGCAATATGCCCCTGTGAACGAGGAGAGACAACAGACAGAGACAGGTTAGAGCCATAAAAGCAGGCATATTAAGGCCTTATGTGACAGCTGCTCTGCGGAGTTTCCTAGCAGCTGTGCTGGGCAAAGTCCCCGAGCAGACAAAACCTTAGTGTCAGCTTAGCCTTCACATCGTTCTGTGTGGCCGGCCTACTGATTTTAGCGTTTGTAAAGAAAATGTCCTCAAGACTAGAGATTTCTCTAACCGTTACAGCAATAAATCACATCAAATATGAAAATAAATAAGAGCCTTGCAGCTGCTGAAAAACAGGTTGACTGAGAAATGCCTCCAAGGAGTGATTTCTTTAGTTTATTGTTGACGTAGTTGTCCGATTGTCTGTATAATGATGGGACCTCCTAATTTAATTTAAAAAATGGACATTGGTGGCTATAATATACAAGAGTAAAAATTAAACTTAAAAAAAAATTAAAGTTTTACTTTGATTCCTTTAACATTGCACCATAGTATATTTTGGAGTAATTCCATAGTGCTTACTACTGTGTTTAATGGACACAACAGCGGCTGCATTTGTATAATTTCATGGTATTTTCTGCTCATGTGTGTAAGTTGAATGCCGCACATACAGTGTAGTAGTATCTACGCTAAGCTGCGTGGGTTTTTTTTTTTAGCTCCCATGATTGGAAAGCAGAAGTAGGTCAAGACTTTAGTGCTCGTATCCTCAGCCGTATAGATGATCGCACGTGTCTTGGACACGATATGATATTATTGATACTTGTAACACATGAGTTGCTCGTCTGTCACACTGTGAACCTCACATTTGTCATTGAATACAAGATCCTCCCCCTTTTCCTTTTTTCCTCCTGAGTCTCCTCTCTACCCACTCTGTATTCCTCTCCTTCCCTCCCTCATTATGCATGTGTTCATGTGTGAGTATGTGCATGTGTGTGTGTGTGTGTGCGTTGGGAAAAACGACAGAGACTTGAAGCTAGGGGGGAAATCCAGCACCCTCCAAGGCTTGACCTAGTTCTGGCAGAGGCAAATGATTCACCCCTTTCCATTCACAAACCCAACTCCATTCCACTCCACCCCACCCTTTTTTTTCCCCCTGCACTCCCTCCAAAATAAACCCCCCCGATGAGTTCATCTGTGTCACAAGGTTCTTTCAAAGAAAGATGCACAACTCCCTCCTCACAGCCACAGGGACGGAGAACAAAGATGCTGTGTGAAAGTTAGCAAATGACTTAATTACACGATTCTGCCTCGTTATGTTCAGTCCCAGAAGAACTTGTGTTAAAGTGGGATAACGGCTACTGCACAATGTCGTTTTTATTTTTCATTCTTATCTGATGAAGACGTTACACTCTTCTTGAAGAGGCCGTGTCTGTTCTTCACTGACATCTTAAAACGTAGGTCATTCTGTACGTGACAAAGAAATTACCGCATCTCACGGACAAATACTGTCCATTTCCTTCCAATCGTTTTAGAGGGACACGAGATACATCAAGTCTGGCAGTTACAGTTAAATACACAAGACACTTTTTTTCCCAAGTGAAAACTGATGTACTACATGGGTAGATCTTGACAGTGCAGTTTTTTTTAAGTATTTTAAATTACACATACTGTGTTAAAAAAATGTGTGTACTACTGCCTCCTTCTTACTCACACCTCTCTCTTTGAAAATCAGGCACTGGGTGCAGTTTGCTGCAGATCAGTAACTTGTGAAGTATTTACACGGCTGGACATCGCAAAGTGCGGAACGAGATCGGCACAAGTCAGCGTTCCATCAAAATTTAACGTTGAAGTTTTTCTTGACCTCCGCCAGGTTTTCGCCAGAGTTTATTTGTCTGTCTGTTAGCAATATAACTCAAAGTCACAGACAGATTTGGATGAATTCTTCAGCAAATGTCAGCAATGGGATCAGGAACAAGTGATAAAATTTTGGGCGTGATCCGTAGACGCTGTGCGCCGGCAGGGTGTATTGTGTAGGCACTGAGCTGCCTTGACTGGGTCCGCGCTCTCCGAGTGCTTTTCTAGTTTTAAATAGAACAACTGCAATACTATCTTTAAAACTTACATAAACACACAAATCAATCACATTATAAAAAAAAAAGGCAGCTCAAGAGCTATGAGAAATTTCTCCCTCACCTTTAGTGGTCTCACTCTCTCGCACCAGGAAGGTCCCTCGTCGGTTCTGGAGGTTCAAAAGTAGCCTCTCCGAGTCGCGCCGCGTGATCTTCCCAAAATACCACCTGAGAAAGTGGGCCGTGGAGAATAAGATCAGTGAGGAGCTACTCCAGAGTGTCAGACAAGATTTTAGATCCGTACATATAGAATGTATAAGAGAGCACATGAGTCATTAGTGTCTGCATACAGGACCTGGTTATGCATGCATCATCACAGCTACCTAGAGTGGAAAAAACAACAACTGCTAAACAAACTGTTAGAGCGAAAAACAAGGGAGTAGAGAATTTACTCTTCTGCTTGGATGGAGTCAGACGGAGCCACATAGTTGCTGGGGATATAACCACTCTCGCCTGTTGTTAGGGAGCGAGCGAGCCACCAGTCCCCCTCTCTGTGACACAGACAGCAACGCAAGTCAACAACAAACACAACTACTTTATGCAGCCTGGTTAATAAATGGGTTTTCTAAATGCAAGAAGTGAAGAAGAAGAAGAAGAAGAAGAAGAAGAAGAAGAGGAAAAATGCATAGAATTCATACTTTTTTTTTGCACTGTAAACAGATCCCATGAATAGACCATGAGCAAAAAATTGCTCAAATACTAGATTTCCCTTCACAGGAGAACTGTGACACAGAATAATTCTGTAAACATGGGACTCAAAGTGCGGCCCGCAAGCCAATGGTGGCCCGCGGAAACATTTCTGGCGGCCCGCAATGAATTACAGTTGATAGTTTTAATCCAGGAGCTAACTAAAAAATGTTAAATGTTTATTGGACATTACTGGATACAGACCAATAAGTGTAAACTGTAGAACTGCAATCTGGTCATTAAAATTATAACAAATGGGATTTGTTTCTGTTTTTTTCTCCCTTTTTTCCCTTTGGCGGCCCTCAGTCCAATGTTGGGTTCCTAAATTGGCCCTCAAGTATTACAACTTTGAGAACCCCTGACTTAAACTATGATGCCCATGTTTATTAAAATGAACTAACCTGACAATATAATTAAAGGCTACACAGAAAATAATATGAATTCACTTTTAGATTTTTGGTCTTTTCAATCGATTTGTTGACGGCAAGAAAAAAAAATACAAGGCATTAGCAGAAAACCTTTATGTGAAAACAGTTTAAAATGTGACTGGAGAAGAAGCAGAAGAACAATGTGCAGGTGTGACAATTTACAGAAAAATTACAGATTTAATTTATTTCACGCCCCAAAAATCACTGTCTGTATGAAGTGTTACTGACCTGAAGCTGTACTTTTTCCTAGGAGAAACCATGAAGCATGAGAAAGAAGGAAAGAAAGAAAGAGAGAGAGAGGGGGAGAGAGATAACAGACACAGCAGACACATCAAAACACAGCAAAGAGACATAGCAAGGCAAGGCAAGCACAGCAGAGCAGAGACAGACAGCAGAGGAGGTACGTGTGCAGATACACACTGGGGCTTTTATTCATTAATGCCATAACGTGGGATCTCTGGACTCATGTTATATTGTCACAGAGGGTCTCGCTGCTTTCAATGAATTATATGCTTGAATAATGTATATAAAAACTCAGAAATCAGCCCCAGTATGTAGCGCCAAGACTATATTAACACAGCTGACAGGAGTGCAGAAGAATAAACTAGAGGAAAAGAAACACCATTGTTCCTGATTTTAAACACCTGTGTGTGTGTGAACTTTAACTTAAAAACTGCCTCCGACTTTAATACATGCCCTGTAGCTTTTAATTAAAGACATTATGTGCTTCGAAATGTGTTGATATCCTACAGAAAACAACATTTTAGGTGTTATCCATGTGCCGGGGGAAATATAAGTGTATATCTCGCCGTGTCTGGAGTACTATAATGACGACACTCGTCCTGTGAGAATGTGTTTGCCATCAACAGAGGGGGAAGTATCAGACTGTGTAGACTGACACAGTGTTCGCTCACACACACACACGACGACCGTGTGCCCTCATCCTCACATGATGTGCGTTGACAAATCTGTGGCTTCAGCGATAGAGAGGGAGAGAGACACAGAGGACTTGAATCTTACGTGTTGTTGACTATCTGTAGCCGGTCGCCTTTCCTAAAGGTCAGATCAGACGCTGTCCGTGACTCATAGTCATACAGCGCCACGAATGTAGTGACACCTCCTGCAGGAAACGCAAACATAGAAACACATTTTTTTTTGGGAACAAAGTAATTTAAGACAGAGGGACTTCCCTCTATGACCTATTCACATCAACTTCCATAATTTGGCTTTAACAATAGAGTCTGTGGTTATTTACTGTACAGGTTAACGCTATAAATCTGCGCGAAAGCAATTTGCCGACAACTAATGAGAAATATCGACGTACAGACTGCTCGAGACCGATCGTCCGTGAAGGACAAAGTCACATCCCATCATTGGTTTTTCTATTTTCGAAAGCATCTTCAAACCGAGACACTCGAGCTAAACACCCGACTGGGTCCATTAGATGCTCGGCAGGACGAGGTCGACCCGGCAGAGCTGCTCCTGATTCACCAGCTGCCCCTTCGCTCTCTGGATGGAGCAACATTAACTCAACCATCTGGCCAGTCTAGACACATTACAGCAGCAGCAGCAGCAGCAGCAGCAACACCGTGACACAAGCAACTTCAAAGTCGAGCTGGTTTTGTCTAATAGTGGAAAACAAACGGCACTGAAAGACTTTAAATCTGAGTCAGTCGATGTAACCTGTGGCTTGATATAGAGATGAGATATGACCGCTATACATTACCGTTTAAAAGTTTGGGGTCACTTAGAAATGTCCTTATTTTTATTTTTATAGCATTAAATGAATCAGAAATACACTCTATACATTGTTAATGTGGTAAACGACTATTCTAGCTGCAAACGTCTGGTTTTTAATGGAATATGTACATAGGTGTATAGAGGCCCATTTCCAGTGTTCTAATGGTACATTGTGTTTGCTAATCGCGTTAGAAGGCTATTGGATGATTAGAAAACCCTTGTGCAATATGCTAGCACAGCTGAAAACAGTTTTTCTGGGGGCAAAATTATTATTTTGAATAAAAATCATTATTTCTAATCTTGTCAATGGATTGACTATATTTTCTATTCATTTTGCAACTCTTTTGATGAATAAAAGTGTGAATTTTAATGGAGAACACAAAAAAAAATGTATAGGTGACCCCAAACTTTTGTCAGTCAAAGTAGTTCCACATTATGGGACAGACTCAGATTGAATATGGAAGATTGACGACATCAATGTGTTTAATATGAAAGTAGAATGAGGAAATTGTTGGCTCATATTAGAACAAAGACTGCAAATGGGGAAAAGACAAGTGAGGCTCTGTCTGAATTAATATTCTTACACTGATTACATAAGTTAAAATTCAGCAAGTTGAGTTTTCATTGTTTCCGGTCTTCACACTAAGACAGCTACACATTTATCGTACGGACATGAGAAAGTTATCAATCGTCTCATTCAACTCTCAGCTAGAAAAAAACCAAATATCACACGTTCCCTACCTGACAGAGGTCCTCTATGCGGCGAGGTGATCGTGCCCGTGTGGTCCACGCCTCCGAACAGAGCCATCTCAGGAGTGTTGCTCGGGGCGTGCTGGTGCTGCCCTTGGTGCCCCCGCCTGCCTGTGCCCACGGCGGGGCTCCGGTTGGGGGTTTGGGTCTGCTGGGCGGGGCTCAGGTGGTGAAAGCGCCCGCTGTCCGAGCCCGTGCCGATGGTGCCGTCCAGACTCATGGAGCGCTGGCCCGGCTCCTTGGGCTTGCTCTTGCCCGCCCCCATGTGCAGACCTGGAACAAGAGAAAACTGGAATTAGTCATTTTAATGACAGATGATATGATAAAGACCTTGCTCTGGACTGGTATCACATGTAACCTGCCTCTGGCTAAATGTCAACTATCTTCCCCTTATGACCCTCAAATGAGAAGCGGTCTAGATCAGTCATTTGTAGAGATTTATTGTTTTAGCTTATTACCAAACAGGCTTATTTCCCACACACGGCTTTACAGAAACGGTTGTAGAAATAGTCAGATATGTTGCACACAATTCCTCATTGTTATTGTGAAATTTGTTATGGTGGTTTGTCATCTTTAAATGTTTGAAAATCAACTTATGAAACATCATCTTAAAATCTCAGTGACAGCTTGCCGCTTTTCTTGGTTTTATGTCATTGCAGTTAAAATATCTTTGTTGACAGTGTTGCTATTTTCTGTTGTTTTAAATTCAGTTTTACTGAACTTTCTAGCATGTAAAAAAAAAAAAGAGAGATACATTTTGGTGAACTTCTTCTTTCCGTTCTTGGAAAAAAATATTGAAACCAAAAAGAGAAAATCTCAGAATATCAACGTCATCGTCAGCATAATTTTTTCCTTTTAATAATGGCTCAAATACTTAAATAGAACTAGTGTTTTGAGTCATGAATACAGAACAAATTCATGGATTCAGAAACAGAGAATGATTCTGGTCCGGTTTCATTCACTGACATTTCTTACTTAAATCCACCAGACTACTACACTTGGAGCAGATCCAGGTTCAGTTAGAACTGTTGAGCATACAAATACTCTGAGAACTGGACACCTTGAATCAGTCAGTGCACATACATTCAAGGTCATTTCCGTCTGTTCAGAATCAATGAGCATTTAGGGGGGGGGGGACAAAATCCTCAAACACAGGAGCTTCAGCTCTGTACATGTGGAGTGACGCAATAGAAAGTGTTGGACAGATAATTACTGTATATGGCGTCGTCTCCTTTCCACCCTGCTGCTGAACACATCTATTGTGGCCTGATAAACGCAACAAGTCAAGAGCGCACCGTGTCATTACGAGCAGCAGACAAAGACAAACATGCTCAGACAGTCAAGTGCCGTCGCGAAAAAAAGCATGCGTCCGCACACCGAGTCCAAACCTCCCCTCTGGGCTCTGTGTGACGACTCACTGTGAGAACGGCTACTTCAGGCTCACACACAAATGAAACAGCTCCGTTTCTTTTGAGAATAGAAGCAGTGTCAGTTCCAGATAGAATATTCACCACACGTGTAGGTGTGTGTGTGTGTGTGTGTGTGTGTGTGTGGGTGTGCGAGTAGCTGCTCCTTAGTGTTTAGGAAGCAAGGCTCCATCACACACTCGTGCACAACCATACTTTTGTCTCACATCCTTTTTCCCCGACACATGCGAGTGTTTCCAAGCACACGCGTGTGATCGGAAAGGGTTATTAACAGACCAGGAGAAAGGAACTGGCAGCGGCTGAAAAAAGAACGCGTAGGCGGCCGTTGTACGAGGCATGGACAGATGAGACGTAGAGGGCATTTTAAGTGTAATGTGCAACCAGAACAATAATTACACAGGTATGGGGGATTCGCAAAGATGCTCAAGGATCTGAGTTCCAGAACAGAGAAGTGAGTACATGAGCATCAGAGAAACACATAAATACAAGATTCCATTCAACTCCTGCCACTGTGAATTTCCCATGATGCCAGGGCTGAGGGAATTGTGTGACCAGTAAATGACTGCCTCACAGGCGTCTTTCGACATGTGAAAAAAAAGCGTGCAAGTCTTTGACGGTTTACAGCCTCGACAGAGACAGGAAGCAGCCCTCAAACAGCTACTGCTGCCCAAAAGATGCATGATTTTTGTGGAATTTATCTTGAGGATTCATTTTACCTGTTGTTTTAGTTCAATTCAATTTTATTTATACAGTGCCAAATCACAACATGCATCATCTCAAGGCACTGTACATAGACAACATCACGCAGAGCAGAGAAACCCAACAATTCACACAATAAGACTATTGTGTGAAGCTCAAAGATGTGCAGCCATCTGCCTCGGCCGGTTGGGGTGAAAGGAAAAATGGGTGACAGAGGGATGTTTTAGTAAATGTAACTTCAATTTGACACTGACGACGCTTGTACTTGGTTTTCGCCAAGTTTGGATCTGATCCCGAAACACTAAGTTGCCACTGAATTACAGCTCTGCTTAGTGATCCATTGTTAAAGTAGCGTGTTTTAGCTGCGGATTAAAAGATTGTGGATGATCTTGAGCAGGAGGATCTTTGTTTACATGGACAACATTAACATACATAACCCAAAACAAGTCAATAATGTCAATAAAACGGGAGAGGTTTGGGTTTGTTTCAATCTGCAGTCATTCTCCTTCAAGACATCTATCAATCTTAGCCATTATGAAGATGTGCAAATGGTAATTGGGTAATAATGTCCTGTTATTATGATGACTTTTTTGCTGCAATGTCACATTGAATGAAATGTCTTCACAACCCGCATTAGATGCTATAGTCCTGTTCTGTATAGTATAATCAAATTTGACATGGACACCATCTTTCTCATGGACGGCAGTAGGAAAAAAACAACAACTCATGAAGTTTAAGCACACACCGAGGAGGAGATGTTATGATACACGGCTGACACTGCAAACATGCACACAATGTTTAACACTTTGCTCTCTCCGGGACTTTGCACTCACACGCCAGAAAACCCTCGACAGCCTAAGAGGTGACATATGTAAACAACAGAGCTGGCACCGTAGCCGTGCCTCATGCCTTCTCCTAAAATGGTGTCCAAAGTGGCCGCACATCAAGAAGTGCAAACACACAGAGTCGTACCGACACTGCAAACGGGGCGAGAAATAAGATAAAGGAGGGGGAAAAGATGCTGAGATGCTTTTTGATTTACTCCATCCCCAAAAAAAAAAAAACAAGCATAGAGGAATGTGGGAGAACCAGATTGCACCAATACCACTACGACTGCCAGAGACTGCAACAAGAACAGGCACCTGAGCAGTGGGAGGGCAGGATGGGAGGAAGGAAGTGAGGAGGGAGAAGAGGAGGAGGATGGGAGGTTAACAAAGAAGCTCTTTTTCACGTTTCCCCAAATCAAATTTTATTTAAATTTGCACAACTGTAAAATGAATATTACCAAATTATTTAAACCCAGGAGACGTGACTTTCTGGTTTTAAAAGGTGATGTAAAATAAGGTTATGTAACACTGTGGACACTGTAATGTGGAGGTTACTTTCAGTTGGCGATTTCGAATGAGTCAGATCTACAGTAGATGTTGGCGGTCAAACTAAAGATGCTCAGTTAACAAAGATCAGTGCAGAGTTTATCGAACAATATTGTATTTGCTCTCAAACTAAACCCAGAAAGTGAAAATATTTCACTGAACAAACAAGTGATGGTAGCTTTTAAAAAGGGGCTCAGTGCAGTTAACAGCACATGCAGGTGCAGCAGGTTAGTAGCAACAACTGGACTAGAACTGAGTCGGACTAGGTTTACTGAGGTGAGTCAGTCTGCACGGCTGCAGACTGACACTTGTAACTATGGTTACGACACAAACAATGGCAAAAGGTAAGACAAAAGAAATGTATGCGTTTCAAAGAAAATGCTTGAAACCACTTTGAATATTTGAATACTCGATGCACATGAGAGCTAGTGAAAGTAATGCTGGGTTCACAGCATGTCGAGCTAGCTTACGAAATGCATTCAAACATTTTTTCAGTTTTGCATCGAATAGTCAGATTAACTGATCAACTTATTTTTTTTTATCATCAAACAAATCATTGAATATTCAGCTAACGAGGGTACGTACAGGTCTAGCTTTCCACGCAGGCGTGCTCGCTCACACATTCCATTGCAGTAGCAGTGATTTCTTTGAACTCTTTTGAGTTTGACATTGGTGGGTAGGACAGACTTCCTCTCATGACCTCAAGCAAGTTTCCATTCTCACCATCTTCATTGTGGGTCTCACCAACTGCACTTGAAAGTGTTGTGCGACAAACGGCGCGTGCGCAGACTTGAACTGGAGGTGTGCTCGCAATCTTCCCCATAGCGTCCGCTCGACCGCTGTGGAAAAGTGCGGATGACAACATGGTAGACGTCTGCACACGTGTGGAAAGTTCCCTTATGAAAACACACTTGGAGCGCTATGTTACAAACTGGAGGCTTAAGGACAAACTGAAAATGTTCCCAAATGTGCTTTTTCCACAGTCCATGTCCATGTTCATGTTTCCGCTCCTCTGATGATCAAGATTAGCATAAAGCTCACATCCGAAGCGGAGCAGACGTCGCCGTTAAGTATCCGGTCGTGGCACATGAGCACATTTGGCCAACGACAGACCTCACTGAGTCACAGCAGACGGTAACAGTTGCCACTGTGTGCTGCACAGAGAGAGTGACGGAGTTCAAGCCAGTGTGTTTTCAGTCAAATGGGAACATTACAGTTTGCCCAGGGGGGAGGGAAGATGAGGGAGGAGGTGATGTTTTCCCTCAAGATTGAAATGAAAGGACATTAGTCTTGCTGTCTTGGTAAATGTCCAGTCTACATACAGTAAAATGCAAAAATGATCCATCATCTGAAGAGAATAAGGGTCAAAAGAAGATACTCAATATCAAGGGCCAATTCCAATTCCAATCATAACCCTCAAGCTCAACCCTTAATCTTATTTGGCCCTCAAAACCAAGTGTTGAGGGTTATTTTGTCACTTAGAAATGGGACACCCCTTAAATGCAGATACGTCTTCAGACTGTGGGGGGCAGAATAACGCGAAAGCTCTGTCAACTCCAAAAAAGAAGAAGAACACATTTACGTCACGACAATCAGTTTGTCAGTCAAGTTATTAGGTTGACAGTTAGTTATAAGATGATGCTCATACAAATACCACAACCACGGACATATTCAGCTCACAGTTACCACACACCACGGCTTATTGACAAGTAAACAATAGCAAACGATCGCTTGTCCGCACCGGCCGGCTTTTGACAAAAGCTCATAAAATAATAAAAATAAATGTTACGCAACAATGACGTCAGTAATCCATAATATGGGCCTAAACTAAGATAATACAATGGTTTTCATCATTTTTGCTTTCTGCGCCATCTTCGTTATGTCAAAACACGCAATGCATTCTGGGTAGCCCTTGCTCCCAAGGGTGGTCTCGGAAAATCTCAATATTTAGGGCGATACAGCCCTTAAACTTGCCCCTCAACCTAATTTTTCGGAGAATCGGGACAGCACTTGCACTAGCGGGAGCGCGCATTTTTGAGATTGAGAGTTAAGATTGAGGGTTAAGCAAGGAATTGGAATTCACCCCAAGTGTGCCCCATGCGTCACGTGCCACTTTTCCCTCATTCAAATCTTCTCCGTTTGTACAGCAAATCTGTCCTTAACTTCACAGAACGAGCTTGTTTTCGAGCTGCTGCTGCTCCATCTCACGGTCTGTTCTCCTCTTCGCTCGGTGACAAACAAACAAAAGGGGAGGAGGGGAGGAGAGAGAGGCATGTGAGAGGAAGAAGCTCATGAGGAAGAGAAGGGCACTTTGCTATTCAACTGATAAAAAGACCACTTCCGTTTTCTGTCCATCTCTTATTACGCCAGGCTCCTGGCAGCAAAAAAAAAAAAGCGATCTCTGCTGTGAGAAAAGTGCTGCTCAAGGATGATTAGTCAGTCCGGTGACGTAGGGACCCCGCGGTGCTGAAGGAGGACACAAAGGCTGTTCTGTGCCAGAGGTGCAGTACATTTAAAACCGCGATGAGGCCGTGAATTCAAGGGGATTTTATTCATGACAGCACATGATTGCGATCGCTGTGATTTACTGGATATTAAAATGAAGGGTCATAGTCATTCTTTTGCCCCCTGAACATTTCTCTTGGAGCCTGTTTTATAGGGCTGTTAAACTCTCGTCAATCAGAAGGTTATGATGAGCAGTGTGCGATATTTACAGCAAAATGGCTCAATGTTTTCCTTTAAAATGCTTTTTTTTTTGGTAATGAGTGCCATTTCTGCAGACTAAAGAATCAACGCAGCACTGTGTTGTTGTTGTTGTTGTTTTGATGCGCTGCATGAACTCCCACAGCTTTGCTGAAGAGAGAGAGGATGTGAAGATCCACTTTAGATTAGGGCTCAACACTTACTCATCAAAATCACAATAAATACATGAGTAGATCACAAATTCTGTGATGAATCAGTCTGTTTTTTATATAAAAATGTTAGGGCTGCAACAACTATTCATTTATGAACTGATTAACTAACGACTAAATGTAAACCTGGTAAACAATGTTTCTCCTGGTCATCGAAAAACATTGGAAATCATTCCAATATATAATATCCCATGTTAAACCTTTGTTTATACTGTAAACATCCAGCCCATGCTGTATATATTCTGGAAACTGTCTATAATGCACATTCCATTTGAACTTTTTATAGCCATATTGTTATCTTTCTATATCGCACTTTCCTGTAAATGCATGTTTATTGTTTATTATCTTTATCTTTACCGTCTTTGCTGCTGTGACCATGCATCTTATTGTTTGTGTACAAAACGAGACTATTTGGCAACAACACGACGACATAAATAACCTCTAGCATGTTTTAAGTATCCAGTTGGTTTTTAATCTATAACTTCATATTTACAAAGCTTGAGTTAGCTGATCGCAATTCATTATTTAACCCAAATTGTCAGGCCTACTTTATATATTATAATATTTCTTATCATGTGATAGTCCCCAGTGTTTTCTACATGTTTATGTGTCTTAATAACAACAAACTAGAGCTGAATCTAATCCCATATGGAAATGAGCTGGAATTCATCCAAAGGACTCCAAAACCAACTGTAAATAGAGTGTCCGGCGTAATTAAAAAATCTATTTCCACGGGATAAAACACCAGTTGTTGTCAGCAAAGCTGCTTTAGGAGAACCATGGGGTGGGGTAGTATAGCTGCCTACGGAGGAGCAGCTGTCAGAATGATGAAGGCTTTACTGTGGGGAATTAACAATAAAAGAATACTAATATTCATAATAATAATAATAATAATGAAATTACACGTCAGAGCGTGTGTTTGACAAACTCATCCACAGCTTCACACGACGTAAAACACGGATGTGTGAATGACAACAAATGCAGAATAAACGCTGCTGTTGCTCTCCGGCTCACATACAGCGCATATGCGGCCTGATGAATCAAAACAGGTGCTGGTACAGCTCCATTTTGAATTTCGATGCCTTCTTGGCTTTATATTTTAAGCGCGCGGTCAGTTTTAACGCTTCTCGTCCGATTCAAATACAGATTGAGGGGAACATTAATGACATTTTTGACCACGGTTTTTTATTTTTAGCGAGGTAGTAAACGTGTCTGAGCGGCAACTGAGCATAATGTGAGTGAATGGCCTGTGCAACAATGAAATACAAGTCAGTGTGAGAGGAGGGGGCTCAGACGAAAAAGAAGGGGGTGAAAATACGGTGTAACACAGGCACAAAAAAAAAAACACACACACACACACGTTGTCAATATTCTGACAGAACGTGTTCTTATTTCGCCGCATTAAAGCGTCACGAGCGACGTTCAACTTACCTTTGACGCGTCTTCAGATTCAGCCCCCCAAAAAAACCCTTTTGCCCCCTTCGCTTTTGAGCCGCGTTAGATCGGTACGTCTGTCCTCATTTAGAGCAATAACGATGGTGTCAGTGGGAGCGGCTGGACAGTCGTCGCTGTGGAAACCTGGCACCGGCCACGAATTTCCCATTCAGCGAAATTCGGCAGGATGTTCGCAGGAGGAGCGGGTCATGGTATGGGAGAGAGAGAGAGCCAGCCGTGTGTGTGTGTGTCTTCAGCGAGGAAGGAAGGGGGCTCCTCCGCTGCCGGTGAGTGACGGCGGTGGGCCCGGACAAACACCACCGACACACAGACGAAGAAGAAGAAGAAGAAGAAGCAGCAGTGGTGGTGTTGGTGGTGGTGGTGGTGAGTTCAGCTCAGAGGAAGAGGCGACAAAGCAGCTGTGCTGTAGTGGGAAGAAGACATGTCTCGCACAGGGAAAGAGGCACCGTGTCGTGCGTCAACGACGAAGCGCAGGAGTTCAAATACGAGTGAGCCTGGAGTTTTACGCTTTTTACGTAAGCAGCGGCGGAGTAGTTGCGTAGTTCCACGCGACGCCGAACTGCGCCGGCAGACAGACACATTAATAAAAACGTTATCTTATACAAAAAAAAAAAAGACTCAATTAGCTAGAGTTACGAGCTGTTATTAAAGACAATAAACGACGAAATGTATGTTTAATGGTAAGCAACTGCCTCGTTTAAGCCACAAGTCAGGTGGTGACAGGCTAAATCGGTTGCTAGGCAACACGAACCTGGCTGTTTTGAACAGTTCCGGAACATGAGGATGAGTCAGCCTCAGTTTAGCTGTTGGAGAAAAGGAGCTAAAACTCTGTAAATACAAATAGGCTCATTAATATTGTATGTGCTTAAATTCATGTATTTTTTTTATTATCATTCTTATTATTTTTGGATTCCTGTACAGTACAGGCTGTGCTGTTCTTTGCTTTTTGTTTACAACACAACAACTAACAGTTTTATTCTACTCTTAAATGTGCTCGTTTTGTTAGTATTTGATGGGTTTAAATTCAGGTTATTATCCAAACACAATTGGAAATCCATAAAAAAAAATATTAAATACAATATAATACAAATATTTGAAGCTGCAGTCTATAACACATACAGCATATAACATGTTGGTGAATGAAGATAGAAATAGATTACTTTGATGATTTAAAGAATCTGTCAATGTCTTTTATTTATCAATAAAAGACAAAAAGTCTAATAAGCACGGAAGCGGCAAGTGACTCCCATGCCTGTCTAAAGTCGACAAACTACTGGTAATTTAGAGACAGGACTATATCTCCCAGTGTTTTAAACCCAGATCAAAGTAAAACTTGATTAAACTGAACAAGGCGTCCATGTTGTTACCATTAAATCGAGCTCTCACTAAAGGAATAAAGGTGTTTTTATTTATTTTTTCAAATGCTTTCTAAACTCAGAAAAAAAAGTTCAGTAAATCAGAGAAAAATTACCCCGATAAACCAAACATGAAAAAAATTACATTATGAAAAACAGAAAAAAGATGACTCATAAAAACCAAAAAAAGAAATTGGTCAGAAAAACAGACAAAGTTTTTTTTTTGTGAATCCAATGCGCTTCCGTACATAAGTTTCCTTAAAATCTGTGCTGATGTCTTCTTTTCTCCGACCAACAGTCAAACACTAAAATATTCAGTGTTCAATAATTGATTGGTATTTTTGGTGATTGACTTGAGTAACGCAGCGTGAAACAAAATGCTACTTCCTCGTCTATATTACTATTCGAGGGTTTTTATGAATCTGTATTAACAAATATGAAAGTGTAAACAAAAATGGGCCTCCAATATAAGTCCTGGTCAGTTGACTTAATTTGACCTTTTTACTTCAAGTCTCTAATCCTAGATTATTGTGAACTGTTTCATATTCCTAATTTCCTAATCTGCATCACAATAGTCCACTGATTCTGCAATGAATATAAAGTAGGGCCAATGACTGTGTAATGCATTTAATTGTCTGTTTTAATGCAACTACAATCAAATCAATGGTATTTAATTGCAAAAGAAAACACATGCAAGACAGTTACCTAGTGAAATATGTAGCAGTCAGCAAATGTTATGTTGAGTGTAAATAGGACAGAGTTCAAGGTCACGCTGTAGTGTCTCAATGTCAGTGCACATTGTAGTGGTAACTGCAAGTGATGATTACACATGTTCACGCACACATACACACACACACACACACACAAACACACACCATCTATCGCTTCTTTTTGCTCTCTTTCTTTTGTTTCTGTCGGATCTGAGCGGCTGCTCCTTTAGGTTTCTTCATCTGTTCGGCAGCTTTGCTGTCAATGGACTCTGTTGCCTCCTGTAGAGAAACACATGGAGTGAAAAAAACAAAAAAAACAATCAAACAACTGAAATGAGGTGTGCAAATAAAAACACACGACTGTTAAGCATGATGAGAGAAGTGGTTTTAAATAGATTTGAAGTGCTTTCCAGGGATTACTTAGCCGAGCCATTAAACTACGTTTTGCATAAAATGCTTATCGGAAATCCTTTAAATATTGATACAGATTGCACCTTTTGGTAATGCAGTTTTATCTAAATATTTCAATTCAAGGATTTTGTGGCCACACACGAAGCATGGAAATTCATAAGTGTTTTAATGCATTCAGTCTGTCAGCACTGTTTCTGCGATTGCAATCTTTTCTATTCTTCTAGCAGAGCAGCGACGGCACAACGCTGCGGAGGATGAAACGGCGACATACTGTGGAGAGTAATCAGTGCATCTGATGATGGCTGGTGGAAATAGAACAGTTAGACATCGGGTTTAATTGCTCTCGCCTATAAATAAAGTCTCCTGACAGCTGTTCGGATTGAGATTAAGAAAGTAACCCATCGTGTCGCTGTCTTCACGGACATTCAAGAATAAGATCTGCAACTTTCTTTCTTATTTGTGTCTTTCACATAGAGAAAATGGTGACATTCTGTAGGATTTGTTTTATAGCTGTCAAGAGTGTCACGCTGACATGACATGTACTGAACTCCAGAGATTGTGAGGGGCTCTATGTGTGAATGCTAAATGTCCACAACATTTGTGGCGCTCCATACATTCAACTGCCAGCTCCCTAATATAATCTCTCTTAATGTTGGAGTGAGCTCTTAGGAGAACCCAACAGGAGAAACTCCACAGCAAGTGAATGGGCAAATGTCTTTGCTTGCTGCAAGCTGAAGCCAGATGTTGCCTCCTCCTCCTCCTGCTGTTGTTGTGAACACAAATCACCCAGACAACTGCAGCTCATACGAATATCATGAATATTTTCATCAATCATCCTTCCCCTTATATTTTGTTCTCCTCTCACTTAAACCGCAGCCAAAACCTGACTTCTCTTCTCGGCATCCACCTCACCTGTTCATGGCCCTTGGATGTGGGGAAGATGATGGCCAGGATGCAGATGAGCTGGAAGATCGCACCCAGAAACAGCCCGTAGCGCAGTACACTCTCTAGAAATGTAGGCTCGGGGACTTCCGGAGGAGACAGGTCCAGATCTGCAGTCATGATTCTGCTGGCTCCTTTCCCTCAGTGACCTCTCTGTGTAAATGACATCAGTGTTAGGCAGGGGACAATTACAATTCAGATATAAAATATAACTGTGATTCACAATATTACAGGTAAAATTGCCAAAAAAACTATTTTCTTTTTGCACATGATCCATAATCTCGATTTATATAATCTGCAAACGTTCATGATACCTGCAGCAACACAGGTTTTGCATTCAATTCTGAAATTCTGATTAATTACAGATCAGATTTGATCTGTTCTCTGAAATGACAAGTACATTCACACACACACAGGTGCATGTGTACATGCAAAAAGATGCATGGATCGATCTGACCATTTTCATGAGTGGCGAATATCAAATATGTATATGCTATAGGACCACACACTAAAGTCTTCATTTGTATTGTATTGTCACATTATTATCACATTTATATTGCCCTTTAAATCGGTTACTTGAGTGATTCAACAAGTTTCTCCATTCAGGATGATCCTTAAAATGGAGTTTCATCAGTGTGTTTTTCATCATCATTTCAACCCATTTCCAGTTAGCGTTACATCGTATGTAGAGCATGCCTACTAAACATTTCCCTCAAAATACAATGGCATGATGGCATGCAAGTTCCACGTTATATATTCCGTATTTCCCTGAAAACTGCTCTCGTGAACATGCGGCGGTGCAGTATTAACGTGGACAACAACGTAACAAAACACAAATAACATACGTGTAAACGTAGATGTGGGTTCTTATATCACAATGACGGGAAAACCTTACCAGTGACGGGGGAAGTTTTACTGTTCGTTTTCGTCCACTGACAACAACAAAGTCAGGGCAAAAAGTGAACAAAGATATTAAATTCCTTTTGGAATAAGCTAACCTGAAACAATCCGAGTTACAAAGGAAAGAAAATAAATTCCGTTTCCCGGAAATGACGATTAAAACAACTTCCGGCCTGGTAAAGGATTGGTTTGGAAATGTCGCCCTCTGGAGCTCATGGATGGTATAAATGAAAAACAGTGAAACTGGGCTGGAATAATTCTCCCATTCACCAAATTCATTGAAACATAATTTTCTAGTCCTTGTGTGGAAAACGAATATATTGTATATATATTGAATATATATATGTAGTAATACGTTTGAAACAATATGATAATGATTTAAATGATATGTTTTTGTTTTTGTTAATACAACATGGCTTCTAATTTGTGGCCAAAATGTTCATTATAATAATTTTTTTATCAATATTGAGATCATGATTATATGATTATCCATTAGGAAAATTATAATTCCAGTGTCATCTGTTAACTTCAATGTTGTGCTCATCCCAGACACAGCTTCATATGAACATATTTATTAGAAAATATTTTACACGTGCTTACAAAGAGCAGTTGTAAACATTCAAGAACAGCCAGTCAGTCATACATGTTAAAAGAGAGAACACATACATGCAGTATAAGGCGTGATTTATGGTCTACTAACTTAGGTAAAATATAGTAAAAATGAGAAATAACAGTTCTTTGATGAAAAAATGTGGTGATTGAGTGTTGGGTCCAAAGATCCGTCACCCTGCAAACGTCCTTTCAGACAACAAGGATGTTATATTTGTAATTCTACAGATTATATCCAGGGATTAAACATCGTGGCAGCTGCAGGTTTTCAGGTTCACTCTCCACTGTGTCCTTTCAAGTCCCGTCTTATGATGTCGTTCACTGGAAAACATGAATAAATGAATTGAGATATGCAACTTTAACGTTCACGACAGTGTAAATACAAAGCAAAGCAGAATCATGTTAAAGACATCAG
Source organism: Microchirus variegatus (assembly GCF_963457635.1). Lineage (NCBI taxonomy): Eukaryota > Metazoa > Chordata > Actinopteri > Pleuronectiformes > Soleidae > Microchirus > Microchirus variegatus. Next base: position 6,173,151 of record NC_139808.1, on the reverse strand, counting down.
CCTAATTTATCCTTTGGATACATTTTTAATTTTTACAACCTACAACCACGTGTCTGTAGTTATAATAATATATATATATATAATCCCAAAAACTGCACTGATGCTCACTGAAATAGATTGTTGCTGGTTTCATTTACTTTCACTATTACTCGCGCTGGTTTCCGAGACCAGACTGAAAGACATTGCATCTTTCTCTCTCGTCTTGCATCCAAACCGCAGGTGTGTATACATGCATACATGCATTTGTCTGCAGTACACTTCCTGTTTCTGTTTTCTATCACAGAAGTGTAAACCGAAACTTTAACCTCCGCCTTATTTAGATCATTTAACCACTATAACGCCAAACCTATCATATGTGATAAATGACTTTTTGAGCCCTCTACGTGAGCAGTGTGATCATTTATTCCCCTGAAAAACCAGATGTATAAAATAATGGGAAACCCGGATTTGTTGGATTTGTTCGTGTATTTTTTTGTTCAAGAAAAAAAGAAAGAATATTTGAGAATTGTGACCCGCTGTATCAAATATGATACAAATTAAAACTCCTATATGGAAATTGATATCTTAAAAAAATGATTTTGTTTGTTCAGACGGACCAATAAAGGCTCCAGTTTCAAAGAATTAGATTTTTCGGTCAATTATTTGATGGTTTTGGCTTTACGGGGTTAAACAATGTAAGGGGGTCGACCCCAGGTCAAGCGCCACCTGTCCACAGAACTGAATGAAACTTGGTTCAGTTGTTTTTGAGTACGACTGCTAACACAGAGTTATATAAATGCAACTTTATGCAACTAAAGCGGTTGGAAGTTGGGAACAGCTTCAGTGATGCGATGCAAGAATCTGAATGTTAAGAAGACTTAATAAAGAATTCACAATTTCCATCAGTCCTTCATCTTGACTGACAAAAGTAGCTGAGCTACAGCTCTTGGACTTTCCCTGCAGTTTCAGGATGACACTTCAAACCACTCTGCACCATTAACACCCTGCCCAGTGCTTCGCCCACTTCCTGGTTGCAACCTTATTTTCATGTAATGCAGGAATCAGGTCGACTCAACTGTGTGTCAGTCACAGTAATGATGAACCTTTAGCTCCCAGTTTGACGCTTTGTGCACCTGTCAGCCTTGAGCTTGTACTCTTGACTTTTTTCAAGGCTTTACAAGGCTTCACCAGTTTCTGGAGGTCAGCATTGCTCCGAGGCTACTTATAGATGCTTCTCTCTGTAGAACGACAACACTGAAACTGGAGAAAGCACTCACACTGTCCCACACTGTCAATATACATGGATCACCACCTAATTGTTTCTCCGTTAGGTCATAACCTACATATCCAGAATATTTAATACAAATCTGAGGTATGCTGCTCAAAGACAGAGCTTAATAAAAAGTAGTCTATTGTAGATTTAAAGTTGCATTATGTAATAAATCTAAAGCAACTGGTCATAAAATCCTCCTAATATGTCACAGAGACTCAGGAATAATGTTCATATAACAAACTGAACTCACCAACAACAACAGTACAGACAAAATATTTGCATTCAAAAAAATGTTTTTGCAGACTGCAAATCATGTTTTGGCATGTGGCGCCACCTACTGCCATCTACCAATCATTGCAGTCAGTAGAGTCTCAAGTACCGAGCCACGGGTTGCCAGTTACGTCAGAAAGCGAAACTTAAAAGACCTCGGTATTATGTAGTTACCGTTTTTGGCCACATTCTTACATATGACACCTTTAAGTAGTCAGACATTGCTCTTACTTCTCATGTCAGAAAAGTGTGGGGATTAAATACATTCAGACTGTGGCCAATAATCCAATCTGTACTCTTGCAGTGCAGTTACAGTACTCACCGTCCTCCAGATAGGCATAGCTGAGGTTCTCTTCTTTGACCGTAACCCTCTCTGGAGCCCACTCTTTGTGGTTTCCTTCACCTGGCTCTGCTCTGCATGCCGTCTTATGTGGCACTTGACTCTGGATGAATCTAGAAGGTGGCGACTTCCCCACTGGCGGCGCCGTCTGCTGCCTTGACATCAAACAGGCCTCGAACGAATCGCAAACCTGAGAAGCTTCGGTGAGTTTGCCCACAGGGGGTTTGGCACCGGGAGAGGAGGCGGAGTGGGATACCACCGGGAAACCACCGAGAAGAGCTGCACCGCAGCCGCTGTAATGTTGGTTTGCTGCGTGGTACAACACGGGACTGCCGATCAGACCGCCGGCACTGGACTGGTAATACGCTGACTGGTCGTCTTGTGAATCCGGCGTGACGGCGCGGACTCTGGGGTCCACAGTGGCAAGATGGTACAGCGCTGGAGAAACACTCAGGGCTTGGAGGTTGCTGTCTTGCTCCAGGTGGTGGTAGAGCGACTTCACTGACAGCGACCAGTTATCTGAACTGCCGTATGTGTTTGAACGATAGTCATCGGGTGGTTCTGCTTTGACGGCTGGGAAATAGAAAAAACAAAGTTAATTTTTACAGTGTCAATGGGTGTCGTCTTCCTGATCGTCCATTAACTTTAATTGGCACTTCTCACGTTGAACACACAGAATATTGTGCAGACAAGGAAGAGACACGTGTTATGATTGAGCACTTCCTCCATTTCCTGTTTTATTTTGTGATAAAACGGGAAATTCTCTCTCATTACTTCCTGTTCTGGTTCCACTGGCACCATGATGATTACAGGCCACGCCCAGGCAGGTTTCTCACACCTGTGTCTCGTTTCCCCGTTAGCTCTGAGTACATAAGGCCATCTTAGCTAGCAGTCTCTCACTGACAGGTTGTGTTGTCAGTTTATTGCAAGGGTTACAGCTTCATTTCTGTTGTTTCTAGTGTTTGACCCTGTTTGCGTGCTGTTTTTTGACTCTGTCTTGAGCCCACTGACTGAGTGCTTTCTTTGCTTTCTGTGCCTTGTGTCCCGCAACTGAGTCCTGTTTTTACCAGCCGTAATAATAATAATAATAATAATAATACTTTTGAGACCATGAAAGTCTATGCCTCTTATTTCTATGGTCCATGATTCCTTGCATGAATTAGGGGCTTCCTTTGCATTCAGTCACTGAAAATGGATTTTGTGTTAAATTTAACTCCGTTAGTGTTAACATAACCTAAAGAGTTAAATAAATGTATATATGAGGCATATCAGTATTTACACAGCAGTAACATAGTCACACTTATATATACATATAAATATCTTTATGTATATTGCTGTCTAAAGAGTGCCTAAGAGAGTGTCTAAATATCAGATCTTGGTATTACATGTAGGTGGTGAGAGCAGTAGCCGAACGACAGTAAAGCGCGAGATTTTCCGCCTTATGTGAAAGTTGCCAACCCAGTGCAAAGACCTGTGTCATGGGTGCACTAAGTTCCCTCCTAAAAGCTGCCTGAGACAGAGTTACTGCGAGGATGAAGAACATCATCACGTTAAAAAGTTGCCTTAAGTGTTCTTAAAATTCTGCTGCAGTTGGATCTAATCTGATTTAAGTTGTGCAATTTCCTGTATTCTCCAAATTTGACCTAGTAAGGGTGTAAACTTAACCCTTTAGCAACATTACAAGAAGCCAGATTACATTTAATTTATTTTTTGGGTCGTTTGAATGCAGTTCAAGTTGTATGGAGTCTTTCAGCGTGAGTTGTGATTTCCTCACAACACCTCTCTTGACTTGAAATGTCAACCCCGTGTTTTTGCGATCGCCTTAACTTTTTAATTAAACTAACATTATCTCAAGGCCATAGACGACATTATCGAGAGCACAGAAACCCAACAGTTCTCACAATGAGAAAGCGCTATAGGCATCGGTGGAGAGAGAAAAAGTCCCTTTCAACAGGAAGGAATCTCTGACTCACAGCTGTGCAGCCATCTGCCTGGACCGGTTGTGGTGAAAGGAAAAATGGGGGACAGAGGAGATATGCAGGCACAGAAAGTTTAGCCACCTTCCCGACAGACGTGTACTGTATACTGTACCTATCACAGGAGTGTAGATGAAGTGCTGAGGCTGACTGCGTTTCTTCTTCCCGTTGATGACGTAAAAGTTGACTTTGACTGGGCGGCAAATGGTGCGGTCTCGATAAGGCGGCACCTCGACAAACAGCATGTTCTAGGCGGCGATAATCAAACACAATGATCGAGCTTTTACAGCAGTGTGTGCTGAGCAAAATCTTAGTATTCAAATATAAAGAATCCTTGACAGAGCCTGCGTCTTGGTTTTTGTCAGTACTCACAGCTTGTGTTTTGTCTTTGTCCACAGCGGCCTCCACCTCCCAGATTTGCTGCCCGTCTGAAATTAAGGACATTTGGAAAATAATTTATAACCTTAGCTTGCTAATTATTTCATAAAGATATCAATCCTGTTTTTATTGTTTCACAGCATGTGAGCACATAATTTTGTACACAGACGGTGGAAATCTAGCTTGGTTTCCATTCCCACCTCAGTCGTTACCTGACATTTCTGTTTTCTACCCACACTTTGAAAACAAAACAACAAAAAAAAAAAGAATATACAAAGCCTCTTCTCTGGGTCTGAATCTTTATCAGTCTGTCTAACCACATCCTGTTGCATAGAACTCCACACCAAGCAACAGGGAGCTCTTTACTTGCAGTCAACTGTACGCATCCTGCTCTCTCAAACCCTGCAAACCAACCACTCTGTGTGGGCAGAAGGAGCAGAAGCCGTGTAACAATTTCCATCTAACAATAATTAACTAATGGTTCATTCTGACAGGGTTAAACGTGTGGGGGCGAATAGGAGGATGTTGCCTACGTGATAAAATTCAAGCAAGATATCGGATGTTGTACAAAGCATTCAAATATTTTAATAATCATTGGAATCCAGAATCGTTAAGTCAACAATATCTTCTGCTGCACCAGCGTCCATACACTCTTAGAAATAAAAGTGCTAAGTAGAACCATATAAGGTTCTTCGGCTTGTCCTCATAGGAGAACCCTTTTTAAAACGAACCCTTAGTGTTACCAAGAACCCTTTTAAAGGTTCTTTTTTTTATTCAGGAAAGGGGTTTTAAAGGGTTCTCTGGATCAAAATGGTTCTTAATGGAACCATTAGTGTTACAAAGATCCTTTGAAAAACAAATGGTTCCAGGTAGAACCTCAGCCCTTGTAGAAGAACACTTTTGGAACCCTTATTTTTAAGAGTGTAGAGGAAATCAGTCTATAAGCTCACTGTGACAGTGGAGCTGGTGCCTGTTGCTGCCTCATTTGGCAAATTTTCATCACTTCGACAAAGAATTTCAAACTTCATCAACTACTCCAGTGTGCCGTGATATAAAATCACTGATTTTCTCCACAGACTTTGGTGGAGGGAGTAAAAGGTTACGGTGGCAAAAGACTGCCAAACAGAGATAACAAGATATTATATAAAGTTCAATCTTTCCTTCCTGAATCTGGACTTTCCCCTTTAAGCCCTTGAGACATGAGGGTAAACACCTGAAAGAGTCCAAAAAAACCTCCTATCAGCATCAATTTGTGGTTTTACATATGATGTAAAGTCATTTTGACTTCCTGTAGTTTTGTCTGTTACTGTGCACAAGAAAACAAACACCTTGTCAGTGAGCGGTATGAGATGGACTCTCAAGAACTAATAACCATATTTAATGTTTAAGTTCTTACAAGCGCTGGTTCCTCCTCACCTTGTGTCTTCTCAGAGAATATCACCTTGGAGTCGGGCGTAAAATTTTGACCAATTAGGACCATTTGTTGACCGCCGAGTACCGAGCATCGGTCCAGGTCGTGCCTCTCGACTGAAGGAAGCTCCTGAGCTGAGCGCTGAGCTGAGAAAACAACAACAACAATAACAAATTGGCTCGGAGACGTTCACATTAAAGCAAACCTTTACAACAGTTGACCACAATATAATGATAGAAAAAAAGAGTAAAAAAATTGGTGAATTTGACGGCAACACGGCAACAGGTTTCTTAAACATTAACCATCTTACACTCCTGGCTATGCGCTCTTAGAAATAAGGGTTCCAAAAGGGTTCTTCTACAAGGGCTGATCGTTCTACCTGGAACCATTTGCTTCTGAAAAACCCTGTCCCAGAAGAAAGGGTTTTTTAAGGGTTCTTGGTAACACTAATGGTTCCAGTAAGAACCATTTTGATCCAGAGAACCCCTTTGCTGAATAAAGAGGTTTAAAAGGGTTCTTGGTGGAACCCTCTAAAAGGATTCCAGGTGGAACCACAAAGGGTTCTCCCATGAGGACAAGCCGAAGAACCTTATAATTATGGTTCTACTTAGCACTTTTATTTCTAAGAGCGTACTGGACCATATTTATTTGAAAAGCTTAAAAAAATCAAAAGCCCATAGATACACATACGAAACACTACTTACAGCATTCAATAGCATCAGAGGCGACCTGAAGAGACAGGAGCTGTCCTCCAGACTGAGGAACATGGACACGGAACACCAAGCGCACGCGCGTGTTCTTCCGCCCGATGTCCGTCTCGCCGTTCCTCAGCTCAATGTCGGCGTTTCTCAGCTTGAGGATTCCGACGCAATCGATCCTGCGAAACGCAAACGGGAAGGCGAACGCGACGATGAGTCAGAAGTGAGAGAATACTTTCACTGAGATATTCATCTAAGGTTGCTTACGAAACAGAGACTGAGTGGTTTGCATCTGTTTGAAATGATAAAGTGGTTACAACTTTGACTTGTTCCGAAGCAGTGGTTTGTGGCCTTTACGTTTACTTACTAACAGTTGAGTAATTCCAGTAACTAATTACAGGATTTTTGTAGAAAACCCAGCGTCTGCTAGGGCGAACTTGGCAAGAAAAGACACAGGAAGTTGTGCAATTCTGATTTTTGTCAGAAACAACAACAACTTTTTGGGAGGAGAAAATAAGCCATGTCATTGTTAGCATAAAATAGCCATTATAACGAGAGATTACAATGCATATATACAGAAAGAGTCATTTACATAGACATCGGTTGGTTATCGGTCATAACTAACACAATTGTCAAAGTTCAATCGGCAGTTTTCACTCACCTGACCCCGCCCCCAACCAGCCTGCTAAGACACACCTCCTACACACCTCCCAAGCTAACACTGCTCACCTGTGATAACAACTGCTCCTCGTCTCCTGCAATCAGCACCTCCTTATCCTATTATGTGTATGCACCAGCTCCACACTCACTCCTTTTGCTAGCTTGTTCTTAGCCCCGTTTATTTCTGGACTGACTATCCATTGAACTGCCTCGGTCTGAAACCTCACCACGTTTCTGCCTCAGCATCTCTGGTTTCTGTCTGCCTGTTCCCTGGACCGTCACGTGACCTTTTCCCTTTGGTTCAGCTCTCCACACCTACTTACATACTTGCCTACCTGCTGTTACCCCCTCTACATGCATCTCAGTCTCTCTGTCCACGACTGCTGATTCCTCATCTCCTGACTGCTTTCCCCATTTCCTCTGCTGTTAACACTGGATTGTGGATTGACGCACCTCCAGTATAACCCACATCTTCTCTGTTTTACTCACATCACTCTCATGTGGTTTGTCGGCTCCAGAGGGATCTCCAACACTTTGGTGCCGCTGATCACCCTCTCCATGCTGGGCGTGGTGACGGTTTTGCCCGTGATGCGGTGCACCTGGTAGAAGGCGTGCGGTTTCAGGAGCCTCTCGTCCGCCGTCCCTATGAAGACCTGCAGCCTCAGCGGAACCGAGCCTTGATACCCGCGGAGCTGGCGAGGGAAACAAAAAACGATCGGATTTCCCCCCCAATAGCAATGGCAAAGCAAAAATGCAAAGACTGTTGGTGCAAAAGTACCAGGGGAAACTTTGTATTGTTGTACTTCTATTGTTTGTCAATGTAACTTTCACAATGTGTGTGTTTCTTTAGCATATTGAAAGCCACGCATGCCTCAATAACTTGTCCGCACGGGAGTACTAATGTGAAAGTGACATGAGCGTGACAAGAGACATCGTTTTCTTGTTTCATATCTTGTATTGACACCCACACACAGATCATATAATGTACATATATCCCTAACTGTTCAGTACATTTTCTACTTGTCATATCATATTTCATGTTAATATATACATTTAATCGGCTGCTAATATTGTGTTTTCTTAATCTTATTCCTTATCTTCTTGAGTGTTATTTTAATTCTGGAGGAGCAAATGTAACGCACCCTAGTTTCCCCACAGCGATTACTAAAGTACAGTCATACACTACTGTTCAAAAGTAGTTCACTTTTGAAGAGGTCACTTAGAAATGTCCTTATTTTTGAAGGAAAAACAATTTTTTTTCCAGTGAATATAACATGAAATGAATCAGAAATACACTCTATACCTTGTTAATGTGGTAAACGACTATTCTAGCTGCAAACGTCTGGTTTTTAATGGAATATGTACATACGTGTAAAGAGGCCAGCAACCATCTCTCCAGTGTTCTAATGGTACATTGCGTTTGCTAACCGCGTTAGAAGGCTATTGGATGATTAGAAAACCCTTGTGCAATTGTGTTAGCACAGTTGAAAACAGTTTTGCCAAAGAAAAAAACCCCACCTGAACTTCTGGATGCCCTCCTTTAGGTGTCTTCACAGCACCACGGCTGCCCTCTGTCTCATAGTGAGCTCTGTGGTGAGATCTGGGCTGCTGCAGGATCAATAGCTCGTACTGACTGGACTGGCTGGGCATTGGCCACTCTAAAGACGGGAGTGGGGCCATGGAGAGACCACTGGGAGGGAGAAAAGAGAGGAAGAGTACATTGCAAAATGTCAAAAAAACACTAGACAGCTGAAGGATGTACATAAATCTCAGGAAGAGGAAGAAGAACACACCTGAATGTGCTGTGATGGACTGGATGAGTTGGTGGCCACACAGGTGGGACAATGTAGATGGTGTCAGACTTGACCTCAGCTCCAGGCCTGCCAATCCTCTCCTGCTCAGTGGCCCAGTCGTAGACCTCTCTATACACACCGTCCTGTGTCTGAGCTTGGCCATGTGCACTTCGCACCATTACCGGGGGAACTGCTCTGGACCGACAGGAGCTCCAGTCCTCCTCCAGACCTGTGGAGGGGGTCTGAATTTTGGTCTGAAACTGAGCTTGGGCCTGATACTGGTGAAGGTAGCGAGACCCCTGTTGCTCGTGAGGCGAGGGGATGGGGCTCGGGCTGCGTGAGCGCTGCTTGACAGGAGTGGCCCCCAGACAGGAGTGGCCCTGGTCATAAGCTCGCTTTCCATGTGGCGAGGCAGAGCGGGAGCGCTGGTGGGGAAGCGGCGCGGCGGCGCGTTGGTGCTGTGGCAAGAGATAGGCCTCGTCTGTGACGCCGTTACGGGGCGATGCTCTCGGAGAGGAGTGGGCAGAGGAAGTGTGGATGCTCTGGAGGCCCGGGCACAGGTCTAAGGCGGACAACCCAATGCTGCAGCCTGCTCCGATTGAAGGAGAAACACAGGGCGAAGCCACAGGAGAGTAGGACTCTGCTGGCCATCCTGTGGAAGAGTTACTGCTGGCGGGGCTCACACACTCCCTGTAGGCTCCCAGGACTGTGGAGCCAGGACTGGGGTTCAGGGTCTGCGAGCTGAGAGAGTCGCCAGATGGAGTAATCTCAATCCTGGGGCTGGGAGCGGCGATGTTGCCGGATCTCGCCGCCAGCTCCAAAGACTCAAACACAGATCCTGACAGGTTCTCCTCAGCGAGTGCGCTGCAAGATGAGATGTTCTGGCTGGAGTTGGAGACGCATGGGGTGGGATGGTCAACCACCAGCAGAGGAGGCTGGTTTTTATCCTGGAAGAGGGCACCGGGATCATCTGTCAAAAAACAAGTCAAGTTTAAGTCGTGGACATGGGACAACTATTACCACCTCAAGATAACTTCGCCTTCACATCCATCCATCATGTCTAGTGTTAGAGGGTTGCCCTTTGAGCTGAATCCCAACACACTTAAAGGTGCCATATGTTAGAATGTGGCCAAAAACGGTTACTACACTCAAATTCAAAATACCGAGGTCTTTTAGGTTTGGTTTTCTGACGTAACTGGCAACCCGTGGTTGCTCGGCAGCTGAGACTCTACTGACTGCAATGATTGGTAGACGGCGGTAGGTGGCGCCACATGCCAAAACATGATTTCAAAACATAAACATGATTTGCAGTCTGCAAAATATATATTTTTAATGCGAATATTTTGTCTTTACTGCTGTTGTTGGTGAGTTCAGTTTGTTATATGAACATTATTCCTGAGTCTCTGTGACATATTAGGAGGATTTTACGGCCAGTTGCTTTAGATTTATTGCATAATGCACCTTTAACACGTACATTTTGTCTTCACGTTGGACCGCGTCTGGCTTTCAAACCACTTATGATGTCAGTAAATTATTAGATATTTTAAGATAATCTAATGATAATTCATTTTTGAAAAGGCTGCACATGCCAATTTAGCCCTGGTTTCTAAAAATATAGCACCCAAAGTGGAATCAAGAGCCATGATTTAAGCTACTTGAGGTCAGTGAAAGGAGAATTTCAGTGTAGCATCAGTACCTGACAGCTCACTACTCACAGAACCACTTAATTACAGCCGAAGACAACATTTACTCTAACACTATAGGGATGATTGCGATGAATTATACGGACAAAACATCTACACAAGAAGAGGAATTTCTGAATACATTCTCACCTTTGTCACAGCCAACAGGAAACTCCTCTGTGTTATACAGAAACAGGTCGTTAAAATCCAACTCCTCTTGACTGATGTCTTGACTTAGACTCTCGGTCAGACCCAAACCTCGAGAAGTCATGTCCACCTCTAAATATATCTATTTATCACTTTTTTTTAAAAATTATTCAAAACCTAATTAAAGATCTTCATAGAAAAAAAGAACAGAGATCTAATCCCTGCAGTGTGTTTTAGAGGAAAAGCAGCTGCTCGAATAAAAATATCCAGCACAGTGAGACGAGAGGAGAAAAAAAAGAGACTGAGCGCGAGCACACCCGTGTGTGTGTGTGTGTGTGGGTGTGTGTGTGTGTGTGTGTGTTCTTGTACTTATAACATACTGAGGACCAGTGAGGGTTTTTAACCAACAAAATGAGGTCATTTTTACAAAGCGAGGACATTTTGGCCGGTCCTCACTTTGTTTTCATTGAAACAAAACATAAACGTAAGCGTAAACATGCTATACTCTGTTTTTAACAGCGGTCCTCAATTTGGTACAAAAAACCTTTTCACACACTTTTTGCTCTGGGGCTCCACCTGCAGACATTGTATGGTACTGCACCCAGTAGTTATTTATAAATGTCATTCATGAAGTAGATATTTGTAATTGTGTTGATTTATAAAGTGGAAATGCTGGTCCTCACTTTGTCAGCACTTTTACCTGGTCCTCAGTATGCCGCAAGTACAAGAATTTGTGTGTGTGTGTGTGTGTGTGTCATCACAATATGGGGACTTAACGTCCTTATGGGGACACAAGGTTTTAGAGAGTAACTCTACAGGAAATGATTAGAGCTTAGTATTATTAAATGTGAAGACTATTAAAAGTCATGGCGACACTGAAAAGTGATCATAAAAAAAAAGAAAAACAGATTTAAAAGTTATCACTTAGTAAGTAAAAATGTGTTAAATTAAAAAGAAAAGTAAGCGCAAAGCAGCTTTTGACCACTGAGCGGGAGTGTTGTTCAACCTAACTTACAAACAAGCGCATGTGGGACTTAAAGGGTCAATTATCCCCCCAAAAATACAATAAATATCTGTCTTAATAGCTGCTTAATTTCCTTAAATGCTACAAAACTGGTAAATGGCAACCAGTCACTTTCCCTGAATACTAATATGAGTATTAGGGCCAAACAACAAAGAAGATCACATCACAATATTAAGACTTTTTTCTCATGATATTTAATATAGTTTGGCCCTAAGACTCTATCGTGCAGAACATCTGCTTTAAATAAAGCTGGACTTTTGAAATTTGAAATAAAATTGGTTTTAAATTCGATTTGAACTGATTATCAAACATCTCAAATGATGAGTTTAGTTGTTAGTGTTAAAAACTCTTAAACCAGGGGTCTCAAACTGGCGGCCCGGGGGCCTCATGTGGCGGCCCCCCCAATCGATTACATGTGCCCCCCCCCCCCACACACACTTAATATCATGTTATAATGAAAACATGGCCCACGACCTCACCGTGTTTTAAACACAGTGTGTAGCTGAGGCACATCTGCCAGTGAGGTGATAGAATATAATATATGTTTTTTAACAATGTTTATTATAACAGTAATAATAAGACATTTGGTCATAATTATCCCATTATTAAATGCATCATATACAACATTCAATTACATATATAAATTCGCTTGTTACGGCCCTAGACACGGAATGGCAGTGACCGAAACGGCTCCTGGTATGAATTTTAATTACAGTTGTCCACACTATTATTTATGTAATTTAAAATAAATGTCTGTATTTGATATTAATACGTTCATTTTGCATCATAAATAGTATTATTAAGTATACGTGTGATATCATGATGCAATATTGTTGCTAACAGTTGCTTTTTTCCCCCAATTTTTGTTCCCCTACTGTCTTGGTTTATTCATCCTGAAGACACTGTGGCCTCATGGACGAGGCCTTTTTTCACACCTTCACGTGTTGACGTCGCCTGATGTCACATGTGAGTGTTTTGCTCTTGTGTGTGAGTCACGTGAGAGAACGTCAGAGTCGCAAGAATCGAGGTGTGAAAGTTCCAGTATGTAAATGTACACGTCGAGTCCGTGTTTTTAATACAATGCGCTGCAAAGGTACAATTATTTCCCCGGGTTTGATTAGCAAATATGAGCGTTGCCAAGAATCCCAGGTGGTGAATATTGAACACATTATACCCCAATGACATCGTCACTATGAGCATGTAAATGATGGCGTTTTAAGTGAAAGCATTTCTGTTGCGAAAAGACTGTGAAAGTGTGTTCACCCCTGAGGTCGAGACCTGTCACTTAAACATCTCCTCAGTGAAAGTGGAGGTCCCGCAGTTCCCATCCACAAAGAAAATAGTTTATGTTACACCATGTGACCGCTCAAATGATCTCCCGTCACTTATTCCTGTACAGGATTTAGTTAGAAAACAAAGCTGCTTAAGTGAGCCTGTAATTGTTGTTTGTTTGTCCACACGTTAAACTAAAGCCCAATTTATACTCCTGCGTAAAGTGCTCTGCGTAGGCTACGCAGAGTCCTCTGCGTCCACGCAGAACCTGTCGAAGAGGCTCTGCGTCGTCTCCGGGTGCACGGAATATTTTTTAAGTGTCCGTCACTCCGTCAAGGGACAACGGAGACGGCAAGAGCTGCGATTGGTCCTCAGGACAGGCCGAGCAAAGCTGCTCTGTGCCGGCTCACAGTGAGCAGCGAGCGTCCACAGAGGGCGGAGCTGAACACCGCCGACTTCGTCGCTGCCGAACTATAAATACGTCATATCTTAACACACACAGCACATGTTTAGACTCTAAATTGACAATTTCTACCATCAAATTATCTTAAAACTGCGTTCCGGGACACAGAAAAGTGACAAACGGCCGCTGTTTCAACAACAACAGTCTTTGTCCCTCGGACACCATTGCTCACTGTAGCCAAAAGCACAACAACCTTGCGCAGCGACCCCTACTGATCGGGCGGGAAATGGCAGCGCCTATCCGTCACCACGACGCAGAAGTATAAATGCTCGAGTGGTCTACGTGGTGACGCAGACGGATAGCGCATTACGCACGAAGTATAATGTGGCCTTAAGCTTTTATTGATGTTAACGCGATCTGTAAAAACAACAAAAAGGTGCAAACAGAGACTGTGTCTTTAAAACATTTATTAATATGAGTGAATAAAATAGACTTCTACACGTAACAATATACATTATTACAATATTATAAATGCACTTTATGTACACAATGAACACACGTGACAGCAGAGAAACACACAACACTTAAACGACATCTACATAAAGATTTAAGGACAGCTGCCTTCGTACAACATTAAGTTTGTACACTGGTGCTTTGGTCACTCATTAACAGTCAGAAAAAAGTAATGCTTATAAATAAGTTTGAGGTATTTAAGGCACGATTATATATGTGTAAAAATCTCATTCTCTTTTTTTGTTCTATTTACAGAGCAGCAATATAGGGAGTCACATGGCGACGGAAGCATCATCTTTCTCTGTCACTGGATCCAGAACAGTTGAATATGGAGCCTGAGAGAGAGCAGGGGATATACATCTGAGTTAAGCACCAAACTGGCAACACGTGTTATTTATCTGCTTTTCTTATTGGAGATCCAATCTGTAGTCTCACCTCATCTTTTGATGAAGGCGACCGGCAGTTCTCTTTGGGGGACCAACAGTCCTGAGTGGATCACGTCGAGCGGTTCGTTATCTGTTGCCACGATCTCGTAGTCTCTGACCAACTGTGAGAGAACCAAACGCCAATAAATTAATACGTAAATAAACAGTAGTTTAAAGGTGCCATATGTAAGAATGTGGCCAAAAACGGTTACTACATTCAACTTCAAAATACCGAGGTCTTTTAGGTTTCGTTTTCTGACGTAACTGGCAACCCGTGGTTGCTCGGCAGTTGAGACTCTACTGACTGCAGTGATTGGTGGGTTAGGGTTAGGGTTAAAGGCGTGCGTTGACCATAAACTACATTTCCCACAATGCACGGCGATTGCGTTAGTTACATTTATTCTGTATGACAGTGACATCTGGCCCTTTGAGGGTAACCAGGAAGAGACGATATACTTATTAGCCACCAGGGGGCGACTCCACTGGTCACAAAAAAGAGCTCAGGTTGAGAGGAAGTCAGTACGAAAATGAACGGATTCTACTGGCTACCAAGGCTCTGTCTCGATATATTGAAACAGCAGCGGTAGGTGGCGCCACATGCTAACACATGATTTCAAAACATAAACATGATTTGCAGTCTGCAAAATATTTTTTTTTTTATGCAAATATTTTGTCTGTACTGTTGTTGTTGGTGAGTTCAGTTTGTTATATGAACATTATTCCTGAGTCTCTGTGACATATTAGGAGGATTTTCACGGCCAGTTGCTTTAGATTTATTCCATTACGCACCTTTTAATAATTTCCCAGTTGGTGGAGTGTATAAACTGAGCTTGGCTAATCTTACCCAGCACATGGCCAGCTGCAGCTGCAGCTCTGCCAGCCGCCGGCCGATGCACATCCTCTTCCCGATGCCGAAGGGAACGTGGGCGAAGGGGTTGATGTTGTTGTTCTCTCGCAGCCATCGCTCGGGTTTGAACCGCTTCCCGTCGTCAAAGTACTCCTCGTTGGAGCCCAGCGCGTGGCTGTTTATCATCAAAACTGTCTGTAAATGGAGAAAAATAAGAAATCAAATCAATGTAGCACTCAAAAAGATATTCAAGTATAGTTATCGTACACTACAATAAAGACTCCTTGTAGAGTCAGTTTGCACATGCACCACTAGAGTTGCTCGATGCAGGCTTTGTACAGTACTTTAAAAAAAAAAAAACAGGCTTCCTTCAAGACATCAGTAATCATGTAAATTTAATAGTAATCTGCTCATGTCTGGTGTATGGAAACTATAAGAACTAAGCCACTTACTCCTTTGGGAATGGCATAATCTCCCAACACAGTGTCTTTGTCCAGGGTCCTGCTGGTGAATGGAACTGACGGCGATAACCTGTGAGAAATTGAAAATAAGAGCATGGGAATATGGGACTGAGTGGAGCTATATACAGTTATACGACATGCATGTTTAAGCTGTTTATAATCTTCACACGGAGGTCATAAGCGTTCGCTTATGCAGTTACGGTTTAAGCCTCAAATAACATGTTGGACGACTTCTTTCTCGTGACTGCGGAGGTTATACAGCCGTTTGAACGTGACCACATCTCGTGAAGCTTGTTTCTGAGTCGGTCATGTGTGTGTTAAAGCCCCCCCCCCCCACCCCCCACCCCCAACCTAATCTCCATGTACAGGGACGAAATCACGATGCAGCCATGAGTTTTATTTGAAACCACTGGCTTGTAACAGTATGGGCTTTTCTATGCTAGGATGTTTAATCTCCTACATACATTCCTGGAACTTTATTAGCAATGATTTACTGCCTGGCCTTTGACTGATCTTCATACTTCATCATGTCTCTTTAGGATAATATTAAGTGTGAGTAAATTAATTAGTTTAAAGTTGATGCAACCTTTTAAATGGCTCTCTCTGCCGGTATCTCTTTCAGTGTGCATGAAGCCCATGTGAAGTCAAAAACAGGATCTTTTTATCTTAACCCCCTTCCTCACTTTACCCCCTTCCATAATGCCATTGTATAAGCAGCTCATCAGGTCATACTGTACCTCATAGACTCCTTGAGGCATGCTTTCAGGTAGGGCATGCTCTTGATGTGCTCTCCACACGGATCCTGGTCAGGAGGCACCGTCGCTCTAATCTCATCCAGCAGCCTCTTCTGAGCGCCGGGGTTACGTGACAGGTTGAAAATAGCCCAGAGCATACTGTTGGCAGTCTGAGAAACATAAACACACACAGAGAGAGTGAGTGAGTGAGTGAGTGAGTGAGTGAGTGAGGGGGAGAAGAGAAGGAAAGACACGAGGAGAGGAAACCTCACATAGTGAGGCAACTTCAAGTGCATTCCTCCGTGGGGTCCTGAAAGAAGCTCAGGAATGCTCCGGGGTTCCTCAAAGGCTCCTCAGTTACATCCATAACACGTTTATTTTCTTCCTCTTTAGGACTGTAACGGCTGCACCCTATTTGTGTAAGGGGTTGTTTTTTGTTTTTTTTTCCTCTTCCCTACTTGAAGGAAAATATGCAAAAGGTAAAAAACGTTCAAAAGGAAACGGCCTGCTACAGATATGTCATCATCTGTTTTTCAGATACTTTTATGTGTAAGCCTATAGCAGCTGTTAGCTCAGGATGAGGACCGAAAACCATAGATTGATCAGTTAAATCACATGTGTCAAACTCAAGGCCCGGGGGCCAGATGTGGCCCGCCACGTCATTTTATGTGGCCCTGCGAGTGATTAATTGGTCTTAAATATCTGTGTTAAAATAGGCATATGCTGCTTAAAGGCGTGCGTTGACCATAAACTACATTTCCCACAATGCACCGTGATTGCGTTAGCCGCAAAGTGACGGCACCGCCACTAGATCGGTGTGTATCGTTGTATATGCATCATGCGACGGGGGAAATTGAAGTAGTTACCTTTATTTTACATTATATTTGGTTACATTTATTCTGTATGACAGTGACATCTGGCCCTTTGAGGGTAACCAGGAAGAGACGATATACTTATTAGCCACCAGGGGGGCGACTCCACTGGTCACAAAAAAGAGCTCAGGTTGAGAGGAAGTCAGTACGAAAAATGACCGGATGCTACCTGCACTAGACAGATGGGAGAAGAACTACCAAGGCTCTGTCTCGATATATTAAAAACAGCAGATGAGGACAAATCGCCCGATTCTTCTAAAGAACGTAAACGAACGTACGTGCGAGGGTCGAGAAACGTGTAACTCACCGTCTCCACCCCGCCGATCTGCAGCTCCGTGATGGCGGCGTACAGCTCCTTCTTCGAAAGGCTGCTGTGGTGCAGGATGTCCCCGATCAAGTCATCGGGAGCTCGGGCGGCGTTCCTCTTCATCCTCCTGTCGATGCAGGCTTTGGCTGAGGGACGACAAAGCAGTAGAAAATTGAAATACATGAAATTATTTCCTTGAAATGGCTAGATTGGGTACGTCGGGTAACATTGGTTCAATTGTTTGCACCCAATTTGAATATTTGATCTCAAGGTTTCCCTGAAATATTGCATTTAAGAGAATATGAGGCATTTTACCTATACAAATTAAATAATGAGAGGTACAAAAATCTCTCATAATTAAACTTCCTTTAAGCAACTTTGCTCTCAAATACTTGGATACTGTGTGTTTGTGAGAGGTTGTAAGCGGCTCCAGTCGAGCAAACAACCAGCGCCATCTTTTTTGTCCCTATGTGTTTCAGCCCGCACCTCCCCCCCCCCCCCCCCACCACCTCCTGCTACTACAAATATTTGGCCGATTTCTCACTTAGGTCATGCAGTTTACTACAACTCTGCCTGACATTTGCAGAGGGTGCCAAGTACACAAACAACTGAAGCACCCAGTTCAAATCTTACTCCTGCCCTCCCTCCCCTCTTTGCTTTCTGACTGGAAGTGAGCTCAGACTTTTGCCTGATATCTGTATAAACAGAATAACCCTCACCATAAACCTTGTTAAAGGTGCATTATGTAATAAATCTAAAGCGACTGGCCATAAAATCCTCCTAATATGAGACTCAGGAATAATGTTCATATAACAAACTGAACTCACTCAACAGCCAAAATATTTTGCAGACCGCAAATCATGTTTATGTTTTGAAATCATGTTTTGGCACGTGGCGCCACCTACCGCCGTCTACCAATCATTGCAGTTAGTAGAGTCTCAGCTGCCGAGCAACCACGGGTTGCCAGTTACACCAATAAAACGAAACATAAAAGACCACGGTATTTTGAATTTGAATGCAGTAACCGTTTTTGGCCACATTCTTACATATGGCGCCTTTAATGGTAGTAAATACAAAATAGATTAGATCCGTCTGTGGTGACGGAAAAACTTGGGTCTGTTTTAATTTCGTACCCGTGCTGAAAATGCGGTCCCACGCTGCAGTGTGGTCCTGCCATGTTTTGGTGTTGAGGCTCTTGTGCAGCTCCACCGGTGTGACCATCATCATGCCGAACGTGCTCATCATCTAACACAGAGGAAACACAAGGGACAGATTAACAGATCGTAAAAAAGGAAACGTCGTCATCATCACTGCTCTCAATCAAAACCGTTGACTCAATCTTCACCGAGGTCTTCTGCTGTTGTTACTAATCCTGTGAGACCCTTTCTGAGCCCCCCCCCCCCCCGACTTATCATCTCCTGATGTTGGTTTGCCCCAGTATTTTCCAGCAAATACAACAGGAGCGTCAGAGAGACGGTGAACTGCGTCTGCATCAGCTGACCTTGGCTTGGACTGAACCTGATGAACTAAGTCCTCGCTATACTGCAACACGCTAACGCGAGAAGGCGGAATGACGAGCGTATATATATATATATACTCACAGTCTTCACAGCTGTGATGAAGTTCATGGCCTCCTTGTTGACTTCTTCTTGCAGGAGACCAAACCTCTTGTCGTAGAGGACGAGACAAATAGCTGGAAAAAACATTAAACGAAAAAAGGGACAGATTGAGAAGTTAATTTAGCGTTTGTGGACGTAATTGATGGATGTAGGTTTATTTCACTCAAGATTAGAACGGATTAGATTTTGATTCATCGAGGTCCTGACAGAAATATTAACCTCTCGAGGTAGGGGAGAGTATTGACACTGAGGGAAACTTAGTGGCCTTGGTGGTGATGTTTGTGATCCCAGAGTGCTTTCTCTTGCTCATACATGAGCAGATACAATTTTCCACAATAGCAGACAATTAGAAAATGAATTGGTCATTTTATTTTCAGATTTTTAAATCTGAAATATTCCCCTGTGATGTAGCTATATTCTTATATATTAATACATTAAATAATAATGACATAACTGTGGTTTTACACCAAGATTTAGTTAATAGAGCAAACATTTATTAGCAGAATAATGATGATTTTTTTAGTTGTTTAGTGAACAAAAATAAGCTGCACTTACTCTCAAACGACCATTTGTTCAGTTCGAAGTACAAATCTTCAATCTTCCCATTCACGTTCACTTTCCCGACCCTGTCAACGAAATCCACCAGCACCTGTTGCGACAGAGAATTAAGCGTCAAAAAAACGCGCAACACGACACAAAAGTGACTGTAATTAAAAAGTGACTGTGCAGTTCTTTACCTCGTTGATCTTCCTGTCAAGCTTCACCACCTCCGTCGGCTTCATGAGTTTGTGTTGAAAGGCGCTCCTGACTCTCTGCCAGGCTTCACCCTCACTGCAAATCAAAGGGGGAAATTAAACATTAGTTAGTTTGTGCATCAAAGTGTGCCAAACAGATATCAAGTCCACGCGCGTCTGTGTACTCACAGGATGAGCAGTCCGTACGCCTCGTCTCTCAGGTCTCTGTATGCTTTCCAGGGTTTGATCTCCAGCCTCTGAGGGTGACGTCCCTCCTTTCTGTAGAGCGCCTCCAGTAAGCAAGGTGCGCCAATGTGCACCGACTCAAAAGAGCCCAGCTTCATGCGGAAAATCTTACCGAACTTCTTATGATAATCAACCTTTAAAAAAAAAAAAAAAAAGGACATATTAGACTTACAGAAAACTTTTTTGGGAGTTTGTTTATTTGTCATTGATTGGACAAACAAGCTGCATTCTCTTATAATCAATCAGAGAAAGAAGTTATCGATGACTTTACCAGTGCTTCGTGCTGCCTCGTCAGACCTCCTTTGCGCAGCAGCTGAAACAAGCTGCCGACCAGAGGCCAATTGGTGGGTCCCGGGATCGCGTCCAGGCTGTGCGTCGTGGAGCCCGCGTAAGGACACCGCGCAGCCTCCGCGACATCCTTCTCCTCCAGGACGCACACCGAGGATGTGGGTTTGAGGTGCTGCAGCCCCATCACCGACTTCTTCTTCAGCAGCTCAACGATCTGAGGCACTCGCTGGATCTGCGACCTCATCTTTCAAAGTGTGACAAAAAAAAAAAAAACCCGCAGAAAATGGACTCAAGTGGAGCCAATGTTAGACAGTAGCTCTGTCTTTCTTTCTTTCTTTCTTTCTTTGTTATGCTTTGGGGTTTCCCTGTTTCTTGGAAGTGTCACACCTTTGCGGCATCACATATATATATACCCAGAGAGTGTTTATAGCCGCAGTGCGCCGAGCCAATCAGCGACTGGTCCTGTAATGGTGTGGCTGTCAAGCCCATGCATTTATAGATCCATGATGAGAGGATCTGACCCCGGATAGACCTAGGAAGTGGCCCCATCCACCCCCTCTCACCCCCAGCCCTCCCTGTACACCCCCCAACCCCCCACCCACCCACTCTCTTCTTTTTTTTTTTCTTTTTTTTTAAATAAATAAACACTCCGGCCATGAAGGTGATGCGGTTCGCTTGAACCGTGTTTCAGAGCCACCCGCCACTGGAAGAAGCGAAACTTTGGCAAAGCAAATAGTAGTGCCACACTTCTGCGCCGTGGGCAAATATTTGACAGATTGCAGTGTGTGTGTGTGTGTGTGTGTGTTTGCTTTACTTGTGTTTTGGAGTGTGTGTTCTTTGTGGAGAGGTGAAGGGGGGTAACTCCATTGCATGACATTCAACATCACATTTAAATGTCAGTGTTATATGAAATGTAATCTAATTTTTTTTCAACATTTTATAATAATAAAAAAACCCTGATCTGTATCATTATATTTTGCAGGAGTTGGTGGGATAACACACACACACACACACTCTCTCTCTCTCTCACACACTGACACACTCACACCACCCTCTAAGAGCGGGCATGACTTAAATAACATGTGCAGGGGCCCCGTGTTATTACCCTGTAAAAGTGCTCATTCACAGACTATTAGGTGGCATCAGAGCAACCTTGATCTCCGGGCTGCTGTGTGCTGCATTATTGGGGAGCACAGAAAGAAGCTTCCCTAGGTGTAACACACATCAATCAATCCCCCCCCCCAACCTCATAAAAAAAGAAAAAAGAGAGAGAGAAAGAAAGAGAAAAACACCACCCACTCACACACACACATATACAAGCATACAGTGTTCATTTGCTTTGGCTCCGGGAGATTCCCGAGCATGATACCTGTGTTTTTCCAAACGGTCTTCTTTCTATAGCTTAACGTTACATGAGGTCATCAATGTGACTTTTTAAACCGCCATTTTGGAAAACATTGGGTAACATTACGGTCAACGTTTGTTGTTACTCGGCTTGATTTTTGCACAAAAAGTAGCTGTTTCTCTTGAATTATCTGCACTTATCTTCGACAGGGCTAGAAGAGAACCTTAGGCTCAGTGTTTTGCCGACAAATTTATCTCCTTGAATGTACTTTTATATGTGACCCATAAAGGCAACTTTCTGCCTTATTCTCAGAGCACAGTGAATTTAAAAAAACAACATGGAGCGTCAAACACATAAAAATTGATAATTTCCTGAATTCCAAAAATTCCAAAAATTCCCCAAAAAATTATTCCTTAAGAGGTTTGCAAATATTTTCAACGGATCCTTGCTCAGGGTGATGCTGACTACTATGATGGTAAATTTCAAGTCATTCCGAGATACTTTTTTTATTTTTAAGAAAGTCAGCTCACTGTCAAAGTGCATCAGGGCAAATGGATCATTTCCTGAATTTCAAAAATTCATTAAAATTATTCCTTAAGAGGTTTGCAAATATTTTCGACGGATTCTTTTTCAGGCCGATGCCGACTATTTTGATGGTAAATTTCATGTCATTCTGAGATACTTTTTGTTTTTTGAAGAAAGTCAGCTCACTGTCAAAGTGCATCAGGGCAAATGTATCATTTCCTGAAATTCAAAAATTCATTAAAATTATTCCTTAAGAGGTTTGCAAATATTTTCAAGGGATCCTTGTTCAGTGCGATGCCGACTATTATGATGGTAAATTTCTAGTCATTCCGAGATACTTTTTTTTTTTTGACGAATCAGCTCACTGTCAAAGTGCATCAGGGCAAATGGATCATTTCCTGAATTTCAAAAATTAATTAAAATTATTCCATAAGAGGTTTGCAGATATTTTCGACGGATCCTTGTTCAGGCCGATGCCGACTATTATGATGGTAAATTTCAAGTCAGTGTTTTTCGATTTCAAAAATTCATTTTGTCATAAATCTGAGAATTGGGGAAAAAAAGTTGATTAATGAAGAAAATTAGCATATAATAAAAGAAAATGTTCAGGGGAAGAAAATATGTTCTCACAAAACTGAAAGAAAACTAATAGAATTACTAGATTACATTATCTTAAAAAATAAAAAGAGGAACAACCTTTTCAAAGGCCATCATTTTATTATTTTTTTGTATCAGTGAGAGCAGCAGGTTGTTGAGAAAGGCTTCGTTCCAGGACTTCAACCTCGCAGTGTCCTGGTCTGGTCTGGCACTGGCTGACACCTGGCACTGCACTCGCTGCAAGTCATAGAGAAAACATGTTTTCTCCTGAGGTTTGTCTGTATGCAAATAGTACTACGCAATCACCCACCCTCCTCTGTGGCCTTGCGAAGGTTAAGTGACTGAGGGCGGAATCGCACAAACACGCACAAAACAAAAAAAAACTGTTTGTTTCATCTCGTTATCAAAGTGTGTCATTATTGAATTCCCCTATTAAATATCAGCATAAATGCAAACATTTAAAATATTTTCAAGACAATCTATGAAGAAATGACCATCATGGAATCCCAAACACGCTGCAGAATTAGTCACAGCTGCATTTAATCTTAAAATCAAAGATTACTTGTTTTTTTTGTGATGATATTTTGTGTAATTTCTGACCTATTTTGATGAGTTTAACAACAGAAAATTGACTCAGATCCAAGGAACATAAACACGGCCACTGTCGATCGAGCAGTCAAATGTGAAACACCCTCCATAGATACTGTTACCACAATCATTTGATATGCGCTGTTTTTCATGCACAATTTATTGCATTTATTTTCATTATTATCATCATTGTTATTTTTCATCTTATATCATAGATACATTTTTTATTCTTCATCACATTTTTTATTTTTATTTTAAAGGTGCCATAAGTAAGAATGTGGCCAAAAACGGTTACTACATTCAAATTCAAAATACCGAGGTCTTTTAGGTTTCGTTTTTTCTGACGTAACTGGCAACCCCTGGTTGCTCGGCAGCCGAGACTCTACTGACTGCAATGATTGGTAGACGGCGGTAGGTGGCGCCACATGCCAAAACATGACTTCAAAACATAAACATGATTTGCAGTCTGCAAAATATTTTTTTTAAATGCAAATATTTTGTCTGTACTGTTGTTGTTGGTGAGTTCAGTTTGTTATATGAACATTATTCCTGAGTCTCAGTGACATATTAGGAGGATTTTATGGCCAGTTGCTTTAGATTTATTACATAATGCACCTTTAAGTCTTTTTTATGTCTATTGTAAGACAAATGGTGCTAAATTGATTCTAATTGTAACAATGGCAATAAAACTTATATTCTATTCTATTCCATGAAATACCTGCAGTCTTAAATTTAAAAGCAGTCTACATCTTGATCAGAATCTCTGCCTTGGACCTTATACACTATTTAAGAAACTAAACATCTCCCTTTCTCATTTTCCTTTCTTTCTATTTCAAGTATTTGGTGCATTATAAGCCAAAAATATTAATTAAAGAGGGCAGACCATAGTTGGGAAGGAAAGACAATAAGGAAGAAGAGACACACAGCAAAGGGCAGGAGCGTGAGGTGAACATGTAGCAGCTGCAGAAGCTCGCGAGTAACCGTCTTTTCATTTTAGATGTCACTTTGATCACAGTCCGACACAATCTCTCTGTATCAAACAATCAAATCAGCGAGGACTTTGTAGTGAGGCCATTAGCCAGCGGAGAGATAAGTGATGAACCGTGATTGGGGGGGTGGGGGGGGGGGGGGTGCAGCTGACCTTCTCAGGCAGCAGCAGAGTCATCAGCACACAGGGCAGGCAAACCTGATAACTCAAACCCACTCACATCCAGACTGACTGACAGGTCAGTGAGTTCGGTGGTCGAGGTTGGAAGTTTGAAGGCGGCTCCCGTACAGGCACACGCAGAGGAGATACACAGGCAGACACACAAAGATGCACATTCAGTTATGAACGCACACAGGCACACGTTTGTGTGTTCAGTCAGTGAGAGAGAGAGAGAGAGACCACCGTGCTCCTGCTGCACGAAAGCCCACGAGAGCTGGAGATTAGTCGGGATCCTCGGTAGAGATGGTAAAGCTTCGTACAGTCACGGTCAGAGTAGTCACGTAACTGCGCTGACCTAGAATGTGAGGTGCCCCCTTCCCCGAAGCCCACCCTTACACTAAGAATGAAAATATTTACAACAGAGCAGGAGTGAAGTAATGCATCCACTACCCTCTGCCCTACAGCACAGCGACTCAGGCTCTCGCAGGGTTGTCAGAAATACTCCTTAATGGTGTTGACAGTGCAGGCGATTCATTCGCCCGCTCTTTCTCTTTTTTTTTTTACGGTCCTGTCTGTCAGTCAACCTTTCCCCTTTGCATTTTCCCTGTGCATTTCGACTCGCTGCACTCTCTGTGTGGATGTGCTTGAGCATTAAAATTCTTGATATCAAGCCAACTTTAATATCGTGTCACATTAAACATTTTGTGAAGCCGAAGAACTGCCTATGGCCCGGAAAACTGGGTCGTTTTCCTATTGATGGAGATGATGGGCAAGAGCTGGGACTTGCAAGGAAGGAGATTTTCCATGAACCCAATGACCTCCTCCCTTACATTGAGGCTGCTGTTGCCTCCTGGCTGCATTCAGCACTGGAGAGGAAGGCCAGCTCAATGGTGGTGGGTCAGGATTTCCCTGGACGGAGGAGGATCCACCTCTTACCTCTCTGACAGCAGCAGACTGAGGCATTTTGTTAAAATGTAGGCAGAGTGGAATAAAACATGAGGTAACATAAACCCCTGTTCTCTGCCATCGATATCATTTTGGCGCGGTAATGATTTTGAATAGTCGTCGACTGATGTGAGCTGCTGTTCGTGAGCAACAGATACAGAAATGCAGAAGTCAGCGAGTGAGTTCAATCGACGAATCTCCTGGAAAACACTCGGCATCCTGAACTAAACCTAAATTATCTTTACAAAGTCAACATTGAGATAGTTGGACTGACGTTTTAGAAGCTAACGTTCTGCAGTGGTTCCTAAACACTGGATCGGGACCCACGGATGGATCACGGGAGATGATTTTTGGGGTCCCCAAAGAGATCACATGTCTCTCGGAATTTATGTATTTATTTATTTATTGATGTAAATTTTGTAATCTGTCATCTTTAAAAAGTGGCTCCCCATAATTAAAGGAGACATATTATACCCTATTTTTCCAAGTTGCCTGGTGTCCTAATGAACATGTCTGTGACATGCTTTGATCAAAAATACCTTAAGGATGAAGCACCACAGCAGTTCAATCACCTGCCAAAACAGCCCTCTTCAGAACACTCTGTTTTGAGTGCCTGTCTCTTTAAATGCAAATGCGACACAGGAAACTACGTCAGCGTCACCGAGGCTCCGGCAGCTAACAGGAAGTTAGCATTTGGAAAAGCCATCATTTGCCGACTCTAGCCGGCACATTGCCGCCATGTATAAAATGTATCCACTGGACACGTAAATCCTCTGAGGCTGGAAGTTTGTCTAGAACTCTGTGCTGCGCTGTGGAGCCAAGAATAGAACACTTCGCAGACTTCCGCTCTTCCGGATGCTATTGCCCTCGCCTGCACTCTCGTGGTTATTTAGGGACAAAGCGGAATTCACTCATTTTGTCTCAATGTCTCATTTTAAACATTATGAGTACTCTTTCCTCAAGTGTGTTTATATAAAATATATATATATTTTTTTTCATCAGATTGTCTATAGGTTGTGCGGAAAAAAAGGGTATACGACACGCTATGTTGCACGTTCTTATAGCCTCAGTATATACTGTATGTTTTAACATAGTAATGGATAAAAGCAGCAAAATGCTCTGTGTTCTAAGGGTTAATGTTCAGGGAAACACTGATCTACTTTATCTGTCTATCTATTGGTGAATTTTTCAGCTACACCCGAGAAGAATTACCATTTTATAAGTGTTGCTGGGAACTCCACGTTTAGTTTGGGCATTGTTTAAAAGAGATAGACTATCATTGTTTATCCACTTAAAGTATTGACACGCTGCAGTCAATTTTTCTGCGTTTGGCCAGTTGTGACGTAAGAAGTTCAGAGCGCTCTATACAGTACACTTTTTATGCTTTTGCAAAAGTGAACTGTACTTTCTCTTTATTGTGTCATCATCTTTACAGGCTTAAGAGGATGGGGAAAAAAAACTGTCATCAATGCTGAGACATTATGGCCTGGTGTCGGTGAAAGCTGATTGTCCTGTAGTGTGTTTGGTGTTAAAAAAAGAACAGGGATTATCTCATCAGACTCTCTGCAGCTATGTGCTGGCCTACTTTCTGCAAACGTGGAGCCAATAGGTTAACGGGTATGATCGTCTCTAGAATTTAAAGACCAGTACGTGAAGGAGTTCAACCGGTGCAGTAGTATTTGACCAGGTCAATGGTTACTATGAAGCCCTTTCAGTTGTTTTTCAACTGTCTACTCAGCAAAGACGTGAGCATACAAGAGTGCTGCAATGACCTCAGATTACTTAAACCAGTTGTTTCATTTTAATAAACTAAGTAAAGCTCACCCACATTGAATAATAAGGCCTATTCTGCACTATCATTTCTCTACAACAGCTATGTCACCTTCACCTTCTTTGCCATGGCCTCAATCAACTTGTTGATTAGAATATTGGCACACGTTGTCCCCTGCACTGACCTGCACCTCAGAGGTAAATTTGTCAAAGTTTTGACCCACAGATACAGTATAGGCCCATGGCCCCATCAACTCATCGCCCTGTCCCTGTTATCTATTATAAACAGAGGCCCTGGGTGGATGTCATCATGCACCCATGTCCTGTCAGCCCGCCTGGTGCTGGTGGCTGTGGTGGGCATTCAGAAGTGGTCATGCGTAGCAGCAGATTTTGCACAACTGAAGTTTTGGCGGACATCAAGACAAACACAGTTCAAACGGCCTTATTCTTCAGCTTGTACTAAAAAATAAAAGTGCTGAGTAGAACCATATAAGGTTCTTCGGCTTGTCCTCATAGGAGAACCCTTTTTGGTTCCAGGTAGAACCTTTTTATAAAGGTTCCACTTGGAACCCTTTTGGAGGGTTCCACCAAGAACCCTTTCAAAACCCTTTATTCAGGAAAGGGGTTTTAAAGGGTTCTCTGGATCAAAATGGTTCTTAGTGGAACTATTAGTGTTACCAAGAACCCTTGAAAAACCCTTTCTCCGGGAAAGGGTTTTCAGAAGCAAATGGTTCCAGGTAGAACCTCAGCCCTTGTAGAAGAACCCTTTTGGAACCCTTATTTCTAAGAGTGTAAGAGCTTCTCCATTTGTCCTGTCCACATCAAACAGGAAGCAAGTTCTATTCACTGTAGCTGTGTGATTTGTTTTTGATGGATTGTTTGTGTCTTCTTGAACCCTTTTGGAGGGTTCCACTAAGGAACCCTTATAAAACCCTTTATTCAGGAAAGGGGTTTTAAAGGGTTCTCTGGATCAAAATGGTACTTACTTACTGGAACCATTAGTGTTACCAAGAACCCTTGAAAACCCTAACCCTAACCCATCCAATCAACAAACAGCGTAACTAAAGTGAGACACAGTCGCTGAATTAAAATATAGCTGAATGGGTTGTGATCCGGCTCACGATCGCCGGCTTTCGCTAAATACCAGACTCCTCTGTTAAATATTGAGATTTTAGAAATGTCCTTGCTAAATGTTGATTAACGCATATTTTTCAGGATTTTTAAGTCTTTTTAACTGATCTCGAGTTCGGCATTGTTCGGTTTTGGTTCAGAGAGCATGCTCATGACTCTTTTAGTGACGGCACTCTCTGACAGATCAGCGGCCGGCAGTCTGTTGACATCACATTTTGATATTGGCTCAGCTCACTTGGAACCTCACCAGAGCAGGTACTAAAAAAAGTACCAGATACCAGGTACTAACCCCAATGGAAGAGCAAAAAACAAAAATGACAGAGAAGAGCCAAGCCGTTAATGTGGCAGATTTGTGTATCATTAGACTATTATTACTAGTATTACTATTATCATTAGAGTCCATTATTTAGCCACAGAATCTGTTGCTTGTGTTTGTTCCCATCGCTCTGTTTTCTTCTGCTCGCTGTGAGAATGTTTCATGAGCAGTGTTTCGCCTCCACGTCTCTCTTGATCTGTGGGGATCTGGTAAAATGCTCTCCAGTTTGTCCATCTCCAACTGTTTTTTGCACAGCATCTGTCCACCATCTTCACTTTTACGATGAAAACAGCTGTTAAAGAGAGGAGTTGCCTGACATATGGCCTAATAAAACACACACACATATATATATATATATATATACCTGTAAAACACACACAGTAAATGTCATTTCTTGTGTTTAACTCTGGAAAATCTGACCAATCCTGTAACTATGGGCCAAATCGTGTTATTTAAATCTTAAAAGTTTTTGAAAAGCTGGTGGCAGAACAACTTATACAGTTCCTTGGCAGAAAAGAAAAGTGTGTCCATCAAAGCAATTTGAGTTTTGATCTGGACAGTCAACAGAAACGGTGATAAAAGATCAGGAAACGACCCATTTCTACATGCACACCGTGTTTTTATCACTGCTTGTGTAATGGTTCTGGGCCCGGTCTGTATTTTATACAAACACACCTTGGAAACTGGATCACAAACAAATGAAATGGCATCATTTCAAAATTCAACTGAAGTATGATTTCTAAGGCTTTAGAAGTGTCATAAATGTTTCCTCTCATTTAGAATCATTCAAAAGCAGAATTGTGGCTAATTTCTATGTTATGAATATTATTGTTATTATTATTATTATTATTATAATAATAACAATAATATTCATAATTATAATAATTATTATAATAATAATAATAATAATAATAATAATAATGATAATAACCTGATCATCTTTACTGTTACAACTAGTATCTGTTCACTGTTATGCATTTATGTGTCTATGTCGCCATCACTCACAGTTTTTATGTCTATTACAGAGTGATGTGTTCTATACCTCACTTCCCAAAAAAACCCCTAACCCGGGACAGAGACTGCAAATAAGCCATGGCTTGAATTTCCATATACACAGCTGTGCTTTAATTACATGTAACAATGCCAACATGTAAAAAAAAACATCTTCTGTACAAGAGTTCGTGAATAACGACCCGAACGTCGTGTGAAGTCTGCTGATGTCAATCCGACACTTTAGTCATTCATCGGTGACGCACTAACGCATGACACGTGATCCAGGCAGAAATATAGGACCTTGATTTATACACCACTCCTCTAGGTCAGGTTTCTGGGAAATCCAGATCTGCTCGCCCCTAATTAATAATTGTCCCTGTGATGTTGCTTAACGGGAAGCCTCGTATGAGTAAGTGTGGGTCAGGTTAAGGTAAGGAGAACATACTGTAGATCAATCAGATAAAGACCCTTTGGCACATCCTGTGTCTATGGGGTGATTAAGAGCCGTCATTGCTCCGCTAATGTAATATGTATGGTAGTACCTGAAGCTGCAGTAGGTTGGATATTTGTGCCGTTTTTGGATAGGGACGGGAATCCGTATCGGTCTGATACTGGTGAAAATTACTGGCTCGGATATCGGACTGATGTAAAATGTAAAAGCTGATACAATTGGGCTATTTATTTCTTCTTTTTGGGAGAACAATATTTGTTACACAGTTGGAGAACTACGTGTTTGAAATGACTCAGCTTCATAATTCATAATTGGTCTAAACTGACTGTATCGGACTAATATCGGTTGATACTTGAGTTTGTGATATCGGTATCGGACGCAAAAACAAGGGATGGGACAAACTCAAGCATCTACCGATATTAGTCCGATACAGTCAGTTTAGACCAATCGGTATCGGACACAAAAAAGTAGTATCGCCCCATCCCTCGTTTATGCTCAATAATTCAAAGTATTTTTCCTTGCAAAACCACATGTTCAAAATCATATCAGTTCATAAACGGTCTAAAATGACTGTATCGGTAGATACTTGAGTTTGTGATATCGGTATCGAACACAAAGTGGTATCGTCAGAATTATGTAAATCGGGTGACGTGAGTGAAAAAAACAACATCTACTGTAGCATCAGCGGTGACTTTCCCAAGCTTTTGAAAGCGTGTTAAGTAACAACAGAAAGCTTTGATCTCGTTGGAATTTCGCTTGCCTCGAAGATGAAACTCAACAACAAAGTGTTTTTCCTCGCAAAAACCACATGTTTAAGATCATATCACCCTCCGCTGTCAGCTCACCCTCGGAGAGTCCACGCCTGTACAGGGGAAAGAGCATAACAACCCATTTTTTTACTGCAATGATGGACAGCTCTGCCGTCCTGTAACATCTGTTACACTGACAACAAGAGCATTAGTTTAAGGGAAAAGGGAGCCCCTTTGCTGAATTCCGGGAAAAGTTTTGCCGACATTTTTACGTGGCATGTTACCTCTCATTCATAAAGCCTGTGAGTAATGAGAGGAGCCTCACACACACATAGGGGCTATTTGGGGACAGGCAAAGTGATGGAAACACGCCCTTGCTACTCGCCGGGTGAAAAACATTCCTGGCCGTACAGTAACAATATCAGGTTTCATTGGAAAAAGGGAAATACATTGCTCAATGACGTCGCTGACGCGAGGAGTTGAACTTGAAAGCGGCGAAAACAAGCATGTGAAGACAGCGCAGTCGCTCGAGTTGAACTCCTAATAACATCGAGACGCTCGCGGTTGTGTGGAAGGTGCAGTCATGTTGGCAACAAGTTATTACAACCACACATTCTCCTGTAGAACAGAGCTATGTGTTTGGATGTGTCGTTGTGCAGATTTACTGTATCTGCACTGTATCTGCCCCCCCCCCCCCCCCCTCCAGAGACGGAGGGGGGGGGGTGAACTGTAATCAATGCTGAGACATATGTGTGGTGTCAGTGAAAGGTGTTTACTTTCAATCATCCCTGCATGTTCAGACCATTTAAGCAAGTGGGGGTGCACTCAGAGTCCTCAGAAATCACAAACAACAATCCACGTGTGTCGTGTGTTTTTCCACTTTTTAAAATTGCTTTGGCCTAATATGGTTTTCAGGGCTGGGTTGTGTCTTGTCAAAACTAGCCCTTAAGATGTTTTTTTTTTTTTTTTAAACCAAACAGCTAAACTAGAAGATGGAGTGACAGAGAAATGGGGGGAAAAAAAGAGGCCAAAGAAGGTGTGAAGTGGACGTGAACAGCCAATGGTTCATTGGCAAAGTTTTTAAATCAAACTAGTTTTATTTGTATCATGTAAATTTAAAAAACTTACGATATGGGTGGGCCGCCAACACGGAAGTGGTTTTAGGTGAATACGCATTTTTTTTTTTTTTGCCGTAGTAGGAAAATCTCAAAACGCCGGCCTCGCGTTTCCGTGTAGACCGCGAACAGAGGCGATTCTAGGGTCTGTAGGGGCCCTAGGCAAATATTCCCAGGGGGCCCTTCCTTCCAACCAGTGTTCATCACCATTATGTTACAAATAATCTGACACTGACGAGAAATGTTTGAGTTCAAAATAATTTTTTTTCAAAATGACTGAAATAACATGGAAAAACCTTGTAATTAAAAAGTATGTGAAAATATAAATGTAAAGAACAATAAAATACTGTAAATAGCTTTAAAAAAAAACTATATAAACTCAGTAAAAAAAATTACATTACACTGTAAAGAACCCACATTATAAAACAATATAAATATATAGAACAATAAAATACTGTAAATAACTGAAAAAAAACATATATAAACTGAGTAAAAAAGATATGCGTTACACTGCAAATAATCCTCTTCATTTTCCAACTTGCAGAACGATAACTTCACACAGGTTAAAGTGAGGTGGGGCCCCTTTAGGGGGGGTTTCCTACTGAGATGTCATTGCGAATTGCTCATTGTTTTTTAAGGGGGACGGGGAGGCCGCTGGTCACTGCACATTTCAGTAAAAAACAGCCCTCAGGTTTCCGAGTGTCGGGGGCCCCCTATAGGCTCGGGGCCCCAAGCAGTTGCCAATGTTGCCAAAGTTAACAAGGACGTCATATTCCTCATATACTGTCTTGTGTTTGGAGATGGTTTGACATTGATGGTGTTACCAACTACTGTCAATGAAAAGTAACTCAAGTCAGTCTGAAAAGACTCTAGATATCGATAGAAGACGCCCTGATCTAGCTCTGAGTGTCGGGGGGCCCCCTATAGGCTCGGGGCCCCAAGCAGTTGCCAATGTTGCCAAGTTAACAATGACGTCATATTCCTCATATACTGTCTTGTGTTTGGAGATGGTTTGACAGTGTTACCAACTACTGTCAATGAAAAGTAACTCAAGTCAGTCTGAAAAGACTCTAGATATCGATAGAAGACGCCCTGTCTAGCGATTTCACACACGGGGCTGGAAAAAAAGAGTGGAGAAAACAAAAACATTTTTACTCGAATACACAAAACAGATCAGTGGTTGTGATTGCTTATGACTTATACGTTTGGAAAGCATGACTGCTTATCACCTTGTGTTTTATACGTGTGCCTGAGTCTGCATGTAGAATATATAAGGAGGGCATGGAGACTCCGCTCTGGTATGAGTCGTGGAACTGAGGTGAGATTTACTGCAATAGGAGCCAGCCCGGTTAGTTCAGAGGGGTCCTTGTGTACCCTGCTCTGAACTCTTCCAACCTCGTGTGCGTGTGTGTGTGTGTGTGGGGGGGGGGGGGGGTAGGTAAATGAGTCAATGAGCTAAAAACATGCACCGATCGACCTTGCTTGTGCCAGCAGGGTGGAAACTGATGCCCACACACACACACACACACACACACACACACACCAATTACTCGTGTGATAGTGAGACGCAGAACACGTCAAAGGAGAGAAAATCACGAGATTAAGTCAGTTTTCACCTGCTCAGATAGCAGTATCAGTATATATGCGCATTTCTATGATGGTTTTATACAAGAAAAAATATGTTAAATAGACACATGGATTTTGACAAGGGACTAGTAATCTATTCTTTGCAAAGAAAAGGTCAATCTACACATGAGTGGTTCAAGGTAAAAGAAAGACCCAGAGCATCTGCGAGAGCTAAACTTTTATTTCCCTGAGGATCACACCTTTACAAATCTCTTTGTCTGTTGAAGGGGTCTGCCCTTCCTGGCCGTGTTTTCACACCCCTTTTATCTACCGCAGGTATCGGGGCCGACTCCCACAGAGGTATCCTGCGGATGTGGACGCGGCTAAACGAGATGAGCTGGTGAAGCTGAGCGTAGTGAGAGCTATGCAGGAGAGGGATGATGAGGGGGATGAAGAGTGAATCTGCAAAAAACGGGCTCTCTCACCATCCAAGTTAATATTCGCACCACTGAAAGGAATTCTGTCGATTGGTCCGTCTTGTGACGTTGTTACACCACGGCAACAAGTCGAGACTGCGATCGCTCGTGACGGTTCGATAAGAACGCATGTACGGTCGTGCACGTGGACTATTTACTGTCTTGAGATGTACCGCAGCCTTATGATACTGCTGCTCGTTACGTCAATACTGTCTAAAATTAAATGTGGATGTGTGCAGATGTTGTTGATTAACTGTCATGCCCGAAATAAACAAATCATTCATTCATTCATTCATTCATTCATTCATCTTATGTTAGGAAAGGATCTAGCTCTGAGACAACGACATTGAAAGGCCACACCGGTTGCTGCTGACAGGTTCTGCGGTTCAAAGTTCCGAAATTAAAGTGCTTATTATTCCTTCCTTTCCGTAAAAAAAGTAAACAATTCCATTTAATCGAACTCTTAGCAATTATTCAGTCAAAATATAATATTCAACAAAGTCAAAAACCTGCATGCGTCTCCTCCTGATTGAGTAACAACCAGGGATCCCATTGACCTGAGGTATATCACCTTTGCCTAATGGAGAGCACGTCCTAAAACAAAACAAAAACAAGGCAAATGGCTCTTACAAATAGTAATGAAAATTGCCAATTGCATGTAAATGACCTGATACAGCAAAGGGCAGATAATAATGGATGATCCAGAGTGAAATCATATAGTGTCAACTTTGAGTTTGTTTTTCAGGTGCCCGTTTGCCTTGGTTTGCCTTGGTCCCTTTGTATTATTAATATTAGATGGTTGAACGTGTTGTGATTGAAAGGGTCCACAAAAAAAGAAAGCAAAAGTCACTAAGTGGGTTAAAAAAAAGTTTACTATACTAATTGTTCTGTTTTAATGAGTTAAAACTTAATATAATAACTTGGTGTATTTTGCCTGTTATTTTTCTTTTTGTTGGACCACTGAGGCGACAGCAGAGCAGAATATTATGTGTAATTTGCTTTCTTTGACTTTTGTTCAATGTTGAAATGTATACAGTGTGTGTGTGGGTGTGTGGGTGTGTGGGTGTGTGAGTCCACATCAGATGATGGTTGGGGGCCAGTGGGGCCACAGAGTGACTGACCTCTGCACAGATGTTTATTACACAGATGAGGCCGTCCATCTGATCATTAACCCTTCTCTGCGTAATCACTGCCAACATGTTTGTACTCTCCTCTATGTCGCTCTCTCTCTTTCTCTTTCCTAACTCTGTTTTTTTTTTTTTGCGACTGTATTTCATTTTACGATATTGATTTCGACGTGAACCGCCTCCTCAAGGTCTCCCACTGCAGGAGGACTCTGGTCTACTGTAAACTTGTTGTCATCTTTTTCGGGCCAAAAGTACAAAAAACAGACCGTTAGTACAGGAAAGTCGTGTCGCTAACAGTTTAACTGCTGGTTAAAGTTTATTTTATATCCAAATTGTGATTTGTAGTAACTCTTAGCGATTGCATTAGTGACAGTTTATTGGGTGGTAAATATTATTTCACAGTAGTGGAAGTCATTTGCTCCATGAGGAGGATTGTAAAACTTTATATGGCTCTGTTCAGCGTTGAATGAAGCCTCTGCGAGGCCCCGATTTAATTGCTGTCATTTGCGTTTGAGTTACAGTGTGGAAGTCAGCGGAGCAAAACACATCACAAGTGTGAGTCAAAAGTCAAAGAGTTAAAGAGTTCATTTATTGTTGCCATTTTTACGGGATTAGAGGAAATGAAAACCAGGAGTTCAGGAAGAAAAGCGGATTACAGGGAACAGCTTTAATTGACAAAACCGTTTTTTTTTTTTTTCTTCTGGCAGTTGACTCTTTAAACCATATCCAATTTAGTTTTATGGCCTTTTTGTACATGTTATCCATGTCCATATTCATGTAATAATAATAGTTTATAATAATGATAAGAATAAGAATAATAAACGTGTTTATATCGCACTTTTTTATAAATAATACACACGAGAGTACGGAAAAGAGGTACATCGCTCCTAACTGAGCGCACATACATTATGTTACACTTAAAACAAGAACACTTTATCGCAAAACATTTGCTGATAAATATATCATATATACGGCAATATATAATATAAATAAATTAAAAGATAGCCTTGTATTTGGGGGGTTGTGATAAAATGTAATTGTTCAAATGATTCAAAACAGTAAGTCAGGGTATAGATCTATGATAAAGTTGTTTTTTTTTAAGATCAACCATCACTATGATAATAATTATCCAGTAATAATTATCCAATTATCCTGAAAATATACTATATACTACTATATTATAGACTATGGAATATTGCAGTATTTTCTAGCTCCTTCATGGGCTCTACATTAATCATAAATCATCATAAAATACTTCTTAATCAAATGATTTGTTTTGACTGAATAACTCTATTTTAATGTTTGTGTCTTTGTTTATGTGGTTGTTTTTACAGCATATTGTCACCTGTTATCATCTCGGGGGCAGAACGCGGTGTACCGGTCCTTTTTTTCGATTGACATCATTCAGTGCCTTCTGACTCAGAGGGGTCAGAAAAACAGTTTGTTCATGTTGGCCATTTATGGTTAAAAGGGACAAAAACAAATGGCAAATGTTGGAGGAGTTGGGAGTTTTTTGGGGGTTTTTTCCGGTGCGTTTGCACAACGGCCTTGTTTATTTGTTTGACCCGAGAGCTGTGTTCTCGACGAAGACGAAAATGTCAGGGTCCTGGGGATCTGCTGCCTCCTGGGGGAGCGCGGAGGAGATCTGATGAGTGAGTCTGTTTATCTGTTACAGGGTCGCTCTGTCAATATGACCTGTTCAAACAACTACTACACATTTTGGCAGTTTTGTGCTCGCGTGTATCAGGGTTTGTGTATTTGTGTGTGTGTGTGTGTGTGTGTGTGTATGTATTGGTCAGTGTACCTGGGCATTAGTCCTCCCTTTTTGTGCAATTAGAGGACAGGGTGACTAGGAATGTGTTGTGAAACGATATCCAATGTTCCATTTGTGTTAATGCAACAGTGTGTGTGTGTGTGTGTGTGTGTGTGTGTGTGTGTGTGTGTGTGTGTGTGTGTGTGTGTGTGTGTGTGTGTGTGTGTGTGTGTGTGTGTGTGTGTGTGTGTGTGGTGTAATGAATTTTTTTGTAATTAATGTTATTTATTGACTTGACTTCCTTTTTACCTTTTTTTATATACCAACTATATTTATATCTTATCAGGTAACTATAGACTTTTGTTTAACTGTATGAAATATAATGTATACTGTGTGTGTGTGTGTGTGTGTGTGTGTGTGTGTGTGTGTGTGTGTGTGTTCTTGTACTTGTGGCATACTGAGGACCTGTGAGGTTTTTTAACCAACAAAGTGAGGTCATTTTTACGGAGTGGGGACATTTTGGTCGGTCCTCACTTTGTTTTCATTGAAATCACTTCCTTAGGTTGATATAACATGCTATACTCCATTTGTCAAAAAAAAACCATAGTATAGTATATATATATATAGTATAGACGACATAGTATAGTATGACGTTTTTGTCAAATTTTGGGTCAAATTTTTGTCAAATGTTTTTGTCAAATTTTTTTGTCAAATTTTTTGGTCAAATTTTTTTTGTCAAATTTTGGAGCAAATTTTTTTTGTCAAATTTTGGATGACATAGTATAAGTATGATGTTTTTGTCAAATTTTGTACCAAAAATTTGGGGTCTAATTTTTTTTTTTTAATTTTGGACGACATAGTATAGTATGACGTTTTTGTCAAATTTTTGGCACAAAAAATAAATAAATAAATAAATAATCGAAACAGTTTTCCAGCCCTTTTTGCTCTGGGGCTCCACCTGCAGACATTTTATGGTACTGCAACCAGTTGTTCTTTACAGATGTCATTCAGGAAGCAGATATTTGTAATTGGGTTGATTTATAAAGTGGAAATGCTGGTCCTCACTTTGTCACAGCAACCCAGTCCTCAGTATGCAGCAAGTACGAGAATGTGTGTGTGTGTGTGTGTGTGTGTGTTTGTGTGTGTGTGTGTGTGTGTGTGTGTGTGTGTGTGTGTGTGTGTGTGTGTGTGTGTGTGTGTGTGTGTGTCCACATCAGATGATCGTTGGGGGTCAGTGGGGCCACACAGTGACTGACCTCTGCACACACGTTACTACACAGATGAGGCCGTCCATCTGATCATTAACCCAAAAACAATGCGCAGGCCTCTCAGATTGGGGAATTATTAAAATCCCGTATAGGTTCCATTTCAGATCATTATCTGTCAAGCAGTACGGAAGCATGTGATCAGTTCTGTAGTCGGACCAAAACAACAGCCATGAAGAGAGAGAGAGAGAGAGAGAGAGAGAGCGTCATTAAGATCATTCTGGAACAAAAACAACCTCTAGCAGATGGTGTGGCCTCCACAGAGGCCCAAGGTCAACGTCATGGAGTCATTGTGGGATTAGAAGAAGAAGCATAAGACAAAATAAATCCCCCAGATGGACTGTTCTTCAAGATTCTGGGAGCAAACTTCCTGCCCACACTTAAAAAAGGAGATTTAAACAAAAAAAAAAAGGAGCATTTAAACATGTCGCAGTAAAACCAGGTCAGGGACCTTTGTTCAATGCCATACAGCTCTCTGTGCTGTCACTGTCCAATACTGGCAAATACATTAATGGCACTTTTACAAATAAATACCAGCATGGATTTATACACTTTTGTCTTTATGTATTTGTCTTTAGAGCCCACAGCAAGAGTGTCCCAGAGGTGTGTTACATTTACACACACACACACACACCAGCCAGCAAATGAAGGATGACACAAAAATGATTTATATATTTCAGTAATCCAGACCTGGGTTGTTGTTGT
Source organism: Microchirus variegatus (assembly GCF_963457635.1). Lineage (NCBI taxonomy): Eukaryota > Metazoa > Chordata > Actinopteri > Pleuronectiformes > Soleidae > Microchirus > Microchirus variegatus. The sequence continues at coordinate 6,134,235 of NC_139808.1, read as the reverse complement.
TTTTTTATTTATATATATATATAAGTTATTCTGCTTTTCCGCTTCAGTTCATTAGAAATGTTGTTGATCCCTCTTTTTTAAAGTGATTTTTATTATTATTTCAATTTCTTTTCATTCTTGTATTTGTTGGTATGTGTGTCTCAAATGTATTGATTTATTATTTTGCCCCTCCTGCATTTTTAATTGCACTCTTTTGAGAAGTTAAGCAGCAGCATCATTCATTTTGTGGTCCCATACAATAATAAAAAAAAAAAAAAAATCTATTATAGTCTATTCTGTAGAGGTTATCGTGCTAGTCCATTTAATTTATTTCATTTCAATTTATTTGATAATTAAAGACTAATATCACAAAATATCCAAGGCCTAACAAATAGTATTTTTATTGATGTTAGATATAATTGTAATTGTATTTTTTGTTCACAATAGTAGTTTTTGGACACAATATTACAAATAAAAGTCCAGTGTGTGTGTGCGTGTGTGTGTGTAGAGTACCCTCCTAAAAAAGATTTCATACTAAAACCGTAGTTTCATTTTTTGCAATTCATTATGCCATCTAATTCCTCCTGTTCATGTTAGTTTCCTGGATGCATAACTTAACTTCAAAAAGTATAAACCTGTTATAGCCACTTTGTTTTCACGATCACAAGACAGCACCTGTGCAAAGGTACAGTGTGAAAACAGTGCGATCCGTGTAAACACGCTGTGTTGACGTGTTTGTCCCTCTCTCTCTCACGACTGACACAACGATCCGACATGACCATGTTGTTTGGCTTCATCACGTGTGTTGAACTCAAAAAAAAAAAAAACGGAGCGGGCACACAACAACACTGCCAAGTGTTATAACACAGGCAGGAGTGACTTTACCTTTGGTTTCTCAATCCCACTCTTTGCTTTGGAGCGCGGCCAAGTGTCGTTCACCTGAAAAGTGTGTAGAGATGAACTCAAAACAAGTGTCGTGTGTTGATTCTGTGGGTACGGGGACTGTGAAGCACGGGGTTTATGGAAGATCAGAGACCGTTCGCCCTCAGCGGTTGCTCTGATCATCGTGATGCTGGCTGGTTTCACTCGAGTGAAGAAACTGTATGAGCGTGGACACATGGACTCATTCAGACATTAATCAAGCCAATGTCGAACGAACACACATTATATTACAGGGATTTCTTTACTGTTTAAAGAACCCTTTAAAGAACATAACAAAATATGAGACTCTGAGAGAACAGCAACAGAGTTTTGAAATAGACTTCCGTTCTGTTTCAGACCACCAACAGATGATGAAGCAACTGGTCATAAAATCCTCCTAATATGTCACAGAGACTCAGGAATAATGTTCATATAACAAACTTAACTCACCAACAACAACAGTACAGGCGAAATATTTGCATTAAAAAAAATATTATTTTGCAGACTGTAAATCATGTTTATGTTTTGAAATCATGTTTTAGCATGTGGCGCCACCTACTGCCGTCTACCAATCGTTGCAGTCAGTAGAGTCTCGGCTGCCGAGCAACCACGGGTTGCCAGTTACGACAGAAAACGAACCCTAACAGACCTCGGTATTTTGAATTTGAATGTAGTAACTTTTTTTGACCACATTCTTACATATGGCACCTTTAAGTCTTATATTACAAAGTAATGTACAATCTTTTGACTTGTCATTCTACACTCTTAGAAATAAGGGTTCCAAAAGTGTCCTTGAGGTTCTACCTGGAACCATTTGCTTCTGAAAAACCCTTTCCGGAAGAAAGGTTTTTTTCAAGGGTTCTTGGTAACACTAGCGGTTCCAGTACGAACCATTTTGATCCAGAGAACCCTTTAAAACCCCTTTCCTGGATAAAGGGTTTTAAAAGAGGACAAGCCGAAGAACCTTATATGGTTCTACTTAGCACTTTTATTTCTAAGAGTGTACTTACTGCTTATTCCATTCATCCATCTTCTTCCTCTTTATCCTCCACATGAGGGTGTGGGGGGGGGGGGGTGAATCTCAGCTGACATAGGGCGGGGTACATCCTGGACAGATCACCTGTCCATCACAGGGCCACACATAGAGACACAAACAACCATTCACTCTCACACTCACACCTACGGTCAATTTAGACCACGTCCAGTTTCCCTAATCCTCAAACCTGCATGTTTTTGGACTGTGGGAGGAAACTGGAGAACCTGGAGAAAACCCAAGCACACACGGGGAGAACATGCAAACTCTCATTGTCTATATTTATACAGATTTTTCTTTGGATGACTCTAACTATTAGTACTATTCCTTTCACCCCAACCCACTGAGGCAGATGCTGCACGTCTTTCATGCTGTCCACTGACGCCTGGTGCTTGTTGCTCGTTGTCTGAACTCTCTCTATAATACTGTTAAGGTTTCTATACTTTGAAATAATGTATGTTGTGAGTTGGTGCTACTCAATAAGATCTGATATTTAGGGAGAGAGTGATCAGTGAGATTGACCTAAAAGAGATAAATAATGAACTGACACAATCTCAAAGAAGAGGGGGACTGCAAAGTAAGGTGATAAATAAATGGTGTTGGGTTCCCCCCCCCCCCCCCCCTCTAATTCACGCTAATCAAGAGAAGATCGAAGATAGAAACAACAATTCAACATACAGACGAGGACCTAAAATGACCCCGAAAGAGATTAGCAGCACATCACGTCCAGCATCCACGTCCCTGCAAATATTGCAGTTTCCCTGACGTCACAAAAATCAACTGCTCACTTTTGTCTTTGGATGAGAGCACCTGTTATAACGCAGCATACAGTGCAAAGCAATAATCTGTAGGGAGGTAAGTATTGTGTTTGTGTAGAAATAAATAGCACTGTCCTATACATATATACAGGACAGTGCTGGTGAGTGAGTGATCCAGGATCCAGTGATTGTGTGTGTGTGTGTGTGTGTGTGTGTATGTGTGTGTGTGTGTGTGTGTGTGTGTGTGTGTGTGTGTGTGTGTGTGTGTGTGTGTGTGTGTGTGTGTGTGTGTGTGTGTGTGTGTGTGTTCTTGTAGTTGCAGCATACTGAGGACCAGTGAGGGTTTTAAACCAACAAAGTGAGGTCATTTTTACGGAGTGAGTGATTTTGGCCGGTCCTCACTATGTTTTCATTGAAATCACTTCCTTAGGTTGCTATAACATGCTGTACTCAATTTGTCAAAAATTTTAATTTTGGACGACTTTTTCTCAAATTTTGGACCAATTTTATTTTTCAAATTTTGGACCAATTTTTTTTTTCAAATTTTGGACCAATTTTTTTTTTTTTATTTTGTACCAAATGTTTTTTTTCACATTTTGGACCAAATTTTTTTTTTCAAATATTGGACCAAAAATGTTGGGTAAATTTTTTCTTTCAAATTTTGGGTAAAAATATTTTTTCAAATTTTGGTCGACACAGTATAGTATGACGTTTTTGTAAAATGTTGGAAAAGATAAAATAAAATCGAAAAAAGTTTTCCAGCCCTTTTTGCTCTGGGGCTCAACCTGCAGACATTTTTTGGTACTGCAACCAGTAGTTCTTTATAGATGTCATTCATGAAGTAGATATTTGTAATTGTGTTGATTTATAAAGTGGAAATGCTGGTCCTCAGTATGCAGCAAGTACAAGAATGTGTGTGTGTGTGTGTGTGTGTGTGCGTGTGTTTCCCAGTCACAGCCTGTGAGTCACTTATAGGATGTGGGTCACTTGTCACTTGTTTTCTTTTACAAAAAATTTAACTTGTTATGTAAATGTTCTTTTAAGGTTATAAAAAGGAAAAAATAAACACCTTGTTAAATATAGGTAAGTCTTAGAAAAGACATTGTAATAGCTGAAAGAGGGATTACCAGTAAAATATGCTTACATAGCAAAAGCAAAATAGCCTCATTGTTCCCAGTAAGTGTTATATACTGTAAATAGCACTGCATTTCATGTCATTTAATCCAGATTAGTTGATGCGATCATTTGTAAAACATCCATACATGTTAAATCTAACAATAAAAAAAACAAAAAAGGTAAATACAATTTATACACTGATCCATATACATTTTCTGTATTAGTATAAATGTGCAACTTGGATGTGGGTCTTTGATCTCGTTCATGTTACGTGAGCAGCATCCTCATCATTTAAGGCCTGACAACAGGATAACAAAACATAATCCAGCATAATAATTATATCACATTTGGGCCTTTGCATATAGAACATCTGCACAATTGTCCTGAAATGAACCACAAAAACCAAAATGATGAGCTGAACCATTTTCTCATTGTACTGCAAGGCCGTCCAACATCATTCTTCTGGACACTGTTGCACAAATTGGACAGTGTTGCAATACATGCACTCTGTTAGTGAGCTTTTAACAACAGTGTTGTGTGTTGTGGCGTTAACAGATGGCGCCCTCTACTGTTTAGTGTTGGCTATAAACAACCTCGTCTGAATACTTAACATCCATAGACTTATGCAAATGTCTGTCTACTTCTATATATACTGTATACCAAGGTTATTATAATAATAATAATAATAATAATAATGATACATTGGTATTTGGTCAATAAGTATGAGAGATAAGGAAAAATCTAATTTTTTAAACAATATTTCTGCATATTTTAACTTTTAAAATGCTCTGTGGTTGAGCCCAAGATGTTTCTGACACTGGTTAAATGGGAAAGTCATTTAATAAAATGTTACAACACTTATTTTATTGTTTCTATCTATAATAAGAGAGAGGGAACTCACTTTGTCTTTTATTTTATAGCAGCGAGAATTTTAGTAATTACTTTTTGACATTTAAGTTAAAATGATAGATGTATGGGTTAAGTGCACTTGCTGTAGCTGTAGACTCATTATTACTGTTGTTACACATGTACTGTCCCTTTGTATAAGTGACATATTATATACTTTTGTTTTACAGCAGCCTCAAAGTACCGAGGTATTTGGCAGCAGTAGGTGGGAGACATCACAGATGGTCAGTTACTTTGAGGAAACCGTGCACCAAGCAAAGTGTGTAAACTTTCGTGAAATTCTACTTCTACAATACAAGTGCTGAAGATACACCTGTATGGTTTTTCTAACCCTTAAATGTCTGATCGGTGCGTGTCAATATTCAATGGAAAGATCATCAGTGAAAGCAAAACACACAAAACCTATAAAGGTGGATTTATTAGTCATTTTTTTGTGACAAAAGTTCGAACATTCACAGCATAAAGTGTAAGATAAAAAATCACAATCATTTAAGTGCTCATTGTACATTAGTTAAAATTTACTTAAAGGTACCATATGTAAGATGTGGCCAAAAAACAGTTACTACATTCAAAATACCGAGGTCTTTTAGGTTTCGTTTTCCTGACGTAACTGGCAACCTGTGGTTGCGCGGCCGCTGAGACTCTACTGACTGCAACGATTGGTAGACGGCGGTAGGTGGCGCCACATGCCAAAACATGATTTCAAAACATAAACATGATTTGCAGTCTGCAAAAGATTTTTTTTAATGCAAATATTTTGTCTGTACTGTTGCTGTTGGTGAGTTCAGTTTGTTATATGAACATTATTCCTGAGTCTCTGTGACATATTAGGAGGATTTTATCATGTCAAATCAAAAAAAAAAGCAGCAATGTCATGCTTGAAATCAAAGAAATCCCTGTCCAGTGCATTCATTGATTTCAGTGCATTATTGTTGACGTGACAGCTTTATCTACTGGTAAAATCGTGTGATTTTTAAGCTTACAGTTGTTTTTCCATTCTTAAAACCTTGACATTGGCCAGCATTACAATCCATGATGGGAACTCTGGTTTAGAGGGACAGTGTCCATGGCAGAACCCCAGTTTCTCATACAGTCCCACAGCAGCCGCCTGGGTGTTGCTCGTCTCCAGCACCACCTTGGAGAAGCCTTGCTCCTTACAGTGGTCGACAACAGTCTGAGCCAGTCTGAAGCCCAGCCCCATCCGCCTGCACAGCGGCGAGATTATCATTCTCATCAGTTCGCCGTACGTTTCTTTCCCACTCTGTCTGGCCTTCACGGCCACCATACCCAGGATCTGCGCCCTCCCGTCGAACTCAGCTTCAGCCACCCAGAAATCATCGCCCGGTCTGCTCAGGTAGTTCCCAGAGATGTCCTGCATGTCTGTCAGGAGTCTCTCCTTAACAAAGCCTGAATAGATCCCGTGGCAGCAGTAGTAGACGAGGCCCATCCACGCCGCCGCCGACGCGGCAGCTCCTGGCGCAGAGCCGAGGAGGTAACCGGCGACGCACAGAGCCGCGGTGACGGCGAGGCCGAAGGGAGTGGCCATGCGGTTGCGAAAGCACGGAGTGATGTGCTCCTGGATGCCGACACTGAACAGAGCACACACCGTGTCCCTGTCTGACGGACGGTACCGACGGATCACCAGCTGCATGACCACTGGAACTGGAAGAAAATTTAAAAAAAAAACAGTCTGTTTTATTACTAAATATCAAAAAAAATGATTACAAATTTCCAGTTTCTTCGAGCTTACGATAGTGTCTTTACGTTCCTACAGGTGTCTAATGTCTTAGTGTGTGTGACTTTGTGCTTTTCACCTCATTAGGACCTTTTCTGGCATAAACACTGACCTTGTCAGGACCAGTCGTCCTCATGGAGACCGAACTCTGGTCCTAATGAGGCAGAACCTCAACTCTGAGGAAGTGGTTTAGTTCAGGGCTAGGATTTGAATTGTGGTTAGGGTACGTCATTCATTGGTTATGGTTAAGGTTTGGGATAACACATTGTTTAGATTGTCAAAATAAAGGGAAGGGTAGCTGCACGAACCTGTGTGTGTGTGAGTGTGTGTGAGTTAATGTTTGACCCTATAAAGACAGTGCATTGTAACGTTCAGACGAGGCCGAAAGAAGTTGTTCTGCATACTCTATGCAATTAACTTGAGCGCTAGCTGTTTAAGAAATTACCCTTAAATTGGCACAATATTCATAATAAATCTGCAAATTTGCAAAGATTACTCCATTATTTCTTGATCTTGCCTGGAATCATTGACATTTCTTTCCTCCTCATTTGCGTAGCACGCTCCTGCTTCAAAAACATGTATAAAAATACACTCTGAGTGAGTGCTTTTACATGCACACTGAACAAAACGATTACTGGCAATGATCGGGTAACTGGAATAAACCGTTTAAGGTGTATGCATATCTCGAAGAAATCAGAATATTGACAGAAACACAGGTTTTTAAAAAAAAAAAAACGATAACGGCAATAAACCAAAAATGAATATCGATTAATTCCCGTTTACACGAGCACTTGAATAACCAGATAACTACATAAACAATAATAATCAGGTTTTTAGAGTGCATGTAAACACATATTGACACATGTCTGTGCAAAATGGAAGACTTTGTTAAAGTATAACGATCACCAAAGTTAAATATAAACTTTAGCATAGTTTTGGAAACGTAATATTAAGTTTCCATAACTATACTCTTAAACAAACATGCATATCTAGGTTTGGGTCTGTAATGGCAGTACAGACTCACTATAATGGTCATTTCTGTGTTTTTATCTTTACCTTGTTTTAAGGTTAAGCCATGAGTACATGCATTGAAATGATCATCTCTAGATTAACATGATGATTTGGATTTATAAGGAAACACTTGCACACACACTTTCTTGAGATCTGCAGATGTCCTGCAGCAGAAGTCAAGTCATAAACCAGGAACGGGTTAATGATTTCATCAAAGATTAAGAAGAAGATTACACATTATCAGTAAAAACAGACAACTTGTTCACTTTGATAATCTGACCCGCAGACAGTAAAAAATGCATCTGCCTTAACATGTTCACGATAAATCGGCACGTTTCCTTACTTTAATCGGACTCCTTTTTTAAGAAATCTGTCCTCCTTGCAGACGGCGAGCAGAGTCCGAGAAGACGAGGGTTGAAGCGAAACCTCGAACGCTGAAAAAAAACCGAGAGGATGTCGCCACAGACACGAGCTGACCTTTAGACTTCACATTAGTTTACAGTCGAGTCGAAGTTCAGGAGAAAAGTGACTTTTTAAAGTCATATTTTAACTCGCTGTTTTTTATGTAGCAGGAGAACAATACAAACCGCTGCCCCCCAGCTTCACGGCCGTGCTCTATTGTTGTTGAAATGCAGTCGAATTGCGCCACCTGCTGTCGGAGAGTGATTATCTCGCTTAAAGGCCAAGTCTTTTTCCCCCCCCACTCAAGTCTTACAAATCATCCACTATATCAAAACCTGTAAATATAGTTATATTATTGTATATATGCATGTATTTATACAAATATGTAATTACACACACACACACATATCTATTGTTGTATATATGCATGTATTTATACAAATATGTAATTACACACACACACACACGTGTGTATATATATATATATATATATATATATATATATATATATATATATATATATATATATATATATATATATATATATATATATATATATATATTATTGTATTCATGCATGTATTTATACAAATATGTAATTACACACACACACACATATATATTGTTGTATATATGTGTGTATTTATACAAATATGTAATTACACACACACACACACACACACACACACACACATATGTGTATATATATATATATATATATATATATATTATTGTATACATGCATGTATTTATTCAAATTTGTTATTACACACACACACACACACATATATAATAATATATATACATACAGATATATATACATGTATGTATACAAATATGTAATTATATATATATATATATGTATATTTAATATATATAAGTTGCTATTTATTTATTTAATTAATTAATTAATTAATTAATTAATTAATTAATTACTATTATTTTTACGCTAAAACAGTAATTTTCAGAATAAAAGACACCGTTGATATAGCATGCAGAGGAGACTGATTGATTGGTGACATACATCACCCCTGCTCTCTTACTTTGAAGAGAAGAAGAAAACTACCGCGTCGTGACGTCAGACTCCGGAAAGGTGGTCCCGTGCATCAGCTCGTGTATAAAAGTCGCCGCGAGTGGTTTCAAGATGGCGTGTTTGACGTGTTCCTGATTGGTGGCCCGTTCAGAGCGGTGAGTAACTTTTGTCAAGGTATCTTGACTCCGTTTACTGAATTATATGCTCAATTTTTAGTCCTTCACTGTAAACTCAACTCTGCCTTAATCTTAGCTCAATTTCAGCTTTGGTTCAAACTATGTGTCGTTGTAAATTAAATGTTTGGCTTAATGTTAGCTTAATTAGTTGCTCAAAATTAGCCTCACCTCAATATTCAACCTGTGCCTCATTGTCCGCTCAATTCAGCCTTAATGTTAGCTATTTGCTCAATTTCATGTGCCTCATAGTTGGCTCAATTTTGGCTTAGTGTTAATTAGCCTTAGCATACTGTAAGCCACACTGTGCCTCATATTTGGCATGTCAGTTAAAGTTCATGAGGCGCTATGAGGCACAGTGTGGCTTACATTAGGCTAAGGCTAATTTTTAAGCAAACGCTAAGCCAAAATTGAGCTTCCATAATGAAACGCAGCTCAAGCAAAAGATGAAATTGAGCAAATGGCTAACATTAAGGCTCAATTTAGGCTTATTGTTTGCTTATACGCTCAATTACAGCTTTGGCTTAATGTAATCTGAATTGTATCACTGTTGGCTTAATTATTAGCTCAATATTAGCCTTGGCTTATTGTGACCTATACTTTGTACCAACTACAAATATTTGAGCCAGCAGTGGCTAATATTTTCCTTTTTCTAAATGTTGCATCAGTTGGAGCTCTGTTATCTGAATTGGCAGCCATTTTGTCAGGTCACAGCAGTTCAGTTCATTGGTTTAAATGTGCCTTTAAATGAGATGTATTACTTTTGCTATTTAATTTCATCTTGCTTATTTTATTTAATTGTATTTTTTAGGTTTTATTTTCCGTAGCATTGTTTTAAAAACCGCTAATCAAATAGTTCTTTGTACAGTATTACAGTACCATTAACACCAGCAGCAATATAAGCAGCTACACATGCAATGCTAATATTTCTGATCCTTTTTCCCCCTGACTGTCTCAGCCCCAGGTACAGTAGATGAAGGGATGAATCACAGCCAGCTAATGCTCCACACATCAGTGCAGGAAAATACCCAGCACTCAAATAAAACACTTAAAAAAAACTATCTGTAAAACACCAAAGTGAGGCACAGATGTACATGATGTTAAGCAGGTTTGGGACAACTGACAAAGAAGTCAGAGTAGCTTGTTTCAAAGGAGAGCTGCTGCTGCTGCCATCGCTGGTGATCTGTGTGGAGAACGAAGATGGAAAGAGGCACGAGGAGATGACCCTTCCAGTCTCAGCGTCCTGTGCATCATGACTCTGACGGGAAGAAGAGGTGACTGACATCGTGGTTGTGTGATGATGCTTTTGTGGCAAAAGAGGCTGGTTGTTTTTTTGTTTTTTTCTAATCAATTCACCAGTCAATAATTTTATCTACTGTATTTGCTTGGTCCAGAAAATATTGCTCATTGTTTCCCAAACCTGGAAATGTTGTTGTTGTCAAATGTCGGTTTTAATGATTTGTGTTATATGTAGCAAAGAAATCTGTGACTATGGCAAGTGTTTTTAATATTTAATCGCTAGACAAGATATTCACTACCGATCTGCAACATCATTCTTAAGAGTCAAAACTGAAACTGTTGTTTTGACTCTTAAGAATGACTAGTCACAATGAAATTAGGACGCGTTAAAAACAGGGACAGTCACCCTTTTCGGTCTTGTCACATGCTCCCGCCACACATTGTACACTCACTCTGGAAAAAAATATATAATATAAAAAATTTCTCTGACGTGCAGCGATCGATATGGAACCAGGAGGAAACTGTTTTCGTACACGCGTTTGCCTCGTTCACTCCTGATCTGTGCTCACTTTAGTGAATACTCCACCTTGTGGCCAAAATGAGAAACCACACCTCTCTGTATATGCTACTAACCAACACCGGAACTGGAGCACAGATACTACTTTGTGAGCGATACAAAACAATACATGTCCATGTGCATTGTATAGTATAACCTCTTAACCCCCTGCTTTTAGTTGTAATATTTAGTATTATAGTCGTAATTTTTTTTCGATTTTATGTCCAGGCCATGCATACATTAATCATTGCATTTGTCTGTCCCATACCCCCTGTCCTGAAGACCTCAAAATCTGTATACATATATATATGTATATGTGTATGTATGTATATATATATATGTGTATATATATATACATACATACACATATATGTGTGTGTGTGTGTGTGTATATGTATATATCTATGTGTGTATATCAATATATATGTGTATATATAAATAATATAATATTCTTATTAATATAATAACTAACTTACTAAATATAAACTGCTCCTGTCTGATACAGTGACTTGCTGCAGAGATTGGCTTATCCTCTGGTTGCCTGGCAACGCCGACTCAGGAAACGTGGCGAGGTATGTTTTTATGCTGTGTAATGCTACGTTTAAAGAAACAAACAAACAAATCACGAGGTTACGTTTAATTTATTAGCACAACAGTTTCTATCGTGCAAGGTAAAGGTGTTATTTTTCCATGTTTAACAGCGTGTGTTTACGGTTTAGAGCGCGACACTGAACGGCGGCGCTCGGCTTTAGGACCCAGTGAGCGTGCGGCGGCAGCGGCACACAGACACCGGTTGATGTGAGGTTGGTGATGGTCCAATCTGCATTACACGTCTAATTACTCTACAGAGAGCCGTGGCGAGGTCTGGACCGAGTTGGTCGGCGGTAAACTCGCGGTGAAGAAGTGGGGGAGGGAAGCCGTCATCAAGCGTGGAAGCGAGAGCGTTTTTTTCCCCCGGCCTCTGTCAAGACGACCTGTCCGTCCCTTGTCTCTCACCGGCGACAACCATGAGCCAGAGGAGGTTCACCGTCTCCAAGAGCGACGGCGAACGGCGCCCCTCCGACATCCAGGGGGAGGTGAACCAGCTCTTTGAGGGGGACGAGCCCTCGGCCAGCGGCGGCGGGGCAGAGGTCGAGGAGGACGCTGCCGGTGCCGAGGTGGTCGTGGTGTTGAAAGGTAAGACACGCAGCCAGACACGCCGACACTTCATTCATTTGTACCGCTGTTTGTTAGCCATGAGCTATAGATGCTAGCAGCACTCTGTGACAACACACTGTCTACGGACACAATGTGTGTGACTTGAATTCTTAATAAGTCCACAATGTCACAGAAGACTGATGCAACACAGAGTCTACATTCAATAAAAAAATGACATATTTAATATATATATACACATTTGTGTTGTAACAGGTGCACTATCTGTAAAAACACTTCTCACATGCGCAGGGGGAGATGTTTTGCTTTGGTAAGACATGCTGCTCTTACTGTTGAATGCATTCAGACATGCAGTTTATTTCATTTCTTTCCTTTATTTACTCCCATATTCGTCAAACTTTTTGTGACTCGAGTCATCAGACTGCATGATTCCAGGAGCACAAGCCGTATCGTTGAATATCACCATGTCAGAATAACAACATCCTCATGTTTTGTCCTAATGCCAAAGTTACTCATGATTTCTTTGTTGAATGGAGCAAATAAATCAGAAACCATTCACATTAAAGGAGCTGAATGATAAACAGATGAGTCCAGTCACTGATTTGAATTTAGTAGAATATTTGGTGTCACAGAATAGTAATGGTAGTTTTCTAGCACAGATTTCATCTCTTGCCCTTATTTGTATCGTGCTGATTAATTTATTGATTAATTTATCGATTATTAACCAGTAAAAAAAACACCTGAATTCTGAACATAATGGATTTGGAGAATCATTACGCCCCCTGTGCTTAATATTAGTCACAGTGCAAACGCTAAGTGCAAATAAAGATTCATCTGGGAATGAAATGTTGCATTTCATCCTGTGATTTGGCTGCAGCATTAATAGCATTTTAGTTAAATGGCATGCCTCCCTCGATTCTCACAAATCCCCCTATTATATCCGCTTCTTGTTTTTATATGCTTTGCTCTGACGTCTACCAACGACTGTAGTCTTTTAGTAGGCATTTAGTCAATGATCAAACCTTTAAAATATGTCACAAATGACATTTTATTACCTTTTTAATGTCCGGCCTTAATCTGAAGTGAACGACTCCATCCCCTATTCTTCTTGGGCCCAGATTCAGTTTATGCTGACAGATTTCTTATAAGCCAGCCAGCCACTTAGGTAAGGAATGAAAGCTTTGCATTTTCAGTCCAGCAGTAGTCGGTGCTACACGTGGCAACTGAAGGACCTCTGAGGTTTAAATCATATATGAATATCCGCTCCGTGTGTCTCTCCACTTCAATACCCTTTGTGTGTGTCAAACCGTCCTCTGAATGAAGAGGTGGCTGGTTCTGGGTCAGCACAGGAACAAAATCTAACCCCCCTTAATAGATGCTTTATTGAAGGAACCCCCCCCCCCCCCCCCCATATATGATTTACTCCTGTTGGGCTGCAGGCTTTTGGATACAGGTGTCTCTGCATCCACCTTCCTGGTTGCTATGGTGATGATTCAAGAGAGTTGTCTCACTAATGGTTTTGCAGTGAAGTAAAAAGGACTGAGCAAGTACCACCATGAAATCAATGCTTTTCTTTCATGGTGTGATATTTTATCTTCTCTTTTTTTCTGTTTCTTGACGTTGGAGAGCAAAAAATGAACCATCGATGAAGAGATAAGAGATTTCTTATTGCTGCTGTAAATTTGAAGTGTATATCTGAGGTGCAGCTAGCAGCAGATCAAACTGTAGAGGATCTCTCTCTCTCTCTCTCTCTCTCTCTCTCTCTGTACTTGTATTTGTTGCCTCTTTATGACCTTTTCTGGCATAAACGCTGACCTTGTCGGGACCAGTCGTCTTCTTGGAGACTGAAACCGATTCCTGAAAAGGCCATGTAGGACGCGTTTGTATGCGAGTCTGTATCCGTCTATGTAATTATGCTATTTTTGCCATTTTCCTGCTGTGTAATAATTCCAGTGTTTACCATGGAACTCTTTGGTCTTATTTTAGCTGGCGGAAAAGGAGCAGTATTTAAATTATTCCCACTTGGCCTGGACTCATGATCCTGTTTCTATTGATCCAGTTGGAGGTGTGAGCTTCATCCGCTCTGCCAGCCAGCGGGGTTGATGACCGGCTGCAGAATATTCTCTCCTGGCTGCCAAGTGGCGACTCTGCCTTTGACATTGCAGTGGTGTGAAGAGATATACATTATATATCTTACTTGGATCTGTGGGGCTCACTGGAATGGGCTGCAGCGGTGTTCAGGTACTGACAAGGTGTTACAAATGAGACGGCACAGGGGCTTTAAAGGTGCTATATGTAAGAAATATATTATATTAAGACATAAATTGACCATGGTGGGTTAGTAGAGACTGAGCTTCCCTGATTACAATGGTGCAGTCATTATGTTTTGGTGACCGCCCAGTAATGCAGCCCTAGCATTTCGACATACGGGATGCTAGCGGAGCCAGCGGGGCAGTGAGCTGCTAAGCATCAGAGATTTTGAACGATAATGAACCTGAAATGTCTCACTACCCCCTCAAAAGTGTCTCGACCAGAGGAGGAGAAATAGACCATTAAAAGCAGAGAGAAGGTTGTTGTCAGTCTGCAGCTGTTTTCTACCGGGAAACATATCAACCAAGATTAGCTGATGCGCTCTCTCTCTCTCTATCCCTTGCATCCACTTATTAACTTGTGTTAATGTCGCCTTTTGTCACGTTTCATCTCTGCATGTTGCTGACACATTAAAACTAACCTAATAGGTTAAATGTTTTATAAAAATAAAACGCATACAGTAGGGCAGTTATGTATTAAATACATACAAATTTTGTACTGCCCGGTATAAGTGCAGCATCTAATTTCTGTATTTTTTCCCCCAGAAAAACTGGCAACCACGCCCTGTCAGTGTTTTCAAAAGGGATTACAGTAACTATTTTAAATGAAAGTGTGTATTATTGAGAACACATTTCTGCAAGATTTAAAACCACCACATTTAAATGTTTTGGCCTTTGGACACAACACAAAACTGTGTTATTATAAAATACTGGATTTGCCTTGTTTTGATAACTCCTATTATTCAAAGTAAATGGTTATTGCTGTCTTGTGATGTTGGTGCATGCCTAACTTAGCTGAATGTGAGAGCTCTTATATAATGGGCACATGCAACTAATTGGCAAGGTTAGATGCAGTCTAATTTGAACCACCTTTGCAACAATGTCTCGTGATTGGTACTGCAAAATGAATGTCCTCCAAAATACA
Organism: Microchirus variegatus; assembly: GCF_963457635.1. Taxonomy (NCBI): domain Eukaryota; kingdom Metazoa; phylum Chordata; class Actinopteri; order Pleuronectiformes; family Soleidae; genus Microchirus; species Microchirus variegatus. The sequence continues at coordinate 6,118,984 of NC_139808.1, read as the reverse complement.
AATGTTTGTAATTTTGCCTTTGCCTTCTATTGTTGTGCACACGGCGAAACAAACAAACCTTCAGGATGCAATAGAATAGGCTGTGTAATTATAGGCTGCTATTAGGAACGTTTTGTTATCCATTCAAATCTTTGCCTGTTTGTTGAGGCCATGAAGGCTGCTTCACCTGATGTAAACCAGGAGAGTTTCTTGAGTTGTTCTCAAGGCTGGTCGAGGGAATTTGAACAAGGAAGATTGTCAGTTACAGACTGGATTTTGTAATCTTTAACACATGACTGGCTCCACTGTCTCTTCACATCAGGGACAACAGAACAGCAATGCAGAGCTACAGGGACGTAATGAATACAGGTATTTTGTTTTGAAATGATGCATCTGTGTGCAGTTGTTGAAGGTTTGTATTCTCAGCACCTGGTCCCTCTTTTTCACCAGGTATCCCAGTTGTAATAATGCTGTTGTCTAACACCTGGGTCCCAGTCCCACACTATGTATAAATGCATGTATTCAGCTGTAGCTGTAGGATCCAAATATGCTGCTGCCTGTTTTCCAAAGTCACAGTTTGATCAATACCCATTAGTAGAAAACATCCATTGCCATTTTAATAATCTGAGTTTCTTTTCCAGTAATTGCCAAAACAACATCTAAGGTCTAAATTGTTTACACAAGTGGACCTGGGAGATATCTTTAACCTTCCACTTACCTTTTTCTGTCTCCCTGCCCATCTGTCCTACTCCTGCAGTAATGTCATTAAATGGCTGCATTTTTTCCCCCTCAAAAGTACCATTGATTTGTAATTTAGCTAACCATTAAATGCCATAGCTCGTCTGCCATCGCTCACCCTGTTATTCCTCATTCTGTCAAAGGGCGAAGCATCAATACAGCACCGATCGATACAGCTCATATGCCATTATCCATGTATGTCCGGTCTCTATCTAATTTTCAAAAGGTTCCGTGTAAATGGAATCAAAATGGTCAGAGGCTTCTTCGGGGGACGGTGTGTGGGTTCAGCGGAGAGGTGCGGTGACATTGACCAGACAGCAGAGGGCAGCCAATGTAATGTTTTAATGATAGACACGCGAGACATAATGTATGCCTGTGTGCCGCTGCTGTGCAGCACTTAAGGTATCGTGGTCAAAACCGTACAACGTCTCAATGAAAAGGAAATAAATAAATAATATGAGTGTGCAACAGTATTTTATTAACTGTGGCGTGTATAAGCATGTACACAATGTGTGTTTCAGAAAACATGAATGAGGAAAGAAGGGGGGATGTCTGAAATTAATTGCTCTGCAGTGATGCGGGCAGGTGTGTTTCTCTGCTGCGACAACAGGGGGCAGTTTTGCTCTCTCTCTTAATCGCCACCGCCAACCTCTGCATACATGTATTCTGTTTAAGTCAGAATCATGTGGCAGGAAAGAAAAAAAACCTGATATGAGAAGAGAGATCAGGAAGCCAGCGAATTACACAACAGTCTGTGTTATGCGTGTGATGGAAGGTGTGTTTTAAGCAAGCGATAAGAAAGTGCGTTTGCTGCCGAGTGTGAAACTGGGGAGAAGATTAGCAAGAGGGAGAGAGGAGGAAAAAAGAAGGGAGGGGGGGGGGGGGGTAAATCTCCTGTAGCCTAGAAATCCTTGCGCTCTTATGTAAGTTGTCTGCAAGCAGGGGGGAGGTTTGTCTGTGTGTTTGTGGTGTGGGGGGTTTGAGACCAAGTGATAGAAAGTGACAAAATCTTCCTCACATGCAGGCATGCAAGCTGCAGGGCAGACCTAAATGACTCTAACGTGGGGTAAAACGTGGAGATAGGAGGAGTGGAAAAAAAACATCACGTGGAGAGGTAGCTCATTTTTCCTTCATGACAATTACACGTCCATTGCAGGTCCTCAGATCAAGCAACTTGCACGGCCACTGCGGAGGCTGATCCACATCCTTTTACAACAGAGATTTCAGTTATGTCTGTCACCATAATTAATATTCCACATGACTCTTCACCTCAGGCTCTCCAGTCCTGTGCAGAAATGCTCTATAGACCCAGGTCAGGTGTATTTTGAATGTGTTCCACATTTTATTTCCTTGTTTTGTGAAAAAATTCAATCCAACTTTATTCACAAAGCACTTTAAAACAACAACGGCTGAAACAAAGTGCTGTACATCAGAGATAAATAAATACAACAAATACAACATACAAACGTGTGACCTAAGAACAAACAATAAAACATACAATAAAATACTGTAGGAAATATGAAAAAGCAACACAAATAAACAAGTCATACAATCAAACTATCAAAAAGATAAACAGAGAGTAGTCAATTAGTCAATTGAATGTGTGGAACATCTGCCTCCATCTCCTCAGGCAGCATTGATCTAAGGGCAAACAAAAACTGTAAATGTATTGAAAATATTCTTTACGGTCCTTGATTAAAATGATGTTGGACAAACGATTGCAGAGAATTTCTGATTGACCGAAAAAACTAATCAATAAAATAATGTGTAGATTAAATCGTGTAAATTCTGAAGGATTTCTCTGTCTGTGTATCCTGATGTTGTACTTGGTTAAATCAATCATTCTGAATGTACTTATTAGTCTGTGTGGTCTGCCCCCCCCACCCCCCCTTTTCTCTCGGCTCAAGGCCATCAGGGTCTGTGTGAGCCAAGACTCTCGGGACTCCTCTTCATTTAAGGGCCAAACCTGTTGGGGAGTTTGGACTAGGGGGGCAAACACTGTTGAATAACAAGGTCCTGCTGTCGCATTCCTCACAGAAATATGCCTAATATGTCCACTCTATTTTTTGTAAATATAGGAAAAAGCAGCTAGACTATGGACACAATTACTTTTTCTAGGTCAGTATGAAAATTAATCAGACGCAGGTTCGGCCAGGACTCATCACTGCACATCACAATGTAAGAGCTAAGCTCTGGCATTGTGCTGTGTGTGTGTTATTTTGTTACATGCTCCACCTACTGAGGCAATTGAGGCAGAGAGCAGCAGGCCAGAGATGCAGGTCATGGATCCCCATGGGGCTGGGCTGGTATTCAGGAATAATAGCAAGCAGGCTCTCCTGTCCCTCAGGACTGCTGTGCTCGTCCTCTCTCTGTCTGAATTTGGGGCGTAGACTGGGTTTTGGAAAGGTAAAAATGAAAAAGGGAGGATGCAGTATATAAAGCCAGGAACTGAATCACTGTTAATGATGTGCTCCGACTTTGAAATTTGTGTTTTGAATCTTAATGTTTGTTTTTTTTTTGGCTGGCTGGCTGGCAGTGGTACGAGGTGCGGCGGGAGGGGAAATGGCAGCTTCACTGGAATTTGTTCCACAGCCCACTTCTCTCCACAGTCCAAAGGTTCTGTCAGCTCGGCAAACCTTCTCCATCACTATTACCATTACAAGTCCCTGACACTGCGCAATGTCAAGAGGGCGACTCTGAAGCACTCTTGGGTCAGTCTAGGGTTTCAAAATCTTTTTTTTTTTTATTGTGTTAAACACAAGTGCAAATAGGAAACTTTGGCACTTTATGTTTACAGAACCAATTTCACCAACAGTTAGTTCTCTTAACGGATGAAAGAATGACAGGTTGTTTTTAAATAGTATTGGGAACTGTTCTGTTTACTATCATCCTGGTTCAGAGCTGCAGTCAAAGCCGTTTTTAGATGAATAGATGTCATGAAGATCATTTTACTTTGCAGAGTGATTATTATATATAGTATTTTCTCTATTATATCCAGTCATTGTATTATGATTTGATCCAATTTTCACCGTTTATTCAGTCTTATCTGAACTAATCATAGCTGTTCCACTGACATTTAGGGAAAAAGTCATGAAGACTCTCAGCTGGCTTTGTGTTAATTTGTCAAAACAAACAACGTCACGGCAATAAATCAGTCTGAAAGTTTATTTGTCTTGGTGCAACATTTAATGTTAAATGGTCTGTATTTATATAGCACTTTTCTTGTCTTTATGACCACTCAAAGCTGCTGTGATCACAATCGGGAACAGGTTTATTGTCATGTATGCTTGAATCGATATAGGCAATTTGCTGTGGTGAAATTGGTGCCAAAAATACAATAAAAAAAGAGAAATATACATTACACACTATATTAACTAAATTAAACTAAACAAACTATATAAACAAGCAAAAAACACTGAGGCGTCCATAGTTGGTGCAGTTTTGCCGTTCACTCCCATTATCACTCATCATTCATAGCCATTCACACACTGCAACATGGGGTGTCTTGCCCAAGGACACAAAGGCATGTAGACTAACGGAGTATTATTAATCGTCTGTTTTCATACTGAGCAAGTTGGCGAACAACTTGACTCCAGGCCAGCACTACCACATACCAGAATAGAGTGACTAGGCTCGCCACCAATTCAATATAAATCCAATACGTGTTCAGTGTTCTGCAGAAAAAAAACCAACACAAAATATCTGGCTCAAATTAGCTTGAACTTTGTACCTCCTCTCACTGTTCACCGGCTCTTTCTCCACCGTTCTGCACAGAGCAAATAGAGCACAACCAAGAACTTGTGTGTGTGTGTTGTTTAAAACTAGGCCAAAGAATAGTATACAGTATGAACTTGGCATCAGTTTTGTTGGTTCAACACCTGTTGTGTCAAACTGTGGCACGGTGACTCACAGTGGGTTTGGCAGCGTTGCACGGTTATATCAAAACCCTGCAAATTGGTAATGTGAAAAATGTTAATAGATAGATGTGTCATAGTTCAGTAAATTGAATATTTTGGCAGTTCATTGTGACAACTCTATCCCACACCATATATGTAGGTGGACTGTGTGCTGTGTACAATGTGGTTGCATAACAGTAATACACTTAAATAGTGCATCACATGCTCGTCTTATGTTACTCATATTACTTTAATCACTTTAGTACTTTAGAGGTTTTTTTTTCTTTTAATCAACTCAAGGAAGACTTTATTACACGGTTTGTTGTAGATGGTTTTTATTTATTTATTTATCTATGTAAACATTCTGTTAAATTATGCTTCACAGAATGCAAACAATAGTAGTAAAACATTCAATAGTGCAATATTGGTCAGTAAGTTCTATTTTTTCTTAAGCATTTTTTTCATTTTCAGGTTTAGTTTTTTGTAGTTCTATTGTGCTCCATCTCCAGTTTCATCCATCTAACCACATATAAACAGTCGGTAACAATGTTATTTTCTATTCTCCATATAAAATCCTCATATATGATGTCTCTTTTTTTTAACATTGCTTCACATGAAGCACGTTCCTTCTTGATTTTATTCATCCGCAGTGTCTGTTCGCCTTGACTTGACATTATGCTCTCGGATTAAAAAAATACATTGAATTTAGACTCGAGCAGAATCAAGCTATTTGATTTCATTTGCATGCAATGAACATATATTTATCATTGACACAAACTAATCCAGTCCATGACTGTACATGCTGCACTCATAGAAGTGATTCTATTTCACTGTTGATTTCACTTTTGTAATCAGTTTGAAGGCTGCAGTTGGTGGTGCTTTTGAATTGTACAGTGTTATATGGACTATTGTCTGTATTATTTGTGTCCTCTTGTGCAGTCTCAAAGCCTAAAGATCAGTCTGTAAAATGAATATACACTACATTTCTCACAAACAATAACAAATACACCGGTGTAGGATTTCAATTATTTCAGGACTTCTGCATCAGACTGATTATTATTTTTTGATTAATGTTTTAATTGGCCCAATGCACCCACACTTCAACGATCCCCATCCATCCATTTAGGAAATTGCCCCCACTGTTGCCCTAACAGTGGATCAAGTCATGAAAACCCATTAATCCTCTCCCCGTTTTTTCCCTCCCCTCTGTGACATTTCTTCTCTTCCTCACCTTCCTTTTTAAACTACGATGACCTTCCCTTTATCTGCCCACCAAAAGCTGACCGGTCCTGGTGTTGCTGTACCTACGAGTATTTGAGGAAGGCTTATGATAAAGAAAGTGCCACGAATGAAACTCTCTCTCTGTGTGTCCACAGTCGTGTACTTCATATCCATCAGGTACAACTAGAGATTTGACAGCTTTGACACACACATGATCTGCCTGTATGACATGTTCCCCTTATGTGTTGTTAATGCACACTATTAATCATTTTTAAAGCAGTGCATTCACAGCAGTGTGAAGCAATACTATCAGACGGAGAGTTTGTATGTACGCATCGGCAGTGCAGAGGCGGTTGGGAATGAGAAGCACTTATCGAATCAAACTTGTTTTTTTGGCCAGTAAGACTCACTTCTGAAACGTTTTTTCGTCTTCTTTGTCTTCAGTCATCTTGTTGTATCCTCTGTCTTGTCTTGGTTTATTGCAGGAAGTTGCTCTTGTCTCCGTCTGTCTTGACATAAACAAGTCACTTCCTGTGGGCAGTACAGTTATGTATTATTATGGATGACAGAAGATGTATGTGTAACACGTCAGTACTGAGAAACACAGAGATAGTTGCATCGGGCTGAAAGTGTGACACTCGCTTGACAATGGTTTTCATGAAACTGACACCACAGTTTTAACCCTTAGTGCACAGATCTGCGCTGCAGGTGCACCCTTGGTAAAATGCCATGGGAATAATACACAAATCCTTATATGGACATCCTGGGAGTATGGGTTATAGGTCACATCTTCAGGCTTTTTTTGTTGAGTCAAAAGGTATGATTCATTTCATATTGCTTTTTTTATGGACTGGGAGTAGCAATAATTGTGCAGAAGTCACAAAATAGATATGTTTTTTTTATTATTATTTTTCCCCCAAAAAAATGTTTTCCCCTGTGACATATTTCACGAATTCGATAAATATATCGATATAAGACACTCTATATCGCACATTCTTATAGCTGCTGTATATGTATATATATGTGTATATGTGTGTATATATGTATATATGTATGTATATACTGTATGTGTATATATGTGTGTATATATGCATATATATGTATATATATATATGTGTGTATATATACACACATATATATATATATATATACACACGTATATATGTATAAGCAGCTTTAATGCTCTGTGTTCTGAGGGTTAAGTATGAAAGTGTGAAATTCGCATGTGCCACCTTTTCATCCCTCCCTCTCTGAGCCACCTTTCTCCCTTCCTTTCTTTCTCCCTTTCTTTCTCCCTCTCCTCCTCTTGTGTGAGGCACATTCAGCTTGGGGCCACTTTGCCAGACACTGAATGGATGAATGGCAAAAAAAAAAAAAAAAAAAAAACCACACCAGAATGTGAATAGGTGTTTGGTTGGCTTGCATCGTTAATGGTGTGTGCAGAGTGAGATAGGTAGACTGCACTGCACCGCCGTGTGTTCTGTGTGTGTGTTGTCAAAAGAGCATACAGATGTATGTTCACCAGTGGGGAACGGGATTGTCTTTGTGAATAACGCGGCGGAAGGGAAAGTGAAATACTGACATCTTGGATTTTTATCCATTACATAACCCCCACAGCGCCACCCTCCCCACCTCCCCATCCCAATTGTCATCTGTATGAGGAAAAGTTAGATGGATGACAAAAAGGTTCATTGTGCCGCTCTCTCTCTCACACACACAAACGGAAACACTCTCTGTCACACTCTCGCCATTCATCTCTGTGATCCCTCTTGCTCCACTTCTACCTCTTCATGCAGTCTCTTTTTGTGACTGTTGTTACCCCCCTCTCTGTTTTTTTACTCTCTCTCTCTCTCTCTCTCTCTCACTTTCCTCTCCACTCTCCATCTTTCTTTCTCTCACACTTTCCACCCACCCCCTCACTCTTACACCCCCTCTCTCCCCTTAGTTTTGGTGCAATGCAGTGGCTCTACCACCACATTGGAGACACAACAGCATTGGCAAACAAGGTCTCTCTTTCTCTCTCACTCTATCACCTTCCCTCTCATTCTATCTCTCTCGCACACACACACACACATATGTAGATACACGTTATTTCTGCTTCGATTCTCTTATTTTTGTTTCAGTTTCCCTTTTTTTTGTTGGCTCTATTCCCCTCAAGGCTCACTGAGAGCAAGAGACAAAGCCTCGACTATGAGACTTATCAAGACACTGTGCAAAATAGATGAAATGAAACGCCATCCTTTGCCCTCATTCTTGAGAGGAAGACTCGCAGATTTCCATATACACACAGCACACAGCCTTCAGAAGCCCTGTATTTCAAAAAGCAAGGCAACCACCTCTTGATTTCCCGGGAAATACTAAAGACATTTCATAGATCTTGGGTGGAGGAAGGAGACATTGACGTCGTTTTGTGTCATCATTTCGCTCACCTGAGTGGACCAACGGGGCGAGATTTCAGAGCCGACTGGCACCGTGGCGTAGCATCAATGCAGCTCAGCCCCCACAGTGGTGTTGGCTCTGCCAGTACTGATGATTAAAAATATATTTGATCAAGACTTTCTTCTCTTAAGTGTTATGTATTCTCAGCAAACAAAGGTGTTGCAGTATATTTATAATAACAACAACGTATGTCTTTAATAATTATAATTATTTCCATTTTCTATACATATAAGTACATTAATTTACAAACAAAAACGTTTAAGTCACTCGCTTACTTGTCTTGCAGAATATTTGAATAATTATGCAACTGTTATGTAATTGTCTATTATTTCACCTACACTGTCTGGGGTATTTACATGAATATTCTTTATCATAATTCAAATAATACTTGCTGAAATCTCCTCTTCCAAATCCTGTCTTATTAATCATTAACCCGGCTTTATATTAAAGGTGCCATATGTAGGAATGTGGCCAAAAACGGTTACTACATTCAAATTCAAAATATCGAGGTCTTTTAGGCTTTGTTTTCTGACGTAACTGGCAACCGGTGGTTGCTCGGCAGCTGAGACTCTACTGACGGCAATGATTGGTAGACGGCGGTAGGTGGCGCCACATGCTAAAACATGATTTCAAAACATAAACATGATTTGCAGTCTGCAAAATATTTTTTTAATACAAATATTTTGTCTGTACTGTTGTTGTTGGTGAGTTCAGTTTGTTATATGAACATTATTCCTCAGCCTCTGTGACATATTAGGAGGATTTTATGGCCAGTTGCTTTAGATTTATTACATAATGCACCTTTAAATATAGATTATGAATGTGATAAATACAGCAGGAATTTAAAGTCTGACCATTAAAGGACATTTTTGGAAAGAGAAATACTTAAGTCAGCATTAGTTAAGTCAAGGTATTATTGTCATGCAACATCATCTAACTTCCCCGGCAACACTAAATACTGTAAATACTGTATATAAAAATATTTATATAAATTAGCACTGGCCCCATCCTCTAAGAAAATGCAAAGAAGGAGAGTGTTTGAGTCATAAAATCACAAAGGTTGCAATTTCAATCTTCTATGTTTGACTGCTCGGAAATCGTTAATATCTTTCTTTTCTCATCCAGACTAGTTAATGTTTCGAATGGAAATCTAATTGAATCTTGACTCTAAACACAATGCAAATCAACAACTGTAATTATCAGAGGAGGAAAAAAGCAGTTGCATAATTTCCCCAAATCTTTCAGCAGTTTTTGAAGTCTCAAAGTCTGGATGTAGCTTGTCACATGATCCCATCCCTGCCACAGAAGTATGCAGAACTAGATGAGGCAAACCTAGTTTGAAGCAACCCTCTTTTTAATCCGAGCTATTTAAGGCTAACAACTCCCACTTGTGAAAGCCCAAAGCCGAGTCTGTGATTTAGAATTCCATGTATGAGTTGCGTAATGGTTTTTGTCTTTCATGCTTGAACTCCTCTCCAGGCACAGGCGTAGTTTATTAATGAAAGGGATTGCATGATTGGAGGTGGCTCTGTGTGTGTGTGCGTGCGTGCATGAGTGAACAATAGCGTGTGTGTGTGCCGTGAGTGTATTACGTGTGTGCCTGTATGTGGTCACGTGTGAGTGGGAGGAGAAAGTGGGGGATTCCTATGCCCTGTACATCGGAACGCTTGACACGAGGAGCATGACAACACGGCCACCCATGAACATGAAAGGTCAAGGATCGTCTTCCCTGGAGACCTATGATATCCTGTCACACTTTGCACGCACGTCCCACTTATGTCAGCTGACATATGTGACATGTTGTGTCCTGTTGTGTGCGCCGACTGAAAAGGGTCACAACCGCGAGTTCTTTTCCAGGGCAGATGACGACGAAGCAGAGTGCATTATGTATGGTTGTGCCGTGTGAATTATTCACACGCTCTTGTCTCGCGAAGTCTTAAAGTTGATTATGACATCACTTGTCTTTCAGTTTCAACTATAACCTGAGGTTACAGAGTTAAGCCGAGTGTCCCCTTTTACCCTATTAAGTGCTTTGTTTGTGAAGTTTGTGCTCTAGAATACAGTCACTGCATATTTAAATGTATTCTCATTTGTGCAGGATATTGTAAGGGCAAGACTCTTTTGTCGTCAGGTAAAAATGTACACTGCCATTCAAAAGTTTGGGGTCCTTATTTTTTAAGGAAAAACTGACTATTCTAGCTGCAAACGTCTGGTTTTTAATGGAATATGTACATAGGTGTATAGAGGCCCATTTCCAGTGTTCTAATGGTACATTGTGTTTGCTAATCGCGTTAGAAGGCTATTGGATGATTAGAAAACCCTTGTGCAATGATATTAGTTCAGCTGAAAACAGTTTTGCTGGTTCCTTGACAAAAGCAAAGTTTGAAGGGCACTATTATTATTTTGAATAAAAGTCATTATTTCTAATCCTGTCAATGTCTTGACTATATTTTCTATTCATTTTGCAACTCATTTGATGAATAAAAGTGTGACTTTTAATGGAAAACTCTATTAAAAAACTCTATCGGTGACCCCAAACTATTGAACGGTAGTATATATCCTGTATACTTCATAATTTTGTGCCTTAAAGGCTGTGGGAAATATAGATTGGCACCCAGTCAACACATATATTATATAATAAATGATGATTACAATGATTGCAGAGATAATTTGTGTTGACACAGGAACACCATCATGGAAATTTAAGTTTGGTGTTTTTTGTCAACACATTGTGCTCTTGATTTTCTTTTCTTTTATTACCTTAACGACAAAATTGCATTTTTTTGAATGAATACTAAGGGGGATGTGTTTACCACATGCTGATAACTAGAACAATATTGTACTAGTTGTTTTGGCAGCAACATTGGTTCAGGACAAATTCATTTTGGTTGTGAATTGGCTTCACCTTCTCACGAATGATCAGTTTCCCGTTATGCACTTGATTGTCTTAACATTACCTGGCCATGATTTAGGAAAATAACTTCTGTGAATGTGAAGAGAGAGGAAAGAAAAGCGGAGAGGAGTAAAAATAGAAAGTGACATATAAAACTATAAACACCTGGGTGATGAAGCTGTCAGCAGTCCATCACAGGCTGAACTCACGTGTCAGTCCCTTCAGGATTTAACCAGTTACTGTGACTTTTGTGCGACCTTGCGTTCTTGCTCATTCGCTTCAACTTTTACCCATCGTTGTTCGTTTTCTGCGAAGCGAATCACCCTAAGAGAGGCTGTTTTTTATCACTCACCATTGATCAGTATTTCTGGACAGCACTGTTTACACCGGGATGCGTTTCATTCGGCTGCCTCTCTCTACAGACACATTGAGCTTCAGACAATCTCATCGCAACCGGAGGATTTTAAGAGAGGCTTCACTTATACTTCCTGGCAAAAATCCAGCTTTGGTCTTCACAGAAAATAACATTTTCTAACCTGTATATTTCTTTGGGGAGTTAATCTAAAAGGAAATGCCATAAAAACATGGCAACATGTATCACAACTTCTTGGAAAAGGTGCTGCGGAATCAGCTATTTTTTGGTCCCAACAGTCGCATAAAGAGTCAGAAATCCTTGAAGGACTAGTATATACTTAATAAGTGACCATGGACTTTGTTTTGTCCACCAGAGACCAAATTAGAACAAAATATTTTGCTTGTGGCAGAAGAAATTGTTATTGATTTTGTGTGCCGACTTCAACCAATCACAACAGCCATGAAAAATGATACGATTTAATATATATATATATATATATATATTTCAAGGACTGAAAAGGTCACCTATGAGGAAACGGATAATATTTCATCAATGGGTCATTGAAGCTTTAACTGCATCAAGTAGCTCTGTGAGCTCCTGTGCTCTCATATGAACACATGCCCCGTGTGCTTGTCAGCAGCTTATGTCGAAGCTGTCACTATCTCCGCCAATCTCTCAGACCAGAAGTAGGGAGAGAGGCCTGTCTTGACCAGTCTTGGTTTTAATTGAAATTGATTTTTGTCCCCAGCAAAGGAAGCTGGTGTTATAGATAAACAACGGCGTGTCGCTTTGTGCAAATTTCCCATTGGTTTTTGAAGCCTCATAAGCCAAAAAATTGCACTCTCTTGTTAACCTGAGCTGATGACGGATGTGTAGGCTCTGATACTGTGTATATATATATATACGCCACTGCACCAAATGCATTCATTCTTCATGAAGTAATGACTGTTGCACATTATTCTCATTTCAACTCCTTTATTACTTTTATATCTCTCCATAGTCCTGACCTCAGTGTGACTGTTTACCATCCGTGTGGGTGGGTGAATATCAGTTTCTTTCCTTTTAATGGGCAAGTAATGATGCGGTGTTGCCGTGTGCCGCCAGCACATCCTTCAGCATTAGGCATACATTGACCAAGTGCAATTGTCCATGGTGTTTATGTGAACACCTGTAATTGACCCCCCCACCCCCCACCCCCCCCAAATGGTTTTCAATTGAATCTGTTGTGAATCTGAGAGTGTTTATTACTTTTACCTACCATCCTGTGGAAACTCTTTCTTGCTCATAGCCAGTGCTGCACCTTTGACGCAGATCCACACAGCAAACCACAGAATGCATCCTTAAAAAGTCTTAATGTATCTAAAATTAAGGCCTTAAATTCGCTAAAATGTTATATTTTGATCTTAAATGCATGACTCAAAGGTCTTAAATTTTTCACGGCAGGACTATTTAATGTTATATTTTTTGTCTTTTTCCTGCGGGACATCGTGAAGGAGATGTAGAGAGGTGCTGATATAAATGGCTATCTGCACTTGAATGGTTAAGTGTGCATTTATTGAGAGTTGACTGGACTACGTCCGTTTTCGAAGTTGGCTCATCATGTCTGTAATCCAGCGGGATCCCCCAACCATCGCCTATATTTAAAGTGTTTTCGGTCTTAAATTTCATTCAAGGTGGCATTCAAAAGGTCTTAAAAAGTCTTAAGTTTGACTTGTTAAAACCCGCCTATGATGGAAGTGTTGATTCCCTGTAGTTCTTGTTAAAGTGTGAATCGGGCCACATTTTTCTGTCCAAACCTGACACATGTAACCTGTATTTTTTTGCCCAAGCCTGACCATAACGTGACACAATAAATACTAACATCTGGTTTTAAACAGAAATGATATGTCAATCATTTACCGGCTTCTGCTTAAAGGTGCCATATGTAAGAATGTGGCCAAAAACAGTTACTACATCCAAATTCAAAACACCGACGTCTTTTAGGTTTCGTTTTCTGACGTAACTTGCAACCCGTGGTTGCTCGGCAGCTGAGACTCTACTGACTGCAATAATTGGTAGACGGCGGTAGGTGGCGCCACATGCCAAAACATGATTTCAAAACATAAACATGATTTGCAGTCTGCAAAATATTTTTTTTTAATGCAAATATTTTGGCTGTACTGTTGTTGTTGGTGAGTTCAGTTTGTTATATGAACATTATTCTCTGTGACATATTAAGAGGATTTTATGGCCAGTTGCTTTAGCTTTATTACATAATGCACCTTTAATATCACTATGTATACATCCATTTATCAAATGTTTACACCATATTTTCAATAAGGTAATAAAAAATCCGGTCTGTTTTATTCCGTGTTTCGTCAAAAGAATGTGAAATTACTACGTCAAGTGATTTGACCAATCTCGACCGAAGCCCGGCAATCATTTCTGGATTTTTGTCCAAACTCGTCGTCGATCCCCATGAATACCGTGGTGTCGGGTGTCTATGCTTTAGTTCTCTTAGTTTTTGAACATTTTTTTTTCTCCCTCGTGTGAGAGGCTGTTGATCCCTGCACGGAGAGAGATTCACATTTTGTTCCTCACAGTTCTTCTCTCCCGTTTTTTTCAGAGAAGGGATACCAGTATCAACGTCACAATGTGCTATAAATGGATGTGGCTAGGATACCGTGTAGTCAAGGAAACCATTTAAAATAGATGTGTGTGAATGTAGGTTGTTGTTTTTTTTTTTTTTCTTCCAGATGAAGGTTTTTGTTGCTGGTGGAATTAAGTTGAGTAATGCTTTTAAGGGCTAAGATAAAACTGATAAATGGTGTTGTTTTGAACTTTAAAACAATCAAAGAAAACCCACCTTTAAGGGAGCTCCTTTTTTTTTTTTTTCAATTCTGAATTTTTGCTCATCTGATTTGGCAGCAACTGAGATGTGGGGGAATTAGTGAGTGATTCATCTCACTATTGCGGTATCTGGCTCAGTCGTGGAGAAGCAGTACAAAAACTAGCCTGCTCTTATCATGTGTAGGATCCCAGTTCTGAACGTCACACTCTCAGAGCTGCACCTTCAGAACAGATGAGAGATAGTGCTGTCTGTGTAAATAATATTATTTAAAATCATATTGATTTGATGTGATAAGATATGATAATATTTCTGCATTAAAACATCTAAAAACAACAAGACTAATGTTAAATATGTTGTTCCTGATCTGGAACTGGTTTGTGTATACTGTAGGTACATGAGACGTCATGTGTGCTTTCCATCTCTGTCCCAGTGGGACATCACAGTGAGGCGGGGGAGATATTTGGTACTACTGGTTAGTTAATTTAATTGTGTATGTGTTTATTTGTCATGAATGGATCACTACTCGTAGGACAACAATGATTACACACTGCTTCTTGACATCATCAAACGAGGTGTTTTGTTGTTGTTTTGATCTACGGAGCATTTTAAATAGTGGGGTTTCATTTCTGCCACATCTGTGTATTAAAGTTCATGCCTGAAAACCCTTATCTAGCTCCTCGTACGCCGTTAAGCATCCCTGAGCAAAAACTCACTTAATTAATGACAGAATAATTAGCCCCGCTAATTAGCGCGCTGTTGCAATCCCTAAAAGTGCATGCATGTGACTTGGACACCCTTCACACCTCAAAATAATTCAGTATGTGCTTTTTCCCCTTGCGGATCCATAAGAGGCTTAGGCATACACCAAACATTGATTTGATATTCTCTGCTGACACGTGCACGCTGTGATGGTCATGCTTGTAATCCTTTCGGCTAAATATGCTTAGCTGTGAAAGCAGATTAAGACATGGCTGTGTTTTCTTGGCCAGATATTCCCAGTAGCCTGGGTGATCTAAAGAAGAGCTTTGAAACATCTGTCCGGTGTTGTTATGTTTCAGCATGACCTCAGGGTGGTGTTCAGTCAACTCATCATGTCGTGGTTTCCACAGTACGAGAAATATGCAGTATTATACATCATGTGTGTGTGTGTGTGTTCGAGTGGACAGGCTTGTATTGTTTTGTATTGCTAATGCTTTGGAATTGCGATTGTCATTTATGAACCTGGTCTTTTAGAGCAAGTATGTTCATGTTAGGGTTGTCGAGGTGGTGGTGGTGGTGGCACATAATCAATTATAGCCATGTAACACTTGCTGTGTTTACATGGACACATGTAAACATGCCAATCTGAAAACTCGGATCCAATACAGCTCATTTGATACAGACTTGAAAGCAGGGGGAAAATGAGACGGATGACGGACATAGAGTCAGACATACGCAGGGTTTGCTTACTACGGAAGCGTTAGACAATTAAGGCCACATTATACTTCTCCGACTGCGTAATGCGTTATCCGTCTGCGTCACCACGTAGACCACTCGAGCCTTTATACTTCTGCGTCGTGGTGACGGATAGGCGCTGCAATTTCCCGCCCGATCACTAGGGGTCGCTGCGCAAGGTTGTTGTGCTTTTGGCTACAGTGAGCAATGGCGTCCGAGGGAGAAAGACTGTTGTTGTTGAAACAGCGGCCGTTTATCACTTTTCTGTGTCCCGGAACGCAGTTTTAAGATAATTTGAGGCGAGAAATTGTCCATTTAGAGTCTAAACATGTGCTGTGTGTGTTAAGATATGACGTATTTATAGTTCGGCAGCGACAAAGTTGGCGGTGTTCAGCTCCGCCCTCTGTGGAAGATCGGTGCTCACTGTGAGCCGGCACAGAGCAGCTTAGCTCGGCCTGTCCTGAGGACCAATCGCAGCTCTTGCCGTCTCCGTTGTCCCTTGACGGAGTGACGGACACTTAAAAAATATTCCGTCCACCCGGAGACGACGCAGAGGCTCTTCGACAGGTTCTGCGTTGACGCAGAGGACTCTGCATAGCCTACGCAGAGCACTTTACGCAGGAGTATAAATTGGGCTTTAGACAAAACTGAGCATCTGTATTCACAATGGTGAAGTCTTCTTTTGATTGTTGACTTTGAAACACATACACCTACCTCCTGGAGAGTGTTTTTGATCTGGCCAACTGTTGTGAAGGGGTTTTTCCTTCTTCTTCTGTCGTCCACCACGGTGGTCTTCTGTGGTCTTCCAGGT
This sequence comes from Microchirus variegatus, assembly GCF_963457635.1. Classification (NCBI taxonomy): domain Eukaryota; kingdom Metazoa; phylum Chordata; class Actinopteri; order Pleuronectiformes; family Soleidae; genus Microchirus; species Microchirus variegatus. Next base: position 6,102,388 of record NC_139808.1, on the reverse strand, counting down.
CTTTTGGTGTTGCTGAGCGCACCGGGTACATTCTTTCTTTTAAAGGATGTTCCAAACTGTTGATTTGGACACACCTAATGTTTTTGCTAATTCTCTTGATGGGTTTGTTTTCATTTGTCAGCCTAATGATGGCTTGCTTCACTGACAGTGACAGCTCCTTGGATCTCATATTTTGAGTTAACAGCAACAGATTCCAAATGCAAATGTCACTCCTGGAATCAACTCCAGAACTTTTACCTGCTTAATTGAAGATGAAATTGCTTTTCAGTCAATTGTCCCATTACTTTTGGTCCCCTAAAAAGTAGGAGGCACATATCAAAGTATTGTAATTCCTACACCGTTCACCACTCAAATTAAAGCTGAAAGTGTGCACATCATTTCAAATCCATTGTAGTAGTGTATCGAGCCAAAATAAAAGAACTGTGTCGATGTCCCGATATTTATGGACCTAACTGTAATTCTGACTGAATTCTTGATATGGATGTGTACGCACACCACAGTCTGATCATTTCATTCTGCGTCCGTGTGAAATCCATGGTAAAATTGGAATAAATCCTTTTAGAATGAAGAAATATTGCTGTTAGAAGCTGCATCTACAAAAAGCATAGGGGATTTTATTACAATTCATTCTGTAACAAAATGTTCAATTCATATTTCTCCTACTCCTTACATTGATTGATTAAAACACAACCATGTGGATTACTTCAGAAAACCGAGCGTGTAATACATCGTGAGGCGTTGTATAATCAAATGGATTCCAACAGTTCGCATGATTATTGTAATCAAATCCAATTGTGAGACCAGTGTAGAAGCCGACCCTGGTTCATGTGCAACAGCGGTTTTCAAGAACTCTAAGTTAATGTGTCTCTTACATTTCGTGACACAATATCTGATCCTGCAGTTAACATCTGCTATGTATCATTTTAATATCCTTATTTATGTGCTAAAGTAAAGACTATGGTCCTCTTTATTACAAAAAAAAAAAAAAAACCTGTGCAGTAGCTTGTGATAAACAATGTATTTTAGTTTTCAGTTTGTGCCATTTTGGAAATGAAATATGCAAATATTAACAGGACTTCCATAAACACGATGCGAGGCTGCAGAGCAATAGTGAAACTGTGTGAGCACAATATCCAAGCACTTTAGTTGACGAGTTCAGCTCGGTTAGATTTCCCATGTGTCTTATTCTCACTCCCTCTGACTGTAAATCTGATTTGGCTCTGCTCAAAGCACTGTCTAATATCATCCTATATAGTAACACGGACGTATATACTTGTGTACAAACACTACAGGGTTTACATGTCACGCTTATTAGTTCAGCTGCATGTAACTAGAATGGACCTGAGAAAATGACACGGTAGCTGTTTGAATTTGCCTTGGGGCCTCTTGCAGACGGCACGCTGAAAGAATTTTGAAAAGCGCACGTAAAATGTCCTCACGTCGCAATACACGTGAAGTCAATTTGTGCTCCCAAACATTAAAATGCAAATTATTATAAAACACCTTTCCCGACACCTGCTGTCAGAGGAACAATGGCGGTTGTGACGGCAAAGAACAAGGATCACAGAGGCTGAAAGGTCAGACATGTTGTTGTTTTTTTTGGCTGAGCAAGTGAGTGGCAGTGCCGCGGGTGTGTCGACCCGTGCTTATACGATATATTGAAGACACGCGTGGCTCGAAACCTCGCACCTGAATTTTACAGATCAGCTACCGCAATCTTTAAATCCATCAGTGACTCATGTCGTAATCCAATTACACACAGAAAAAAGCAGCAGGAGCTCACTGAGCTACACATGGTAATCATTGGTTAACTGTCACATAAACCTTTGTGTGTGTGTGTGTATGCACTGTTTTTCATGAGGCCGCTTCTCATCTGTGGAGTAATATACTGTACAGTAAGTGATGCTGTTATTCAGGAGAGCTTCTATATACAGTTATCCATCAGTTAAGCTTTTTAAAATGTCTCCTTTAAAGTAATTATGTGTTATATATGTATATAAGTGTGTTTGCACTGGGCATGCAACATTATATCAACGTTTACAGTATTATTGTTGTGCTGTTATTGAAGAAAGTAAAATTTAATGAACCCGAGCTAACAGGGGTGACAGATTTTAGCTTTCAAAACTTTAAAACATAATTGCACAGAATTCAATAATAACAGCACAGGTGGAAAAAGTACTAAAATATTGTACTCGATTAAAAGTAACAATACTTTGATGAAATATTACTCAAGTAGAAGTAAAAGTTACTTAGTTACTTTGCGTGGGGTGTGAGGGTAGTAGAAATATGACAGAATGGTCAGATATCCCAAACTATTTTGGAGCTCACGCGCAACACAGGATATTACGTCACTTTTGGCGCACGCCCTCTATGTTCACGCACCAGTGCTGGTGCTAATCACATCATTTGTCTGGTTCTGGTGTATATTTTCCCCCTGTAGGTTTTCATTGTGCTGAATTTTTTATTTTTTTTACTCAGTAACGGATATGATTTATAAAGTAACTAAGTACAATACTTGAGTCACTACGTACTCAAGTAAAATACAACATCCTGATTTTAAATTGTACTTAAAAAATACAAAATACACAAAAAAAAGTATTCGATACAGTAACTTGAGTAAATGTATTTAGCTACTTTCCACCTCTGAATAACAGTCACTGTTTCGATTTGTTTTCTGCCCATAAAAAAAGTTTAAAACCACAACCAACAACCAGTTTCTTCAACTGAGGAGCAAAACAAATGAATTTTAAATTATTTGACATGCATTGTGATCATCAGAAGTGATGAATCAGTTTTTTTTTTATCATGATAATCTTTTTTGAGGTCAGAGATAAGTGAAGTGTTGAAACACCTCCACGGCTGGCAGAACCTCTTGGCCCTTGGAGGGGTTGTCAAGTAATTAATGTGAGAATAGCTGTGGCAGCATGGAGAAACAAGCACCTACGTCTGACAGGCCTTTGACTGCGAGACAGACAGACGTGTCGAGATGTGAGGGAGATTTCTCGCTGGCTCAACAGGAAGAAGCAACGAGATCAAAGTTCTGCCGTGATGTTTTGACACGGCAGATCTGGGCTTTTGTTTTGCTCCAAAAACATATTTTATATGATGAGGTTTGCCCGGGCCAACCACAGAGCGCTGTCTCTCTAATCTCTCCACAGCGGCCACTGGCTCTCCGGAAAAACAAATAAAACAAAAAACCTGACGCTAGCACTTTACACTGCTGTTGAGTAAAATGGGTCCAGTGTGGTTGTAAGTCAGTAATAGGGAGTTATGTTGTTGTAATACTATCAGCTTTCCAATGTCATTTCCAGGCGATAGCTAGATAATAGAAATTAGGCGTGATGTTAATAGTAACAGTGTATTGATAATGATATAATGACAATTACCATAAAGCGAGTCGGTGTGGCTGTGGCAGACAGAGACTCTGCAACATGACGAAATATGGACTATGCTATTACAACTGCCTAGTTTAGTTTCTATGACAACAGAGATGTACCAAACAATAAATAAATTGCATTTGTATTGCACCGAATCACAACAGATGACATTTACTTACTGCAGATACACTGTTAACACTGACCTGTGGTACAGAAATTGCTAAAAACATGTCTGAAGTCATTTGTCTGAGTGTACGTCCCCCAAACTAAATTGTTTTATATTTATTTACACTGGGGGGAATCGTCTGGGATATATTGCACTGCTGCGAGGAGGAAGAATAAAATGTCACGAGCAAGTAAACAATGAGAATGATGGTGCTTCGATGTAAAGCTAAGTCAAGCTAGCAGGCCTCTATATCAGCACACAGACGCTCTTATTGGATATAAATAAGACAGGACAGTGGTGGCAAAGCAGCGTATATTCAACGTCAAGCTGTTGAAGCTGATTTGTCTGCAAATAAATGTCCAAAACCCTTTGAGCCAGAAGCTGGATTCATGTGTCGGGGAGTTCCCGACGCGCTAAATGCACACGAACGCCGCTCACGTCGCGATTTCCAGTGCGAAATTGGGAGATAATTTTGATACACGAGTTCCAGAGTGGAGTTAACCTTTGACATTTCAAGATGGATCACGAATGGTCAATAATTCCTTTTATTATAATTAAAATGTACTTTTTTGTCTTAGCACGTTAGGCTACTCATCATTTATGATTTGCTGTGTCCTCCTCCCGGTCTAGCATTTCACAATTCACAAACGTAAAGTATCATCTTTCCGATAGCACGTGAGATGTCTCTGTTGAGTTACAAGTTGGTAAATTGACTGGACTACACATGAATACACATGAAGATTCCGTGTGATTATTCCCTAGCAACAGTCGTTTCCACTTAACATAGGCATTTTATATAGAAATAACAGATCGCTGAATGTTGTTATTGACCAAATAGAATCAAGTATTCAACAAAGCTGAGTAATAAGTCATGTTGACTAAAATGTTAATTGCAGTGAATTACAGGAGTAACTTTATTCCCTATTTTTGGTTCGAGTTTATAATGTTAATAGATTAGTTGTCTACCCAAGTAATTGTTAGCTGCAGCCCTAATTGTGATGTATCGCTTTCATACATGTGTTTGCATGTGAGTGTGTATGCAGAGGGAGCCTGACATTTACCACATTTAGAAGAGGATTTTGACAGAACTGTTGAGCCGTGGCGTGGAGCGGTCGACACAGAAATACCTCTGAAATGTTGGATAAAGACGTAGCAGGAAGAAAACCTGCGGTAAGAGATGTTGCTCGTACAGGAGAGAAAGAGGCGCACAATAGTGGAGCCGATGCCGTGAGAGAGCAGAGATATGATTCAAGTGCTTCTGGACTACACGAGCAGCACTGAGTGACATGTCAAAGGATTCAGCCAACTAATGTACAAAACACCTCACGGGCAAACAACGGAGATCTGTGTCAGATTAGATGGCAGCTCTTTGCCATTTAAAATGAACATGAATTATATTTTTTTTTTTCTGCATTTAACTCTGCAATTGAGTAAAGTGGGTCTGAACAACATCAAAGGCAGACATGCAGGTATTAGTGAAGTAGATGACTGTATAATCTGTGCAGAAATTACAGGTAGCATTTGATAAATTGTCACAGGGATTTTTTTTACATATAGAAAACATGAGCGGTCCCAGGATAGAACCTTGGGGCATGCCCTTTTGACACAGGGAGGAAGTCAGAGGATGAAACTGAACACACTGTGTTTGGAAACCAACCTAGAGCATTCTCAGATAAGCTAGTGTTATACTGGCTTTATCTGTCAAGGTGACATGGTCGACTGTGTCAAAGGACAGTTGACAAGTCAATAAAAAGAGCTGCACAATACCTTAATAGCAGCTGTTATTGTGCTGTGTTGTTTTCTAGAACCAGATTAATGAAAAAATCCACTAACAAAACATCTGAAGGACTATTGCTGTAGTCGTTAACTGAGGGGTCACCTCCTTTCAGTAAAGGGAGAAAAGGCAGATTACCACATTTTAGGAATGATATTATGACAAAGTGTTAGAGGTTGTGCTATAGAAATCTGTTATAAGCGTAAGAAAATAAGGATCAAGCATGTCAGGAGTCGGCACCAGTAGATTTGTGAGGATCCAGCTGCTTTAAAGCTTTATGAACATCCATCACATCAAGAAGATCAAGACTGTGAATGTTTGAACCACAGAGTTGATTTAGGGCAATAAAGAGAGGGCTGTTTTTGAAACTGCATGTAAAGATTTAAAATTAAGAAACCTGACGAAACAAAATGTGCATTAAAATAATTTAAAATAGCAATTTTGTCAGTTACAGTACACAGGTCTTTCACAAGGCAGTTTGTTTATGGTTACGTTCCCATTTTTTCCCAATAATTTTTCCCCTCCCAATAAGATCAGCAGATTCAGAAATACAGTACAGCCATAGTATGTTTTCGATGGTTTGTATGAATGTGGCGAGTTAAGGGCTCGATCTGACAGTACATCGTTTCCTGTTCTCAGTACAATCAGTGCAATATCTCTTTTTATGATGTGCCGATCTGCAGGACAAGGCTATATTTTTTTTGTGTTCACAACAACGCGTTCGAAGTCATCATATTAAGTATCTCTCACCTGTGCCTATTCACTGTCATGAACTCCCTTAACTGATGTCTCATAAGCGCGCAGGCAAGAATCCTGCTCCTCGTCCTCATCCTCATCCTGACAGCCATTCATAATTTAATTAAAAGTCAGTATAATTAATGATTATTATGAACATCTGTGAAGCAGAGTGATGCCACAATTAAAAGTCCCAGTGCTGTGTGTTATACTCACTATCAGCAACCACGGAATGCCTCTCATCCAATCAAATTACTTGCTTGGTAATTGGTTGGTTGGAACCAACTCTTGTATAGTGATCAAAAGCTCGAGATGAACCATACCTAATCAAACTTTTGTATTTATTTCTATTCATTCTGGCTCATCACACATAAATAGCACGTCTTAATGAGCCACATCATCGTGGTGATTACAATCATACCTGTCAGTGACAGTCCACTGACTGGTTTTTTCCTCCTGTGGTGCACTCAAGTCATCAATCATCTGCCGCCAGAAACTGTGTCAAAATGTTCTGAAAGCATATGGCACTTGTTGCGAAACGTGGGCGGTGGAACTTTACAGGCAATAAAATAATATATTAAAGCGTCCTGCAGTCAGATATGACATGCCCTTCACTTACATTGTGTACCTGTCTGGAGGGGATTGCTTCAGACCTCAGTAATATACGAGTCTACACGAGCACAGCAAGTTTGTTAGTGTGTGTGTTCTTGTACTTGCAGCACCCTGAGGACCAGTGAGGGTTTTTAACCAACAAAGTGAGGTCATTTTTACGAAGTGAGGACATTTTGGCCGGTCCTCACTTTGTTTTCATTGAAATCACTTCCTTAGGTTGCTATAACACGCTATACTCGATTTGTCAAAAAAAAAATCTAATTTTGGACGACGTATGACTTTTTTGTCAAATTTTGGACCAAAATGGTTTTTTTTCAAAAAAAAAAATTCAAATTTTGGACCAAAAGTTTTTTTTTCAATTTTTTTTTTTTCTTCAATTATAGTATGACTTTTTTGTCAAATTTTGGACCAAAAAGTTTTTTCGCAAATTTTTTTTAAATGTTTTTTGCCAAATTTTGGACCTAATTTTTTTGGTCAATTTAAAAAAAAAAAAATTTGGTCGACATAGTATAAGTTTTTGTCAAATTTTGGACCAAAAGTTTTCCAGCCCTTTTTGCTCTGGGGCTCCACCTGCAGACATTTTATGGTACTGCAACCAGTAGTTCTTTGTCGATGTCATTCATAAAGTAGATATTTGTAATTGTGTTGATTTATGAAGTGTAAATGATGGTCCTCACATTGTCAGCAACCCAGTCCTCAGTATGCAGCAAGTACAATAATGTGTGTGTGTGTGTGTGTGTGTGTGTGTGTATGACCATCCACGAGCACTGCACTAAATTTACCTATTTTCCTACTTATTCCATTGAAGCCACTGAAGCTGGGGAGCAGGAGGGAGGATATGACCCAGTTTATTTTCTCCAAAGAAAAAAAGATGAAGCAACAGAAAGAAAAATTAAGTGAGGGAAGAAGAGGAGGAGGAGGGGGAGGAGGAGGAGGAGGAGTGGGGAACTTCGCCCAGAAAAAGAACAGAAACTAATGAGGGCACATTTTCATGCATGGCTTTACATCTTCTCAATGATCACTACCCCAGTTTAGTCAAACCAAAATATTGCTCCTCTGATAATGTTTTACATACAAGTCTCATGACGTTTTACTGGAACACACCAATCTACAGATCATGTGCTGTGTACAGTTTGTTCTTAAATATCTTATTAACTAATCTAATAGTAGTTTTATAGTAAGAACATTCTAAGCTGGTACATCATATCAAGAGCACCAAGTCACTGTAGACAATTCCCTACTTGGAACAACTGCCTTACGGTTTTGGTAGGCTAAACATGTAAAGCCATGTTACCACCGAGTGGAACCGTTCAGTTTGGTTTGGTATGTATTTTTTTGCTTTCCATTAGGATAAGTGCCCAAATAACCAGCCTTCCCTTGGGGAACCAGAGTAAAATGGTACGGTACGGACAGTCGGCTGATTGGGCAAACGAAAAATGGAACTTGCTTGCGTCCCGTGTTTCTTCAACGCCTGCAGTCTATTCTTATACAAAGCTTGACATCACACAGACACACACTGGAAACCTGGATATCTTCCATTGTTGTACGTTGTGTTGCGTTCGATGTCGTCGCGCTGGTACAACAACGTATCTCGCTGATGCAGTCATCGGGCATAGTCCACACCCACCTACCAAGTAAAAGTACTGTTCTCAGTCAAAACGGAAGCATGACCCAGGGCTTTACCGTTCCAACGGTACCATACTACATACTACTGTACCATAATGGAAATACTGCATAAGCTGCCTGAGATCATCTGCTTATGTCCGAGGGGAGACATTTGACTGAGGGAAGAGAGCAGCCGATTTATCCAGAGTTAAGGTCATGTTTGGTTTTGGCTTCTCTGAAACATAATCAGAGGGATTGTTCTTAGTAGTAGAGTTACTACCCCTTTTTTTTTTTTTTACATTCCTGATGTCTTTCAACCACTGAGTTTCTCCATTCTCTAAGGTAAATAATACATCCCAAAGGATTTGTTTTTCTTTTTGTGTTGTAATACTAACAGTATATGGATTTGGTGCTGTTGAGTAATACCCAGTGTTCGGCTCCACCTGCAGTTCAAAAGTAGAGTGGTCTTTAAGGGTTACTGTTTAGGCTTTCAAGTGTGTGTGGGCTGATTTTTTATTTTTTTTTTTATAGACTGCCACTAATTTTGTACACTTAACACACACACAAAATGCATATTGAGCTACCAAGTCACAAAAAAAAACACCTTTGTGGTGCTTGGCAGTTAGATATTTTTAACTTAGGTGTGATGGTTAAAGACATATAGATGCAACAGACACATTACACATCTCTAACAACTTTAGATGTAATTAATATTTGGCTGCAGAATGAGAAGACACGACAGTAGATATTGGAGAAAACGGTGTTCTTCCTCGAGAGCTGTTGCAAAAGTTTTCCCATTGCATTCATTTGCAGGGAGGAAGGTGGTTTTCATGTAGAGGTGTTTATTAAAGAACAACTACAACACCTGAAGTTGTTATTAACACCACATTGGAGACAACAGAAGAGAAGAAAGAAGTATGGGACCTAACTGTTCTAAATCTAGAGTGCGTCTAAATCCATAAATGGTTAATAACTGTCCACAGACCTCTGCGGAGAGGTTAACTTACAGTCACAAACCGATCAATAGAACGGTGCCACCATTTACTCATGTCTTCCTTATCTGCTAAGTATCTGCTTTGAAAACTTTATTTTCTTAAACCAGTCACATGTTTTATGTATTTGAAGTGAAGGGTAAATGTAAATCCAAACAAAGCGATTGGGCAGATCAAGCATAAACACATGGCACATTTTTGTGTGAGAGAACAGTGGCACAATGTGGGAGAGCAGGTCTTTGAACACAACATCAAAAAGAGCTAAAAGCAGAATGTATTAAAGAATCCAACCGTACATATTTAGTAGCCAGGTGTGATCTGTGCCTGGTTTGTAATGCACTATTTGTCATAAAAGAGCCACAGGGCATAAGGTCCAGACTTGGTGAGCTTTAAAAAGGCCAATGCTTATCTGCTCTGCAGCTGCACACACTTATGGGGGGCATGCACAAACAGGTCAGCGATCAGGAGAGCAAATCCTTTGGAACCAGAACTAAGAACAAGCGGAAAAAGTTCAATGTCACAAACGAAATGATAATTTTAAGTTTTCCATTGCAAGCAAATCTCAGTCATTTCACCACACATGTACACATTTCTTTCATTATCCTTCATTCGTGTGGTTTAAAAGTGCCACAGTGCACAAGATGTGCTCCTCACGAAAGGTCACCTCATTACTGTTCCTACATTAAGCAATATGATGTCAATTTTATGCCACATCGACCTTTGTTTCTGTTTCTGTCCGTTCCACAACAATGAACCTATAAGCCAGTCGGCACTAAGCCAATATACCTCAACAATCCTCAATTTCTCAATTCTTAAGATTGTTTGTTGTTGAATGGCTGGCGAATGCCTCAACACTGGGAGCAACAGTGATGGGGAGCAAATACTTGACTACCCAACAACTTTTCATCACAGGATGAGATGAGACTGACAAAAAGGTCTTGACATGAGGCCAACACTGCCCCAAAATAGAAACACAAAACTGCTAAAGCTGAACCTCTCAGGGCAGGGGTTGCCTATCCCTTGGGCTTAACATGTTTACTTTTGTATCATCTTTACATCATCTGCTACCATTGTTCTCAAACTGTGGTACGTGGACCACTCGTGGCACGCAAGCGTTCTTAGGTGGTACTATAATCTGAAAAATGCTCTACTGTACATACTGAGTTATGTGATCGGATATATATCTGCCTCCTGTATAGTCTTTGCTCGGCCTATTTACACCACCGTATTTTAACCTTGGTGAAAATGGTGTTACTTCAAGAGCTCAACATTGTCTCAAGATTAAACACTTTGAGAACCACCGATCTTTTACATATATTTTGCACCCATTTTCTTCTGTATTTTTTCTTAAAATTCTGCACCCAAATGCATAAATTAATTCTGCCTTCCCACTCCAGGGGCAACCACTTCAACCACTAGTCGTTTTGTGCCTTGGAAACTGGAGATAAGCACCAGCAGGCTGATCAGTCATGGAGTTTAACTGACTACATTCCTCTACTACTTAAGTATTGGCCCCAGCACTGAGTCTTGGGGAACTCTGTAATTAACTTTTATGTGCACGGAGGAGTCATTGTTAAGCAAACTGTAATCTCAGTCAAGTGCAGCTCATTCGATCCCAATCGCCTATTCCAGTCTCTACAATGGGATGTTGCGATCAAAAGTGTCAAAAGTGTCAAAAGGACCACTGTAGATACTAATTCATAATCTGAGGTCAAGAGACAGTCGTTGGTAACTTTCACCTGTTGCTGTACAGATAATCACAGTTTTTTTGTTGGATTTTTTACCAATTTATAGATGTTTAGATATAGGAAAATAGCTAACCAAAACACCTGGGTTTAAGAGTAGATTGTTTTTATGTAGGTTTAACTATTGCAACCATATAAGCCTACGTTACATAGCTTGTTAATAAAGACCGATTTCTCTGATTTCGTATGGAACTGATGATTAAAGGAAGAACTTCTTTAACAGTCAGGTTGATGGTTTGGGTCAGGGGTTCTCAAAGTTTTGATACCTGAGGGCCAATTTAGGAACCCAACATTGGACTGAGGGCTGCCAAAGGAAAAAAAAAAGTAATTGTAATAATTTTAATGACCAGATTGCAGATCTACAGTTTACACGTATTGGTATTGGTATTATATCCAGTAATATCCATTTAACAAGCTTAGTAGCTCCTGGATTAAAACTATCAACTGTTATTCATTGCCGCACTTTGAGAACCCCTGGTTTAGGTAATGATGTCAGCTGAGAGAGCTGGGGTTGAAATTATCTATAATAATTAATGATGAATGTTGGCTAACATTATTATGTAACTATTTCAGCGCAGGTGTTCACATCACATTTGTGTTTACCTCAAAGACCTCCACAGCCCAAACAGAACTCTCTGACATGTCTACTCTCCCCCAGAGCTGATGTTTTTGTCAGACAAAGTGCACCCATCGATGGCGACTCGGGCCGACGTCACATCACCATCGCTTTGGAAACATTAGCAAGTCTTGTTGTGTAATCGGCCTTGACAGAGACTGCTCCTCTAACCTCAGATGGCCACCTCCTGTAGCGAGCATCAGACCATGAAGCGCTGACACAACACTTTCACATGTGCCATCAAACAACTCCCTCTAAACTAATATATGTTTTGTTTTTTTTCAAACAAATATAATTTTTTAAGGATTTTAAATGAGAAAATTGGGCATACAGTCCAATAGCAGACCAGTGAAGTGAAGTGTCTCATCTTCTCCACAATTAACTGACAAAAGGGAGTGGCCCACATGACTAGAGGGACAATCTGATTGGATCAATGGACACCTCTGGCTCGTGATAGGTGATAATGTTCTCTTCTGAGTGGATAATGCAGAGGCAATCTGCCGTGAGAAGATCCCCATCACCGCAGAGCCGCAACCCAACCGCAACTCTGTTAACAGCAGATAATGAGATTACGGCTCGGCCCGTGGCTGATAAAATTGCGACTATATCGACGAGGAAGATCATTTGAGGTTCTAATGTGCCGCTCGATTCAATTGCAGAAACAATGACACACTCGCTGACCTCACCAGTGTCGTTCTAGACATGTTAGTGACTGACGTTATGAAGATTCAAAATGAATCTGCAAAATACTGCTAGTGACAGTATTTTTCTCAACCAGTGTTGATTATGATACCTTAATGTTTGCTATAATTTAATAATCAATACTAAAACATTTTGTTAGGGTTAGGGTAACTTATCTTATTGAGTGATACTGAAGTACTGATCCAATTCCAGGGCATTTTAGAAAATGAAAAAGCTGTTAGCTACCAACTCTGAATCATTATCGTCTGGCGTTGCTTAGTTTAAAGCGTATTAAAACGCAAATGCAGAGAATGAATGAGATTTAGTCGCACCAGTAAACACAACGGATAGATACTGCAGTCAAACTTTGTGCGAAAACTCTTTTTTCGTTTTTTGTCTGAACACACCATTACACACACACACACAACATATTTCACTGGGCACTAAAGAAGTGGGTTGAGCAGCATGTCTGATTTAGTGCATTTCACAAACTATATAGGAAAAGGGCGGCAGCATGTACTGCTGCAGAAGTTTTCACAGCGATGGGGGGGGGGGGGGAGGGGGGGAGCTGGATATATTTTGGAGCTGGAAGTGGGAGAATGTAGACCATGCTCCTGAATCTAAATGCTGTAATCTGATCTGCCCACTGGAGCAGGAAGCAGAGGCACTAAATTCCTTTCTGTTGATTGGTTCTGGCATCTTTAAACGCACACACACACACACACACACACACAAGGCCCACCTGCAACATACTCACTCACCTATATTATTGGACATCCCAGAATTGGTTCTACTCGTCTGACTCTGTAATATAGAGGGCCAGATAACTGATTGAAAAAGAACAAAGAAAAAACGAGAAAAAAAACTGTGCCGTGTCTCTTTTGTCTGAGTGAAAACGCCGCTGTGCCGGCTGGCAGGTTAACGTAACAGCTTGAGATACTGTAAGACTGCCACATTCCTGTTTTTTTTATTTATTTATTTTGCCTCACACCTCAGTTAATTTCTGTCTTACACCATTTGACATCAAACTAGCATCTGAGAATTGAAATGCTAACGCTGGAAACAATAACAGTCCCAGAATAAACTAGTCAGTAGATCTTCTCATTGAATTCATCGTTGCCCTGATCACAAGCTAGAAGTTTGATTGTTTTTTGGCCATAATAAAAGGGGCCGTACCTATGTTCCCCGGTTCCTGTGTTCCCCGCTTTGTATGTGACAGGGGAACATAGAGCCCTTTTTAGAAAAAGGGTCCTATGTTCACCACTTTGTATGTGACAGTTGAACACAGGAACTTTTTTAGAAAAACGGGGAACATGGGACCCTTTAAAAAAAAAAAAACAAAACATCAGATTCTCTCCGATCGGGGAACATGGGACCGGGGAACATAGGTATGACCCCTATTAAAATAAAAAGGTAAAAAAAAAAGTGTTAAAATACACTGTAAATGTCACATTTTAGCACCGTATAGGGAGGTTATCTTAGTATAAATACATTCACTTTCACCTTGTTCAATGGATAAGAAAATCCTTAAAACGTTTTCATAGAACATGGCAATGTTTACTAATGTTTAAAAATATTCAAATCCAGGTAAAAGGTTTTGAAATTTGTCTTTCAACATATCAAGGATAACTATGGAGGTATTAATTATTCAGAAAATATTGATATAATAACATAATTTCATATACATATACAATATTTAGAGAGGCTGAGTGTTTCATGGGGCGAGTATGATATAATGAAACTGTAATGCGAATGTTCTGGCACTCTGTTTTTTGTTTTTTTTAAATTTGACTCTGATACTCAGGGGAGTATCTGAGCTCGTCTTGCCTTGTTTTTGCTTGTTAGTGCTCACGCTCTTCTCCTGCTGCGTTACCTGCATGTGTCTATTTGTGTTACTTGTCAAAATAGCACCGTGAATAGCGTCGTCAGCTGCCACGTCTGAGAGCTCCGTCAGTGAAAGGAAGAGAGCGAGAGAGAGAGAGGTTAGGACAAAGAGAACAAGGCAGAGCGAAATAAGACATTTCTGCAGCATCTTCTTGAGTGAGTGTTGACTGACGGAGTGAAGAAGAAGAAGAGGAGAAACATCTTCAACTTAATTAAAGCAAGTCCAGTGCAGTGAACCTTTTTTTTTTAAATCAATACTCTGAAGTTTTATTACTGGATTATTAGTCAGATATTTTGACACAACTACATTATTCCTGTAAATACCCTATAATATCTTATAGTATGTTTCAATCTCATTAGATCAGCACATCCTTAATATCTTCTATGCACGTTCATTATTAATCAATGACTAAATTAATCGTCAACTATTTTGAGAATCGATTGATCAGTTTGAAGCTTTTTAAATCATTAAAACAAGATTTCTGATTATTTCTGCTTCTTAAATGTGCATATTTTCTTCATGTAACAAATAAATCATTAAAAGTGAACCACTTTGGTTTGTGGACAAAACGAGACGTTTGAGAACCTCATTATTTCCAGGTTTGACAAACACTGATCCACATTTTTGAACGTTTTTATGGATGATATATATATATATATATATATACGATTACTCGATTAATCGAGAAAATAATCATTAGTTGCAGCTCTGTTTCACATGATGACTTTTTTTTTTGCCATAAAACAAAATGACTCCAGTAGAGCAATATCTTCAGTGTAAAACCGAGTGCCAGTAACTTTCGCCTCTAGCTGCCTTTTTCTTAGGTCATACAAGCTTGTAATGAGTCACAGGGAAAGCGGCAGCATCGGAAACAAACTTGATGAGAGTCGGAGTTAAAGTGACACAGTGAGGTCAACGTGCACCCTGTGGCTACACCTGTTCCCACCTAAAACACCAATCACCGCACACCCAGAAAACCAGCTGCTGAGTCACAGGGGAAGGGAAGTATATACGGCGTGCAGTAGCAGAGCCAAACGAAGGTGAACGTAAGCCAATGTGAAGTGTGTTAGGGAGGTAGTATGGGACATCGAGGGCACTAAAGAGAAGTTGGACAGGAAAGGTTGAGAGCAGACAATGGCAAACGACGGAAGATGATGTCATGCCGTAAGTGTTAAAAAGGAAAAACACAAACGGCCCTAGAGCCCTTTCCTTGTTGTGTTAGTGTCTGTCACATACGACAGGAGTGCGATGTGATTAAAAAAACCAAGTCACACCTTTGATGCTCTGTGTTTGATTTCTTCACCTACATTAAGCTCTGTGGTGGCTTCAGTTTACCCTGCAACTCTGCAACTAATTCTGCAGCTTTTGCAGAATGTGCACACCTAACCACTACTCTACTCTAACTGACCTTAAAGGTGCCATATGTAAGAATGTGGCCAAAAACGGTTACTGCATTCAAATTCAAAATACAGAGGTCTTTTAGGTTTCGTTTTCTGACGGAAACCTGTGGCTGCTCGGCAGCTGAGACTCTACTGACTGCAATGATTGGTAGACGGCGGTAGGTGGCGCCACATGCCAAAACATGATTTCAAAACAAAAACATGATTTGCTAAATATTTTTTCTAATGCAAATATTTTGTCTGTACTGTTGTTGTTGGTGAGTTCAGTTTGTTATATGAACATTATTCCTGAGTCTCTGTCACATATTAGGAGGATTTTACGGCCAGTTGCTTTAGATTTATTACATAATTCACCTTTAATTAATAACAGTAATAATGACTTACTGTATATTTGGTTAAGTCACTTTATTCTAATAGACTCTCGTCTCGGTCTGTTGTGTTAATTGAATAGACCCAGCTAACAATTTCTGTTTGCTAGTACGTTGTGTGAAGGTTACCTTTTAGTTGCAGGAACGTTCCATGAAAGTTGTGGATAAGGTGGAGTACTGGCACTTTATTTTGGGTGCATTATTTCCCACTTCACATCCCGCATACTGACATCCACGTTTCACTATCTATAGACTAAAGTTAAATCTGAAACCTCCTGCACTTTATCCACCAAGTGTGTGTGTGTGAAATGTGCATGTTCTTTTATAATTTAAATAATATATAATATAAATATAAAAAAAATAAGTGTGGCAAATATGGTTTATAATTGAAAGTGCTGTGGTGGATGAAAATGGACCATAAACTGTAATTGTGCATATTTATAATGCATGAGCATTTGATTGGTAGAGCTTATTACAGTGTCAGTCGACAGCCATGATACAATTATTCTTTTATTGCTACAGCATGGGCGTGTACATGGGAATGTTGTGACCTCTGTAAAGAAGTAAATAGAGCAATCTTGGTTGCAGCTAAATGAGGGTTAGTAGCGACAGGGTCTACATATTGACGTTTTTGTTCAGTGTAATTTGGTTGGAGGAACCATAGATTAAGGGTCATGTCAGGGTCTTGTTAAGGTGGTGGTTCACTTATTCCCCTGAGAATATAATATTGTATTTCAAGATCAATAAAGATTAAGGTAGCATTACATGTTCTCCCAACAAGCCTTCACATTTTATTTCTTTGGACCAGGTATTGTTGTAGGTTGTTGAGATGAGATGATGTCACCTCATGGGTTTAAAATGAAATATTAACTTTGCTACCTTGAGGGGAGAAGGGTTCAAAATGGGAAATAAACAAAAGTGTTCCAGGAGCTGGGGGACTCTGTTGAAGGAGCACTTCATTGTCACTTGGAGTGTTTTCTGAGATTGAAACATAACCACCAGTAATGAGCAGGGCCATGTATCTCGGAGGAGACCCTGTTTAGCTGAGAATTTATGAGACATTAAATTGTGCGCTAGGATTGCCTTTATGTAAAAATATTGCCAAGGACTGTCACATAAATCCAGTATTTCAGAAATAGTGTTTTTTTTTTTTAATCGAAATATAAAATAATCTGGTTGAAATAACAACAATAGCAAATGTAAGACTATAAAAACACTCTGCAGTCCACTTTGATGTTTAGTTTTTATGCAATGGTGTTAGAAATTATGGTATTCGTAAAATACCGTAAAATAAGGATTGCTTGGTTATAATTTCTGTCCATCTTCTACCACATATAGAGACAAACAATCATTCACTTTCACACCTATGGTCAATTTTGAGCATGCAATTTGCCTAATGCCCCAAATCTGCACGTTTTTTGGACTGTGGGAGGAGTCGATTAATTATAAAATAGGCTTTAGATTTTTGGTTATAAAAGTAAACTCATAAGTGTTTTGTCAAGATTCTTTTTCCCCAGCTTCATGTCTCTTCATGCTGTGCTTACAAAGTGCTATAGTGCATTAGTGTTGCAGTCTGTACAGGACCACCCATGCATAGTCAAGTGAACATAATGCTTGTTGCTGCCCTTGTCCCAGTACACAATGACGTGTGTCTGTCTCTGCTCCGTTGTACGTATAAGGCAGTTTCCCGACTTAGCATGCAGCTAGTTGTTAGCACGTTGCGCGCCATTCGAAGTCTTTACATCCATTTGCATTAAAGGTCACATAGAGTGGTCCTGTTGCACATATATGTGAGTTATGGAGGTCTACTTACATATATTAACTTGTTTTTATGGTCAAAATCCTCCTAGTTGATGTAAACGAGCCGATTGAAATCTGTCCTTTTCAAAGCGCTTGTCAGTCGCGCTATTTCAGCCATAAATCTCGCCCCGAGAAGACAGAGTGTGTTGTGATTGGCCAGCCAACAAGAGCTTCCCACCTGTGTTGTGATTGGCCAGGTATCTGGAAGTGACGTAATCTATCACGTCAGCTCTCAGAAGCGCAGCTCCCTCTCTGGAGCGGTAGGTGCACTGCTACTCATTATCAAAACATTGTTTTAACAGTGTTTAAAAATAGCTTCGTCACGCCTCCCCGCCGCAGTCCCTTTATGACTTTAAACCGGAGTCAGACCCAGAGTCAGAAGACACTGTTGCTCGTGAAACACCTCCACAACGGACGTTATTCTTCTTCTGCGGTTCAATGTACGTAACCGGATGTGCCCGGACTACCGCCCGGAGCAGGACGATCGGTTGTTCAGGAGAACCGCTGCTTACGTAACTAGTACGGGATGTTCAGTGATCTCGTTGAGCTCCGAGATTACAATAAAACACAACGTTCTCAGCAATGGCTGAACTGTTTGTTTCGAACGTCAGGCTTCATAAACAAGGTAATGACGCAGATACACACCAAAAAAAACAGCGATAATAGGAACTTCCGGTCTAGTTCCGCTTTAAAAATATCCAAGATGGAGACCTGAATCCTGAATTATTGTACTGAATTTCAGCATATTCATGTACCGGTTGTCTTATTCATCTGGGAACTGGCCTTTTCTATTATTTCTGGGTATTAGCCTGGTCCAACTGAAGGTATACATGCAGTTGAGCCAGGTGAGTCTGCCCAGAGACGGATGTCATTTTGCCCAGAACTCCAGAATCTCCTCAAAAAGGGAACCAATCACACTAGAGGTGATCTTAACGTGATGACGACAGAGAAACGAAGTCTAGCAGCTTTTTTTGTACGTCACGCATGGGAAGCCTCCGAAGAGCAGCTGTCTTTTTATTCGGCTGTTGCTTCCATTTTAAGCAACTTACTCCACGGAGCTCCCCCAGGCAAAAAAGCTGTGAGACACCTTGACTAGATAGCTGTAGAAAACTACCAACGAGTACTTTTGTTTGTTGGTTGATCGATCCAATTTTGCTTCGACTGACTTGTTTACGTGGCAGTCACTGTGTGTGTGTGTGTGTGTTTCGGTGGTGGTGTGCAGTTTTCACCTGAGAAAATGTCCATCCTTTCCTTTTTCAAACATTTTCTACCGCTTTATCTTTCACATGAGAGCCATGAGGGTGAAATTGTTTTCTGTTCCTTTACAAGGATTTCAAAGTATAATACTGCGCTTCAAGTCATACGATGAAGTGCAGCCTTTTTGTGAGACACGTAGTGAGACAAGACACTGAAATAGGATCTATAAGAATTACAAATGGGGAAAAAAAAACCTTATCTTTGTCTTTTTAATGGCGCATTTACATCTCTAAATGTTATCAGTCTTTCTTTTTACCACATTTTAACATTAACAGTAAATGACTGGCCGTTATTGAAGGGTTACTTTGTCTGACTTGAACGGCAGCTAACATTAGCATCAGAACGCTAGCTGAAGCTAACGCTAGCACCCGCAAGAAAACTATTTAACTTCTATACTTTATATTTTGTTTATAATGTGAGTTATTTACTTGGTAATATATATGTTTTATTAAGTTTTTATAGGTTTGTTTTAAGTTATTTACAATATTTTACTGTTCTTTACATTTATGTTTTCACATACCTTATTTATCTTTCCGTTCCTACAACAATATAAAGAGAAAATTAGAAGTTTCTGGCATATTTACGAATGGTAATTTATCGTGATTAATCTGATTAAAAAAATTATCATTTGACAGCCCTAATTTTTATGAATTGGATGTTTTTCGACAAAAAAATAACTGCTTAATTTCCCGATCCTACCGTATGTACACTGAACTTTGTGATAATTTAGTAATTAAGAGCCACTATGCTAATTCCAAACTTCAACATTGCAGGATTTCCCTGTAAAGAGATAGATATCCCAGAGATAGTGACTGATCGGTACAGCAGCGTATTTCAGCCGCGCTGTTACAGCGGCTCAGCAGGCATCGACTTTGCTCTGCAGCGATGTTGTGTAGTGACTGATCCCGGGGGTCTGGGAACACTAATATGTATGAATGATTGAAAGACAAAAAGAAAAGAGGACAGGGATGGAGAGTGGGACGGTTAGTGGAGTGGCGAAGAAACATAAAGGGGATAAAAGCTGATGGTGGTGGTGGTGGTGGTGGTGGTGGAGAGATGGGGGCTCAGAGGTAACAAGAGTGGGAGAAACAGGTTGAAAAAGAGGGATGTAATCCATGATCCAGATGGAGGGTAGCTTGCTGTTTGGAGCAGCAGGGGATTGGGGCTCTCAGTTAATGTGACGGGCACGCTGGGTAAAAATAGCCTGGGGAAGCAGGGCAGGAGATTTCTATGATGAATAATACACGGAGAAGGAGGGAGGAGGAGGAGGAGGAGTGCAGTGTGGAGAGGAGGGGCCACTGATTTGCTTGGATAATGAATTAATTCATTACAGGAATTCTGCTTTTACACATTAAACATCTACTTTCTGTAATGACGATGATAAATGATGCTGAGTTGTTGTTGTTGTTTTTTAGTTTGTTTTTATTGCAAAATGCCAATAATTTGAAGGTTTGTGGGTAAGTTGATTCACGTGAGACCACATAACGGAGAACGATACAAAACCATTTGGGTCTTTGGGAGAAGTGAGAGGAGAAATGAAAGGCTTTTATCCACCACTGTATCCACCCAGACACGAGGACAGGCAGTAAGCTTTCGCTCTATCAAATATTCACACTGGGGGAAGAAACACATTGTATAACATGGACCCCCATGGATCTTTGACCCTTCACCAAGCATCAGTATACGAGGACATTTTGTTCCGTTTTAATTCAACTCTCTTTAAATTTCATTTGTCAGTGAAATGCTTTCAGTTTCTCATTGTCCATCGACTAATATTACAAGGTGATTATAATCCAGACGAGGATGTTCTAGACAAGGAAATTCAATTTGAGAATATGTCTGCACTGCGTGAACCCGTAACCCAGCACAAAAACACCAGTCGTCGTCATGTGCACAGAAAAAAAAGAAGATTAAATATTACACAGTACTGTATCTGATGTGTACCCCACTTTTTTTTTTTTTTTAATGAATACCTCCATTAAAGTCATGTTTAAACTTCTTACAACCTCTCTCAATAAATGGACGTGTCTGGTTACACCCCGCTCACTTCATTCCATTGTAGAAAATATCGCGCCATCAAAAGAGGAGTAGAACTAATCCATGTCAAATTCAACAATGACAGTGTGTTTCAGCCACAGGTTCCTGATTGAGCGCTCGCAGCGACGACTCGCTTTGTTTGAGCTTTTCTTGTGAGAAATTGATTGCCACGAGCATTATGCTGCTGAATGAGTTTGTTTACCCTGTTCAGTTTACAAAAATGATGGTAGGAGGCTGCAGCCAGCCACTCGCTTCTGGATTAATCACCCCTTTCTCTCAACGACACAGCAACATAGTGATGAGTCTGTCTGAGCGATCGTGGAAAGCCGCTGTTTGACTGATAAACACGGTACCTCGCTAATGTCCGCCTCACCTTTAACGTCGGGGTGAAGAATTATGCTTGTACGGTGTAAAAAAAACAAACTTTAATAATGCACTTTAATAGCTGTGTGTTGTATAAAACCACTGTCTGTTAAACAAAGACAGAATACACCATATGTATCTCTTGACTGAGAGATTATAACAGACTTGAAGAGGGACAGTTGGCTTTAATCCACACTGGGTCATTGCTAAATCATTGTGTTCTTTCCTAATTTCCAATTCCCAACTATTCTCTGTGGTTTATGGAGCCACTGAAGACTTAACGGACTCATATAATACCCTATTTCTCCAAGTTAACCTAGTTCCCTGGTGTCCTAATGAACATGTCTGTGACATGATTTGGTCAAAACACCTAAGGATGAAGCACCACAGCAGTTCAATCACTCTGCCAAAACAGCCCTGTTCAGAACGCTCTGTTTTGAGTGCCTGTCTCTTTAAATGCAAATGAGACACAGGAAACTGCGTCGGCGTCACTGAGGCTCCGGCAGCTAACAGCAGTTAGCATTTGGAAAAGCCATCATTTGCCGACTCTAGCCGGGACACATTGCCGTCATATATAAAATGTATCCACTGGACACGTAAATCCTCTGAGGCTGGAAGTTTTTGTAGAACTCTGTGCTGCACTGTGGAGCCAAGAATAGAACACTTTGCGGACTTCCGCTCTTCTGGACACTATTGCCCTCGCCAGCACTCTTGCGTTTTTTAGGGACAAAGTGGAGCTCCAACAGTCCCAAGAATGTCTCATTGTGATTGTCAACATCGCATGTTTTATCTCCTGTACTTCGACTTAGGCGGACCTCAAAAACATCTTTTTTCACACTTTGCCTACTCAAAGGGCCTTCAGAGTCGCAAATATAAGTATTAAAAAGATTAAAAAGATGATTTTTGCATAATATGTCCCCCTTAAATATGTGTGCGTGTCCGGGATGAGAAGATAAAGTGTGATAAAGCACAATAAAGTGGTCCAGATATGTAAACGCAAACAAACGAACCAAGTTTCTTTGTTAGCATAAAATCTGGAAGGGATTAAACAACGCAGTCAATGTCTGTCCAACTGTCCAGGGTGTACCCCACCTATCGCCCTATGTCAGCTGAGATTAGCACAGCGCCCCTGGTGACCCTTATGTGGAGGGTAAAGCAGTAGAAGATGGATGGATGAATGCAGTCAATGTCAACTTTATTTATAAAGCCCATTTAAAAGAACCTTAGTTAAAGAAATACAAGGCAAAGACGAGTAAAAACAAATCAATATACAAGCTACAAAATAAATGTATATATATATATATTATATTAAATTACGAATGAAGTTGTCTAGCTCATCCTGAGTTTTCAGCAAGGACTTGTGGTTTCTGTGCTGCTCTTACATGATCAGGTAAACCATTCCATAGTCTGGGAGTAGCTACTGAAAAAGGCTTGATCACATTTGGTTTTACATTCAATAGCATAAGTTCCTCTACTTAGCAAAAATCAGTAGGAATGACTCACTTTATCTCAACTTGCAAATGAATGCCCTTTATGGCAATAGATTTTTTTTAATCAGACCAAGCATTAAGTAGACACGTACTTTAATGCCGTCTTTAAATTAAGTATAAAAATCACATTCTTGTTTAAGTTAGAGTCTGAAAACTTCTGGGATGAACATTTTTATCTATTCATTCCTCATCTGGTTCACTCTTTCGTTAATATAACGTTCGACCTTGAAACCCCGCAAGCCTTTGAAAGGCTGGACAAGAAAAAAAAAAAAAAAAAAAATAGAAGCGTTCATCTCGACAAAGCCAACAGTGGGGGCGCACATCCTCTCGTTTGTGTCAGCCAATCCAACATTGTACTTGGCTGCACAAACATCTGTCAGGATTAAGAGAACGATCGGTTAATCTGAACGTTCAGTGGGAGATTTGGAACTCCGGTGTGCCTCGGGTGCCGGGTGCCGGGGGCCACTGTGTCCCGAACAAGGGATTGCGAGTGTGGTATCGAGTGAGCAAAGGAGTAGCTGATTGTAGCACCATATTAGCTGACCCCAGATGTGTACTGAGCATCAAATCCTCTGCAGTAATTCTACTCCGCTGCTCCAAATACCAACCGAGGGCTGCTGGTTGCTATGGCAACAGCACTCCTGTCCAATATTGCAAGCGGTGGGTCTGCCAGTCTCACTGTTTCTATTTTTCCCTCTCTCTCTCTCTCTCTTCTTCTTCTGCACCGTTTCATCTCTGTGTAGCATGTGTTTAAGTGCCACGGTATGGATTTACGGCGATGTTTGTGGCTGTGCTATGACTTGCCCCCACGCTGGTCGCCAATATTTATAGACCATTCCTTTAATGCACTGTAAGTACAAGTTGAGGGATTATTTTATTTTTTTCCTTCTTCTTCTCCTTAGATGCAGTTGAGTTCTACCGGCCCATGATCATGTTGGATGTCCTCTGACTGTGTTGACACATTAGCATTCACATTCCAATCCCCAATTTGCGAAGCCAGATATGTTCGTAATCGGACATCTATCGAGAGTCTTTAAACTGAGCATTTGTTTAGGGAGGGAAATGGTTTCAGCTGCGCTTTCAATTTAGGTGTAAAATGGCTTCTGATAAATAATTCACAGAAATCTATTGGGACTATTTACCAAGTAATAAGCCTAGGCTGCATTGTGCAATAACACAGAATGGAATGGGATGCTACGTTTTTGTTTTCATTTTTTATTCATTGTCTTTCCTGTAATTACTAAATACGGTAGCCTATTTTTTGTTTTGTTTGTTTGTTTGTTTGTTTTGGTTGTACATAATCTCACTTTGCAGCCCCAGATTCACCAGACTGTCCCTTTTCCACTTGGTTGCATCGGCTGCTCATGTTCCAGGCTGTGGTGCAGGAGCTTTGCCCCTCTTCCAGTTCACTGCCACCCCCCTCCACCTTATGCTGCTGCCTCCAGCAGGCACGGGACGAGGATCGGGATCCCTGAGTGTCATGCCTCTAGTGGTCTAAAACAGATATGACGGAGACAACTGAGTGTTAGTTCTTAGGTACGTGGACTAGTGTGCTTAAAATACCGAAATTGTGTGTTTCAGTGACATTTTTGCACAACCTTTTCTTTTATTACTGCCATTTCCACAACACCTAATATTACTTTATATAAATAAACTAGAGAAATGCAAATGTTATCAGGATCTTACCGGGGAAAAATGGTTTGTTTGTTTGTTTGTTTTTCGGAGTAATTAATTTTTTGGTTGGATTTACTCTTTTTTTTTTTTTTTAGTTTAGAGAGCATTTGAAACAATAAACGCTTTCATTCCTTTATTGAGAGCTAAATTTAATGGTAACAACATGGACGGCTTGTGTAGTATAATCAAGTTTTACTTTGATCTTGGTTTAAGACACTGTGAGATAGTCCTGTCCGTGAAACTTTTCGCCTTTGATGTTCATAACTCATTTAGGTAGGGTTTTGTGGAAGCAAATGTTCGAAATTTGCCAAAATGGCGAGGGTTGCCATGGCCACAGTGGTTTGAGTCTGCCAAACCTGTCAACAACATTTCGTCTTTGATGTTTCTAGGACAATTTTCTTCTGTCGGTATGACAAACACGCTCGGATGAGTTTGCTCATTTATGTAGGGTGCAAATCGCCAAAATGGACGCCAAAATTCAAAATTTCAACCTTAGGGGTGCTATAAAATGCCAAAATTTTGGCCAGACTTGACCTCTATGCCAAGTTTTGCACGTTAACCCCCTCAAAAATGACCGGAAAGCCACGGTTCTGCATACAAATTTGTGCCAGGATCCGTTCTGGCCCCTGCCGTTCGTGTCTCGGGCCCTAGTTACTCCAAAAAAAACAGCAAAAAACATTAGGCAGAAAAAACTAAATTTCCCCCAAAGTCTTTTCACTGGCTGACTTACAGTATATGACTAAGCCTGTTGCAGCTATGACTGCAAAGACTTTGTAATTAACTTCCATGTCCTTCAGGTTTAAAAGGTGCAGAGTGAACCCAGACAGGTTGATTCACCTCTGAAAAGAACCAACACAGTTTTTATTCAAGGGTGGAATTATTATTGGACTGTAATCACAGTACATAGTGTTCCTCCTCTTTGTTAACTCTGAGTCATAGCTGCTCTTAACAAATCACCAGTGGGACAGATTAAAAAAAAAAAAAAAAAAGAAGGTATAAATTAATTAGCTATGTGAACTTGTCAAAAATGAGGATACTATATTCTTCTCTTGCTAGATCGTACTTGTCACATCATGCACTTGAGATGCCCTCGATCCTCCACTTTGCAGCAAATGTCGTAAAGAAAAAAATCACTGTGTCAAAATGCATCTTCCGTCAGATTTATTGCCGTCATTATCCGGTTTGACATGAGGGGCTATATCGAGGCTAATTCTCCATCAACTCCACTCGTGCTACATGGTTGTAACTTAGTTTTAAATCAACCCAAAGCGCGGATTTTTTGTGAGGCAAATGCCAACTTGTTGTAAATCCATGGTGTGTCAGTGTTTAAGCACAGATGCAGACGGAGCTTTTTTCTCCCTGGCGTTTTCCACACATCTTGTGTGTGTGTGTTGCATTATTTAAGCACAAACGCTTTCTCATGCTCAAAATATTTTTATAATTTACTGCTGGAATTCAGAGAGGACATTACACATGCTGTTTTGATTTCAAACATTTTGACTCACAATCTTTGTTATTTTTTTCTCTTTGTGTCTTTAATTTTCTCTCCGGCTAAAGTTTAATTTCTTTTTCCGGACCTTTAGAGCTTTTTATTAGTCATTTTTTTGGCCACTGCATGGTGTAAACTTGACACTTGAACATGAGTTTGCAGGTGCTCAGACCGATTATAATGATCTGACAGCACAGTATATGAGGAGTCAAAGCCCTGCTACTTTGGAAGTGTATGGCCTCCCAATAATTGATTGCATAACAACACGACTATGGAGCCATTGTGTTGCAGTTTGACCTTTGAATGTACTGTAGTGAGAAAATTTTATTTTTCACCACATTTCTTTAATACTCTGTAGTCATGCTAACAAAATGCTTTGGTAACACTTTAGATTCTTACTAACATGCATATGTAGCATACTAGCCCTTTATTAGTAAATATTAAGCACGTATTAACACCTTGTGTAGGAAAAATCTTAATTCATGTCGTAATAGAGGTAGAATAAGGTTATGTAGAATAAGGTGTTTATATGTCCTTAATGATCACTAATAAAGGGCTAGTATGCTACTTATATAGTATGTTAGTAAGCACCTAGTTAATGGTGAATATGTGTTCCCCAATCTAAAGTGTTAAGGCCACATTATACTTCTCCGACTGCGTAATGCGTTATCCGTCTGCGTCACCACGTAGACCACTCGAGCCTTTATACTTCTGCGTCGTGGTGGTGGATAGGCGCTGCAATTTCCCGCCCGATCAGTAGGGGTCGCTGCGCAAGGTTGTTGTGCTTTTGGCTACAGCGAGCAATGGCGTCCGAGGGAGAAAGACTGTTGTTGTTGAAACAGTGGCCGTTTGTCACTTTTCTGTGTCCCGGAACGCAGTTTTAAGATAATTTGAGGCGAGAAATTGGCCATTTAGAGTCTAAACATGTGCTGTGTGTGTTAAGATATGACGTATTTATAGTTCGGCAGCGACGAAGTCGGCGGTGTTCAGCTCTGCCCTCTGTGGACGCTCGCTGCTCACTGTGAGCCGGCACAGAGCAGCTTAGCTCGGCCTGTCCTGAGGACCAGGCCGTCTCCGTTGCCGTCACTCCGTCTCCGTTGCCGTCACTCCGTCTCCGTTGTCCCTTGACGGAGTGACGGACACTTAAAAAATATTCCGTGCACCCGGAGACGACGCAGAGGCTCTTCGACAGGTTCTGCGTCGACGCAGAGGACTCTGCGTAGCCTACGCAGAGCACTTTACGCAGGAGTATAAATTGGGCTTTACCGATGCTATCGGATAACAAGGCACTTGCATGCATGTATTGCTTTGTCGGTGGACATGTTTGTAGACCTGCTTCTGGCCCTGTTGTCAAACTCACAACAACCAATCGCAGTTTCCCACAAGGGCCACACAACAAAGTGCGTGGCTATAGAAAGTAATCAGAGCGCCGTATGTCACGGCCGACTTCTCGGCAGGAGTTGCTACTAATGCTTCGCAAAAGTGGTCGATGACATGGTGTCCGCTGTTGTTGGGCGCACTCTGTGTTATAAAAGATGCCAGCATCATTCAGGGAGAATACCGTGGCCTTATCTGAGAGCTCCCTTTGCACAGAGTACTCTTTGAGCATCAATGAAAAGACATGATTTGATTTGCCGGTGCAGGCCCATAGTGAAGCAAATGCGTGACTAT
The DNA here is from genome assembly GCF_963457635.1 of Microchirus variegatus. Classification (NCBI taxonomy): domain Eukaryota; kingdom Metazoa; phylum Chordata; class Actinopteri; order Pleuronectiformes; family Soleidae; genus Microchirus; species Microchirus variegatus. Next base: position 6,074,651 of record NC_139808.1, on the reverse strand, counting down.
TCAGATTGAATGAGCAGTGTTTCAGTGGAGGCCTCCGTTGTACTCAGTGAGTGGAGTTTACTGAAAAAAATATCTCAACCCAATGGAAATGTATTTGATTTCTCAACATTAACTAAAAATCATATGCATTGTCTTCTAATCCAACTTTCAGAGAGAACAAAATGTCAAACCATTCTGTTGTGTGTGTGTGTGTGTTTGTACAGTAATGTTAATAATGGAACCATAAATCTTGCTTACTCTGTGTTAATGTTTCAGCTGTGGATTGTAGGGATGTAACGATTCCTTGAGCTCCGGATGTGATGTGATTCAGCAGCTACACCGCACATGCGCAACTCGTTCTTGACAGCGACTCTGTGGTCACAGTGCTTCTCTCTCTCTCTCTCTCTCTCTCTCTCCAGCTCCATATCTACAGCCATACTTATAGAATAGAGCTGGATGCAGCTCACTTGTGCTAGCGTAGCTAGGGTTACGTTAGAAAGTTGCAAGCTTTGTCATCAGTGTTTCTTGGGTCTGAAAAGTTGCTAAATATAGCAACAAATTTGCCAAAACTGCCTTAGACTCCACATTTACATCCGCCAATGCCATATCTGCTTCTGTATAATGACTCAATGACTTTGAACAGTCAACGTAGATGGTACGTGCATGCATGTCTGAACCGATTTGAATAATTTCAAATGATGCATTATCACATCCCAAGTACACATTGAAGTTCATGATTAGCTTGTCCTGTTTCCACTGAGCTGTACGCTTCGGTTTGTAATGGTAAGTTCAATTTTTTCTGACTCAGACCTAAAACTGCGCATCACCCTATACCTGCCGAACACAGAATACCAGTTCCTTTGTGTATAGTGTATTGTATATTGTGTATTGTGTCTAGCCTGAACTGACACCTTCCTGCAACATTGCAGGGAGTCGGCTCCCCGATGCCTCCAGTAGACAAAGATTGGTAAAAAAAAACGCCTTCAATGGCAGACTCTTTGTCTATTGGAGGAATGAAAAAGGCGAGTTGCTCAGGTATAAATATGGAGGGGGTTAGGGGTTACACAATTTTCTTTGTGTGATTTATTGGTTGGCTACATTATGATATGATACAGAAACTGACAGATTACCATTCCTAACTGTACTGTGGCGAGCTGAACTTCACTGTATCATTTGTTGGACATGCAGCTTTTTGGATGCCTTTGGTCTATTTGCACCTCTATGTCATTTACTCCTCTGGACCAGCTCTGCCCTCCTCTACTCCACTCTGCTGCTCCTTTTGGTAACACAAGGTCAGCAGAGGTCAGCACGTTCTGCTCAAAAAAACATAATTGAATTTCTTCTGACCGTGGTCTGCCATCAGTTTTAGATTGTGCGGGTTTGCGTTGCTCATTAGTGGCCTCTTAAGTCGATCATATCGGGTCAATAATGTGGTTCTCTGTGGTCAAACATTACTCTGCAAAGATTGTCCCTCACTTAAGTTCATAACAGTTCAATGAGCCTTTAATCAAAAGCCCAAAAACTGGTCGATCAGTGGCTAAACTCCACATCGACTCAAATATGCTCATGCAGAAACATGTAATCATGCACAGATAACTCGTACTTCGGGAAAATGCGTGACTCATGCCGCTGGCATTTAGGCCTAACTGTCTCTTATTTTTCAATGCCTCCACTCAATAATAATAATAATAACAACAAACTATTGACGACGACCAGCGGAAGACGTGCATGTAACTGAACATTCTCACACAAACAAGCCCCTGGAAAAAAAAAGTGTTTATTTTTCCTCCTTTTGTTAAAGTATTTCATGCAGCTACTATTGCTGTGGTTTCCACTTCCTCTGAGTCCCGCGCTAAAGCCAAAGAATTGCTTCTGGCAGTACATGAATGCTGTTAGGGTCCGGGCTAATCCACTAACAGGGCCCCTCTGTTTGTAGACAAGGCGCAGTTAAGTTGTCAGCAAGTGATGCTGCTTAAGAGAGAAGAAAGCCTCAAAAGATGTCCCGCGTTAGTCAGCAGTACATGCACAGAATAATGCCAGCAGATCATTTAATAGCATTTAATCTGACGTTTGTGGTAGCTTGAAACAAAATACAGTAAAAAGTGGAGTTTCCTCCTGGAAACATTTGGCATCCGAGTAAAGTCATAGCACTGTAAAATCCACATGAAGCAGCTCAGATGTACCTGTCTGAATCTGAACTGAACATTTCTGGATGGAAAACAAAGATCTTTAATCTGTCCCCTGTGTCAGTTTGTGACCAGACCTCCACTTCACTGCTCTGTATATGCAAATACACACTGTAAAGATGTGTCATCATGTGTTTGTTTGGGTGGGACAGTGCAAGAGAAAGAAGGAGGAGGGCAGCTCTACACAGGAATAATAATATTCGATTATTATTATTGTAACAATTTGTAGAGGCAACAGACAGTGTTTGTGTCCCGAGTAGTTCCTTAGAGTTGTTGTTGTTTAACCCTCAGGAGTTCCTTAAAAACGACCCTTAAAGTGTTCCTTGTGGCAGAAAACGGCCCCTTGCCAAAAAACAGCTGTAAAAAATATTATATGTTAATATTTTTTTTCCACTTTAAATGAGTCAATCTTTTAAAGCTACATATATCAAATATTAATAATATTTTTTAAATTTTAACCCTTTAAAGGCCACTTTGTTTTCACAACTCCACTGTTTTCTTATTGAAAAAAACTACAATAACTTCCATAAAATACATTTCAAGAGGAATTTGATTATACTCACTATTTGGCCTTGAGATGGGTCAATGATTAGCAGAAACATTTATTTTGAAGCACTGTTTTTTTTTTTTTTGCAGTGCCAGATTTTTCCAAAAAGTCCCTTAAGTTAAGTTCCTCATGGCAAAAAACTTCCCCTTGCCAAAAACAGCTGTAAAAATATTATGTGTTAATATTCTTTTCCACTTTAAATGAGTCAATCTTTTGAAGCTACTTCAGCCTGAAATATAGATATCAATAATTAATAATTTTTTTGATATTTTAACCCTTTAATTCAGGATTCAAGAGTCTTTATTGTCATTATACAAGATAACTAAAAAAAGGTACACATTAGAAAAAAGGCACACAGTAGTAGTAGCCTTCTTCTTTTACAGAATAACACAGTGTCCTTGTGTGTGAAGTCCATCAGTCCACAGTGAAAGTTAGATTTCACAGGGGATGTAAAAAAAAAAGTAGATGATTTCATTTGTTTAAAAGAAATTAATGATGTTTCTTATGTGTTACGTCGCTGTAAAACCTAAGGGAACCTAAGTAAACCGAGAAAAAAAAAAAAAAAAAAAAAGGTTATTAATGTTGAACACATTTATTTACCATTAACCAAATTATAAGAACAGAAAATGAGCAGTGCACCTGTGGGAGAATGAGACGGCGATAAATGATTATACTCTCCTTCATTAATAGGAATGTGCCACTAAAGAGTGTCAATCATAACTTTGAACAAGCGAGCACCAAAAGCTGTAAATAAAGAAACAGAAGATAAAACGTGAATCATCAGGGCATTTAATTTAAAGATATTTTCTTTCTTGCACAAATATCATGGACCGATGACAAAGCATCATTAGAGTAACAAGACATTACATCGCTTAAAGATGTCAAACAAAAAAATACTCAAATTTACAGTTGGCTCCTTGCTTTGCTTGATTTGGCAGACTGTCGGCTGCTTTGGTTTTCGTGCACTTCAGTTGTGGAACGTCAGAATGTGAGCTCTGAATTTGGTGCTCAAGCTGTTTGCAATGAAAACTGTGCAGGAAGGAGATTAGTAGAGAGGTGATACCTGCACACTTGTGAGTCTGATTGGAGCAGCAGCAGCAGCACCTCGGGCAGAAGAGTATTGTGAGCTCGGTTTAAAAGGGTGCGTTCGATATGTGACAAAGTATGTCAAGTGTGTCATGTGTGATTGCAGCAGCCGTGCTTGTGTTGACTGTCTGAAGAGATGGCAGGTTTAGCTCAATTTAACTGTTAAATCACTTCATTTGTTGAGGGATCTATGTCGCTGTGTACTGTTATTCACTGTCATCTGTTAAAACCTTTAAAATGATGATAGTACTGTCCTAAATCCATATAAATTATAACATGTACCATATATAAGCAGACCCGAGAGCTTGAACCAATGCCACACACCCCAGAACTAATAGCTAAACTCGGTTTGTAGATGTAGATTGTCGGAAAAAAACGGAGTTGGTTGACTTTAAAGGGGACATATTATGCAAAACCAACTTTATAATACTTATATTTGGGACTCTTGGGGCCCTATGAGTTCGCAAAGTGTGAAAAAAGATGACTCATGTTTTTATGGTCTGCCTCAGTTTAAGTAACGGAGTTAAAACACACGATGTTGACTTCCGCACTCATTGCTACGTCACAATGATACATTCCTGGAATTGTTGTTAGCGGAGCTTCGCTTTGTCCCTAAAAAACGCGAGAGTGCAGACGAGGGCAACAGTATCCGGAAGAGCGGAAGTCCGCTCAGTGTTCTATTCTTGGCTGCACATTGCAGCACAGAGTGCTACACAAACTTCCAGCATCAGAGGATTTACGTGTCCAGTGGTTACATGTTATATATGACGGCAATGTGCCGCCTACAATCGGCAAATGACTGCTTTTCCAAATGCTAACTGCTGTTAGCTGCCGGATCCTCAGTGACGCTGACGTAGTTTCCTGTGTCTCATTTGCATTTAAAGAGACAGGCACTCAAAACGGAGCGTTTTGAACAAGGCTGTTTTGGCAGGGTGATTGAACTGCTGTGGTGCTTCATCCTTAAGGTATTTTGACCAAAGCATGTCACAGACATGTTCATTAGGACACCAGGGAACAAGGTTAAGTAATAGCGTATTATATGAGTCCTTTATCCTGTTGTTGTTGAAGCTTTGTATCCACAGTCTTTCCTCTATGCACTGCGGTAAGTAGCAGAAACAGTCGGCCATGGTAGAGTAAATGACGAGGCAACAGTGACTGCTCCAGGACAAGACCTTCATTTACGTGATTTATGTAGCCTGGGACAGAACTACGTGTGGTTTCAGACCTCTTCACTGTTGCATATTTAGAGTCGACTGTCTCATCAAACTGATAAACCAGGCACAACAGGGCCTTTTGTCTCAGAGGAGGATCCATGGGTCACTCAAACAGAGCGCCCCACTGCCACATCTCAACCACACTCAATCAATCAGAACAGAGCGGCTTGACGTAAAACCACTTTGCGTAAAAGCCGTAATACAGGTTGCCTTGTTTTTGCCAAACAGCATTTTTATGGACTCATGAGAGAGCATGAGGTGAAAGATTATCTGGTCCGATGAGACTAAAACTGAACCCTTTGGGCAGAACTCCATATTATGCTGTGACTGGCAGACAGCGGGCATTAGCTGCTCACATGGCTAATACCATCGCTATACAGGGATAGAGGTGGCAGCAACTTGCTGTTGGAGGAGAGCTGTATTCAGCTGCAGGAATGGGAAGACAGCGTAGAGTTAAGGGCAGGATGAATGCAGCCTTACACAAAGAGGTCCGTCTCGCTACCTGAGACTGGAGGGTGGCTGTTTATCTTGTGACCCCAAAGCGTAAAAGCCAGGACAAAACTGGGATAGCTTCACAAACAGGGTTGGCTTTGCTGTCTTGGATAGATTTTTAGTCAAAGCCTCGATTCAAACCCCGTTGAGCATAAGAATAAAAAAAAAAAAAAAAGATGAGGATGTATTTTCACAGATGTTTACCATCCAGTCTGACAGAGGCTGTGATAATCTGTCCAAATCCAGATGTGGGAGTGCCTGAAGACACTTATCCAAGAAGCTGGGATTGTAGTAAATTAAGGATATCAATACTTTTCACTTTGGAATTGTTTGAAATGTGTTGTAACTCACACTCCTGTTCAAAAGTTTGGCGTTACTTAGAAGTGTCCTTATTTTTGAAGGAAAAGCTATTTTTTTTTAATTGAATATAACATTAAATGAATCAGAAATACACTCTATACATTGTTAATGTGGTAAACGACTATTCTAGCTGCAAACGTCTGGTTTTTAATGGAATATGTACATAGGTGTATAGAGGCCCATTTCCAGTATTCTAATGGTACATTGTGTTTGCTAATCACGTTAGAAGGCTTGAAAACCCTTGTGCAAAGATGTTAGCACAGCTGAAAACAGTTTTGCTGGTTCTTTGACGGGGCAAAATTATTATTTTGAATAAAAATTACTATTTCTAATATTGTCAATGTCTTGACTATATTTTCTATTAATTTTGCAACTCTTTTGATGAATAAAAATGTGTGTTTTAATGGGAAAAAAAAATTGTATAGGTGACTCCCAAACTTTTGAACGGTAGTGTATTAGCTCTATATAATTAGATATACAACAGTGTAGAAGTCCCTATACTTTCTGAAACCTGCTGCAGCTGCTGTTACAGCAGAAAGGTCTGCCACAAAGCGCTGCACCAGGATTGTGGGTGGAGTGCAGTGCAATGTACAACAGTTAAGTACCCATTATCACAGTAACTAATACCCTTGCGGTTCATAATGCAGTTTAATAATGTGTTTTCCTCAGTGTTTACCTCCGCGTCATTCAAAAAAAATAAAATAAAAATAAGTCTGCCTCTCTGCATGGGTCGATGCAAGAATCACTGTAGCAAACCAATATAAATAATCTGCTTTCGTGTCAGGCGCTGCACATTTAAGCAGCAGATTGACTGCTTGAAACTATGCCCACGATAATCTATAATGAGCGATGTTGAGCGGGTCATTCAGAATGTAATTGTACCACCTGAAATGCTGCTGCGCTTGTAATACAAAAGCCCTTATCCTCTGGATATTGTCATTTAATTTGTTTCACACCCTTTGTTGTTACCAAATAAAGTGGCTATGGGGGGAATATTAATGAACAAACTGACAGAAATGTATCAGTCCGCGCAGCTCGGCGTTGCCAAATTTGAACGTGTTGTTCATTTGTCAAGCAAATGGTACACTTTGACAGAGCCGGGGTTTTGTTGGAGACATTGTTAAATTATTGCATCTTTTTTTTGGTTTTGTTTCGTGCATCAGCACGACGTGACTAAAACCAAGATGAATTGCTTTCATATCTCTGGTGCGGGATCACGACTGTCGGGGTATAGAAGCGCACACACACAGTACACACTTTATGCTCATGAACACAAACTGTGTGTATCAGATCATAATGAATCTGAATGTTTTCGAAAATGACACCGGTCTAAATGACAGTGTGTGTCAAGGTCCTCTCAGTAGGAGACAAACTTCTCCGTGACGGTGTCTCGTAGAGCTGCAACTAACGATTATGTTTGTAATCGATTAATTTGTCGATTATTTTCTTGCTTAATCTTTTGGTCCATAAAATGTTAAAAAACTTTGATATGTGTTTGTCAAACCTGGAAATGACAATGTTCTTGAATGTCTTGTTTTGTCCACAAACCAAAATGATTCACTTTATTTGATTTATTTGTTATATGGAGCAAAGAAATGAAGAAAATATTCACATTTAAAGGGACAATATGTAGTATTTATGGATTTATATAACCCAAAATCCACTTTTTTATACATATTATGTGCTCCTGCATTGTCTAGTCGCTGTATAATATTCTTTGTTTCATTTTCGTAGTGTTTCAAAAAGTCATTTAAAATAACATGGTCGCGGGCCGCGGTTGCATAGCCACTGTTAGCAGCGAGACGCCATGTTTCTGCCGGAGCCTGTAAGGACAAACGCGAGAGAACAAAACAAGCGTCTCTTTACTTGTAGCGGAAGTCCCGCTTCCTCTCGCTCCGCTTCGTCTGCTACGGCCGCGGTAGCTCGCCCTCTCCCTCACCTCACGAACCTCATCTGCTGACACGGAGAAAGACGACGAGGACGACATTTGACCAGCTGCGGATACCGTAGCGCTCAGGGAAGGGAGGGGTGAGCAGAGGAGCAGGTCTTTGTTGTAAATTTCAGCCTCTCCTCTAGATGTCACTATAAACTACTTACTTCCCCTTTAAGAAGCTGAGACAATCAGAAATGTTGTTTGTTAGCTGCACTTTTTTATTTACTTAATTTATTTAACCAGGAAAATCCCACTGAGATTAAGAACCTCTTTTTCAAGGGTGTCCTGGCCAAGATGGGCAGCAGAAAACAAATACAATAATCCACATTAAATTTACAAGCACTTTATGAAAAAAGAAGTGCATATTTCAGCCTCGAGAATTCTCAGTTTGGATTTGAAAACGTTCAATGAAACGAACACGGGTAGTTTCCAGTCTTTCTGCAACATATTCCGTGCGAAAAGGTGCAGAATGGGCAAAAGCCTTTTTTACCCAGTTCAGTACGAGTGTGTGTGTGTGTGTGTGTGTGTGTGTGTGGAACTGTGCTTTAATAAAAACCAAACACTGATGCACCTTCATACCAAACTGTGTGCATCCGAGTGCATAAACAGGGGAGAGCTGTTTATCATAAGAACACACAGATGCTGTTGATGGGTGGGGGGGGGGGGGGGGGGCCTTGTTCATCTGTTGAAGGAAACAGAGGCCGTATTTGCATCTGACATTAAAGAAAGGGAAGTGAGCGCCGAGCATGGCGGCTTTACTACAAAGCTGTCAGGCGGAGAAGCCGATGCATAATGCACCTCTGTGGACAGAGAGCAGCAGAACAGCAGAGCAGCTCTAACGCCTCGCTCACTCTTCGAACTGCATCAATTCTGCTTCCCCAATCATCGCTCTGTCTGACAGCTGTGATGAGTGGAGAGCGGCAGGAAGGGAAGAGTAGGGGAGGAGATAGATGTAAAGGAAATCACGCTGCTCTTTGAATATGCAATCAGTTGGCAGCTATGACTGAGCAGCATCATCTGAGCTGTGGAGAGTGAGTGTGGGCTTTTCTTTTCTTTCTTTTTTTTCCTTGTTGTACCTGAGTGGGTAAGATCAAGATCAGAAAATAAGGATGACAAAAAAAGAGACAGAGAAAGAGGGAAGGTGGGAGAAAGCAAGTGTGCAGCTTTGAGGCATTCCATCATCTACCAAACTCCTGCAGCTTCCCTCCCTCCCTCTTCCCTCCTCCTCCTCCTGAAGAAAGAGAGAGAGAGAGAGAGAGCGCAACAGAGAGAGGAAGAGAGAGAGAGAGAGAGGCAGCAACAGAGAGAGAGCGAGAGAGAGAGAGAGTGTCACGCTTACAAGCCAGTGGAGAAGAGACGTCAAGAGGAGGATCTACAAACTGAAAAAAAAAAAAAAAAAAATTCCCCTCTCTTCCCTCTGCTGCCTCTCTTCGTGCATCCTACGGGCGGCGAGGAGCGAGGAGAGGAGTGAGGAGGATCTGGCTGGCGTATTTCCTGCCCCCTGCTTCCTTTTTCTCCCCACTGTTTCCGTGGCTTCATCACAGTGCGCGGAGCGCGGGGAGAGCCGCCGCCGAAGAAGAGAGCGCGATTAGGCGACACAGTTTTTTTTTCTTTCACCGCAGCTGAAGAAGAGCGCGCCGCCGCAGAGGAGCCGGGATGCTTAACAACCTGACTGACACAGAGGAGGGGGACGGGGGAGCGCAGAGCCAGGGTGAGTGATGGGATGTGTCATGCAGTCACACACACACACACACACACACCCCCCCCCCCCCACACACACACACACACACAGGTACTGTAAACCTGGCCATTCAAACACATAGAAGAGTATCACACAACACACTGTATTATTTAGGTATAAACAACCTGATGGAAGTGAAGTGGTCACTATAGTTGTGTGTTTGCGTGTGTACATATGTGTGCGAGGGACAAAGTATTTATTACAGCGTTTTGCACGGTGGAAGGCCTGCTTTCCTGCTCTGCCTTTGCGCTTACTGCAAAGGCTGTTGTGACAGGAATAGTAATAGGCTCAGTCCATACGATGGATGGTGATCATGAGGGCATCGCGGCTTCGTTCCGGCGCACGCACAAAATGCACAAACTTGTAGAGATACACGCGATCATACCGTCGTCATGTTCCCACAGAACGTTTTTTTTTTTTTTTTTTGTTCCCTTTCCCATTCCCCGCAGCTATCTAATGCTTTATTCATTCTTCATGGCCGCGTAAATATTCCCAGCACATATGGCACTCTGTGGACACGCAGTCTGTCCATGTGTCCACTCAAAAACACACGCACACAGAAGGGACAAAAAAAAATAAAAATAAATACATGCACACCGTCCACTACTCACAATTACAGTTACCGACACAGCATTGCCGCTAATCCCATCGCCCCCAGCTGTCAAAATCCTGCTCTCCGTCCAATCCCAGTCCCTCAGCCCAGTCCTCGGTCTCTGCATGACTTCTGGAGAGAACCTGTAGGTCGCTGGTTTGTGCAGAGCTGCAGTGTCGTGTGCTTTGATACCAGCTGTTCGGCGGGGGGCTAATACCTACTCAATGAAATTTGAATCTATGCATCTTTTGGAAAGGATATTAAATCCTTTCCAAAACTGAGGTTAATTCTTCGCTTGCTTGTGCAGAAGCTGCAAATCGACTTAATCTCTTCTGCGGTTTGTCGGAGCTATGCACACATTTCTCTCCTGAGGCCCGGTTCTCTTCCTCTCTGCCCTCTTTTTCAATGTTGCACTCTACATTATTCCCCCCCCCCCCCTCTTCCCTTTTTAATTTTTTGCTTTTTATGTGTCTTATTTTTGTGTTCTGATCAAACCACACTGACAAAATTGTTAGTCGCGGTCACTCGGGAATCCACTGACGAGAATACAGCCACTGTGCTGCTGCTCCTACCTGTGCTAATGATAAAAATAGACCAGTGCTGGGAACATGAATATTTAACTTAATGCGGGCATCTCTGTTTTTTTAGGGGGGGGGGGGATTCAAATCATGAAGACTTTATGTAATGAATATATGTAAGAGGTTGTCGGGGCGGTTTGAGGCATGACCCCATTTTCTAAGTGCGATAATTTGCAAGCATCAAGGGCTTGATGTTGCTGCAGAGCAATGCATGATTGCATCCATGTGTGCAGTGGATACATCTTTTTTTAATTAAAAAAGAGAAGAAAACCTCAAAAATGTTGGTTCTGCCTCATCAGGACCAGTTTTGGGCTCCATTCAAACTCGTGGTCCCGACAAGGTTAGTGTTTTGAAACGTCCTTAGAGAGGTAACCAATACAAGTACACACACACACCTTTAATTTGAAGAATAGCTGTGCTAAACTAACTTTGCAACAACCTGAATAACTGTGTGTAGTCATCACTGCTGTGTGGGACAGATACAGAGAGGCTGTCGCTGTCCACCCGCTGTGGTGCTGAAACCCCCTCCTCCCTCACCACCCAACACCGGGAGCACAAGCCTGCATAGTGCTGTCCATGGTGCTGATTTATAGCCTTCATTACATGACTGGGTTATAGCCTGCATGCGAGAGGGCAGCAAAGGGATTTGCATTTGGTGTGTGTGCGCGCGCGTGTGTGTGTGTTTGTTTTGTGAAGGTGTATTTTTTTTTTTTTGCACTGCACAACTTTCATAAAGTATGCAAAGATGAAAGGAATAATTCTCCAGGAAATTGGAAATGAAGGCTGCAAAGGAAACTAAAAAGAAGAGTGTGTGATCATGGGCTGATTTGCATATTCATAAGCTGCATATGTTGCTCCTCTCTCTCTCTCTCTCTCTCACCAAATTGTTAATTACCTGCATATTATTTTGTCTTTGGAGCCGTTGAGAGGTGGAGTGCGAGCGGTGTCAGGAGGTGAGATGCAATGAGGAGTTGAAGGGAAGCGCAATGTTTTAGTGACCTATTTGCAGCAGCGAAGGGGGATTAATACATATCTTGATTTTGAAGCACAAGAGGGGGAAGCTGTTGCCCGTGTAAAAAAAAAGATGGAGTGATGCAGAGAGACAGGTGGAAGACGGACGTTAGGGTTTAATTAATTTCCCTGCGTTAGCTCACATGGTCACGGTGTTCTTGAGAAGACAAGGGTGTAAGAAGAGATTAAAAAAAAAACAAGCCACAAGGGCTTGTCTTGTGGGCTTCCAAATGTAAGACATTAGAAAATGACAATAAATAAATAAAAAGATGTGATGCAAGTGTACTAGAAATATTCATTAGCATACTAAAATTTTATGACAGTGAAAGTGGGTGTGATTCTGAATTGCTGAACTGAAGTATGGCTAACTTCTTAAATTACTTTAAAAAAGTGGAATTTCTAATATTCCTGCAGTCATTTTTGAATTATTTATTTATTATTATTATTTTCATAATGATGACGTTCAGATGCTTTATTTCCTGCTACTGTGTCTGACAAATGTGAAGCCTGCTATTTAAAATAGTTGCACTTGTTTTTTAATAACACAGTGTATTGAATAATGTAAAGGGTTAGCTTATCATTGTGACATCTTCACAGTAATAAGCTACAATTGCAGTGATGTTTGCTGGGACAACTCTTTGTTTACTGTGCTCTATTAAACTGGCGCTGTTCAAGTGCTCGGATCCTTGTTAGCAAGCAAAAGTGATTTCATGCTCCTTCTCCAAATGTGTGTTACTGTCTGCAGTATTTCATTCATGTATTCAGCCGCTCATCATTACCGTGTCAGTTCAGTTTATTCGCTCCTGTGTAATGAGTGAGTAGTTTTTCCTTATGTAAGCAAAAGGACACAGTGAGCTGTATGGAAATGTGCTCAGTGGGTCAGCTGACCAACAGTAGTGCGCCAAACTCTAGTCTCTGAAAGCCTATGTGGGGGAAAAAGATGTTGGTGTTTATGAGCATGTGAAACTAAGAAAAACAAAAGGTGCAATATATTTTATAAACAAATATAACTTAAAGAGAGACAGTTGTTGAAGTTGGAATTGAGAATTTTATTTCTGTCATTGTCATTACCAATTAGCGAATGTGCAGTATGTTGTCATACAAGGAAAAACTAGAGCTGATTCTAGAGCTGAAACTATTACTTGATCAAGTAATTACTCGATAACTAAATGAGTTAAAAACAATTTTGATAATTAATCGTTTTGAAGCTTTTTTCATGATTAAAACAAGATTTCTGATTGTTTCAGCTTCTTAAATGGGAATATTGTCTTTGTTTCTTAGCTCCACATAACAAAGAAATCATTAAACTCAATCATTTTGGTTTGTGGACAAAAAACAAGACATTCAAGAACATGATTTCTGACATTCTATATGGCCAAAACGATTATCCCCAGATTAATCGATTATAAAAATAAAAGCTGGTTGCAGTGACCTCGTAAACACAGAAGTAATAAAACCGAGGCAGATATCAGAGAGAGAACAGTAACAACTGATTTACTATCTAACAAACTCTTGCACATGTGATGGTTATTGTCCACAATAATGACTGGTTATAGTCAATTGTGAATACTTAACATTTACAATGCTAGAAAAAAAATGCAAATCATAAACAGCATTTCATGACAATGTTAAGGTTTATAACGTGAAATACGGACATCGTACTTCGTCGTCATCGTGTAATCAGTTTTCACTTGTGGGATCTTTACCTTGTTCCGTGTTTACGTATTTATGAGAAGACCTCAGTGTCGCTGTGCTGCAGCTTCACATGAATGATTTAACATTTACGACATGTACGATGCAGAACCAAATTGAGTTAGGACGTCGTGGTGTGCGATACGTCGTATTTTTTTCCGTGGATATCCGGCAAAAAAAAAATTGGTCTGGTAGTCGATATAAAATTAAGCTGCGGCTTTTTTAAATTATTTATTGGTCGTTGTATTAGAATGGCATTTTTTTTAAACTGACAAAACAATTAGTAGTGATGAAGAAAAACTTGATTGATCGCCGTTATCCGTCCTCTCTTCGTGGTCAATTCATGCTCTTTGGTCAAGGCTGTGGTTTGTGATGTATTTACTTTACGGCTGACTGCGTAATACTGCAAAATGCTCCCCAGGGCTCTCTCCTCGGGGAGGCAGTTGTTGTGCATGCTCAACGTCATTATTCTCTGTCTTCCCCGCTCTGCAACTTATCTATGGAGAGAGAGAGAGAGAGAGAGAGAGAGAGAGAGAGAGAGAGAGAGAGAGAGAGAGATGTTCAGTAAGTGAAAGATCGCGGGGCCAAAGCAGAACCACAGTATTTGTCTATTTGTTGACGACATGAAAACATGAGCGTTTAAAGCTCCAGTATGTAGCCTTCAGTTAACGTTGAACATCAACCGTATTGGAAGAGCATGATGGTCCAAAATGGCTGCCTCCATGGCTCCTCATAAAAGCATGAAAAGAATCAATACAATGTTATTGTACACTCATAATAATGAAGAAATTATATTAGCTTCAATGTCACCTGAATATCACACACTGGGCCTTTAAGTGTGTTCAGCGGTAGCCGTGGACAACGTCTCAGCCACCGTTCTGTCTTTTATTCCACGACCAGTACGACGACGATGTGCTCATCAAAATCACCTGCTTCTTAGAGCCGGTGCTGTTTTCTGCCATTGTGCAAATGGCTCCTCAATGTTGAACCTAGATAGTAATTATTATATCATTTAATTGAATTTCTTAATGACGGGCTGTAACGACACATGAGCACAATGGCTCGCGCGTGAGGATCGGACAGATAAATAGGTTTTTGCGCTAATTAGAGTATCAGTAGTGGGTGTTCGGATATATAATGGATGGGTGTTCATTCATTGGTTTGTCAATTAAAAAAGCAGGAGAGTGTAATTGGCAGTGAAGGGCCCCGGCTTCCTTAAAGCTTACTGTTAACTCACACCGACATACTCAGAACAAGCTCCGACAAAAGAAGGGCATTATGCACACACACACTAAGCAACCGTCATTAGTCATACACCTTTTGACTCATTTCCCCAACTGTACTGGTTTTAACCTCATTTATTTAAAGCAGTTCATGGAGAGGGTGTTGTTGCATATATAACAAAAAATGTGTGGTGGTATAAACACGGACACAGAGGTTTTCCGGGGTAGAACATTTCAAATGGATGAATGGTCTCAGCGAAATAGAAGGCCAGTTTTATGGAGGGGGGGGGGAAACGAGGCCAGAAGAAGTGAAGGAAAAGGATGAATCATCATGCCGAAAGAAATACAGGCAAGCTGCACACGGGGAAACCGTCGTCCTCGCGCTTACCACTGCACCGGAAATTGTTTTCTTTGTTTGTTGCATTATTACCACAGGAGGAACAAAACCGTAAAAAAAGTAGAAATGCCGAAATAAACGTCTAAATATTGCAGGTAATTTCATATCCACATGATAAATGTGACACGGTTAATCGCTAATTAATGAGCAATCCATCATCTAGAAGTCTCATTGTTTGTCTTCATCATACATGTTTGTATTATATTGTTGTCATCTCAAAGTCATCTACAGTGCTTCGCAGTAAGTGTACGCAATGATGATCCTTGGATTTGGATTATTTTATGATGATTTAAATTTCTGACACTTTTCTCCACGCCCTTATTTGACAAATGTCCAACAACATTTTAGTAGTCCTTTTATTCTGACTAAAGTGGCTCATAAACACGTGATGATCACAGCACGGTGCCACGCTTGGTCAAAGGTCACCACCAGATTGACTTTTGGTGGTAAATTATACAACGGGGGATCAAGTTTAATTATAGCCACGTTTAGGGCCATCCACACCTCAAGCTATAACCATATTAATCAATATTAGGGCGGCAACTAACAGCTATTTTGTCTGGTCATCTGTCGGTTACTTTTTACGGTTAGTCAGGGGTTCTTATTTATTAAGAATAAACAGTAACGCTTTAGTTTAGGGAACACATATTCACCATTAAAGGTGCATTATGTAATAAATCTAAAGCAACTGGCCATAAAAAATCCTCCTAATATGTCACAGAGACTCAGGAATAATGTTCATATAACAAACTGAACTCACCAACAACAACAGTACAGTCAAGATATACAGTATATATACATCTTAGATATATTTGCATATTTGCAATATTTTGCAGACTGCAAATCATGTTTTGGCATGTGGCGCCACCTACCGCCGTCTACCAATCATTGCAGTCAGTAGAGTCTCAGCTGCAGAGCAACCACGGGTTGCCAGTTACGTCAGAAAACGAAACCTAAAAGACTTCGGTATTTTGAATTTGAATGTAGTAACTGTTTTTGGCCACATTCTTACATATGGCACCTTTACCTAGGTGCTTACTAACATGCATATAAGTAGCATGCTAGCCCTTTATTGGTAAATATTAAGCACATATTAACACCTTATGTGGGAAAAATCTTAATTCGTGTCATAATAGAGGTAGAATAATCGTGTTAATACGTGCTTAATGATTAGTTATAAAGGGCTATTATGCTACTTATATGTTAGTAAGCACCAAGTTAACGGTGAATATGGGTTCCCTAATCTAACGGAATAAACGCTAGTTTTCTTTATTAGTAGCTGTCTTATTGCTCGGTAGCGACATCCAGTCGACATTCGTTCTTTGTTAGTTCAGAACGCGGTTGGTGTTGACGATGGGAAGAAATAGATTCTACTGCCCCCAGCACTTCCTGTAGTGCATTGCAGTTATTGAACTGGTGCTTTGGCCAGAGGCGAGGTGTTTTACAACGTGTCAACGATAAAATGTTGTGTTGACAATTTTTTCTAACAGTATGTGGATTATTCCAAACCACAGCACACAACAATAATGACTGTTAATTATAGTCAAGGTCACCTTCACAATCAGTGGTATTGTATTGAGGAGCTCGATGTAGATATTACAGTCTCGTTTTTTTCTACGACGCAGCATTCGTCGTAGCCGGTACTTGCTTTACCCGTTCTGAGTGGATCTTCACATCGGTGGGTGAGAGCGACATATCCAGCCAGTATTGAAGAGATCCAAGTCCTCCACGAGTCTCTCAATTTCCAGCCGTGTGACGTGGCTGCAGACTGACCTGTTAAAGGAGATTGAACCATAATGAGAATCCGGGGTATTGATTGGCTCTCACTCAAATACCTATCGGCAGTGATTTACCTGGTGTATGGTTGAGACGGTCGGCCCCTGCAGCACAACAACAATCAGTCACTGCATCGACTCTGTACACAAAACTTCACTGTGTGTGTGTGAGAGAGAGAGAGAGAGCCTGGCTTCATCTCATTGTATCAAGCTGTTTTCATTTGGCTCAAGAGAAGAAAAGTAACCAAGTAATGTGGATCGCCATGGTTACAGTCTGTGCTGTTGGAAATGTTCCATATATTTGCTTAATATCAAGAAAAAAACAAAACCTTTACACTGAGGTTAAACATGACAAACAAAACACAGCACTAACTGCCTCTCCCCTGCCATTCATCGGTTTCTTCTTTCCACAGAATGTATACATTAACTCAGTTCAGGAATTTCCCCCTGGCGGATAAATCATTAGCATTTTATAAAGCGCGGAGAGAAGTCACGTATCTCTGTTTTTCCTGCTCGCGCGTTACCTCAGTGTCATGGCACTCTCTCTCTCCCTCCATCTTTGAGGAAGGCCAAACAATCCCTTCTGCTCCATCTTTAATTGCCTGTGTAACTATACCAGCCAACTTCATCTTTTTTTTCTTTTCTTCTTTCATCTCGAAGAGAGCAAAGTTTTAATACAGCACGTTCTTGCCGTCACGTGTGCACTCGGCTCTGAACATGTGTGTGTGTGTGTGTGTGTGTGTGTGTGTGTGTGTGTGTGTGTGTGTGTGTGTGTGTGTGTGTGTGTGTAGTGTGAGTCATACGTGTGTGTGTTTGATGTTGTTTAATGTATGTGCATGCTAATATTGGCGAAACCAATAAAAAAGAGGGCTGCGATTGTTTGTACTGCAGGGACCAGATGCTTTGAAGTCTGTGTGTGTGCAAACGATACACACACACACACACACACACACACATTCTTGTACTTGCTGCATACTGAGGACTGGGTTGCTGACACAGTGAGGACCAGCATTTCCACTTTATAAATCAACACAATTACAAATATCTACTTCATGAATGACATCCAGAGCAAAAAGGGCTGGAAAACTTTTTCGATTATTTTTTTATTAATTTTTGGTCCAAAATTTGACAAAAACGTCATGCTATACTTTGTCGACCAAAATGAAAAAAAAAATTTGACCAAAAATTTTTGGTCCAAAATTTGGCAAAAACATAATACTATACTATGTCGTCCAAAATGTAAAAAAAAAATGTTTTGACCCAAAATTTAAAAAAAAAACATTTACCCAACATTTGAAAAAAAATATTTGACCCAAAATTTGACCAAAAAATTTGACCCAAAATTTGACAATTTTTTTTTTTTTTTTTTTGACAAATTGAGTATAGCATGTTATAGCAACATAAGGAAGTGATTTTAATGAATACAAAGTGAGGACCGGCCAAAATGTCCTCACTCCGTAAAAATGACCTCACTTTGTTGGTTTAAAACCCTCGCTGATCCTCAGTATGCTGCAAGTACAAGAACACACACACACACACACACACACACACATTATTTTCACCAGACTTATTATGGCACAGCTTCAACTGACTGTTTTATAAATCTCAGCAGAGCGTGCTGCACATTCACGCCTCATTTCCACTTCTTCCACGCTCTATAAATGGATGTAGAAATGCCCTTAAACATCAGCTTACATATTGATACTCCTGCCTGCTCCACCTCTCCTTAGACCTGTCAGTGAGTGCAGTTTTTTTTTTACATACGTGTTGCATAAGTGCCGGCTACACACGGCAACAAAAGAGTACCCATACTGTAGTATTACTCTTTTATTATCATTGTAAACCAGGCGTTTTTCCTATTCATTATTATTAAAGGTGAACAGTGATTACTTTATAATGCCAAGTGGACACATACATCAAAGCTAAACATTAAAGATCACAGCAGGAGGAAAAAGAATTAAGTCTCTCTCTAAAAAAAAAAAAAATGGCTTAAATTGTGTACTTATCTATCGGAGAAACGGCCGAGTGCAACACCTGGACGACTCGCCCCCACTGCACCCATAAAAACCCTGGACACGCTGCCTGCTCATGAGATAGTTACAGCTGGACCTGATTTGGCGCACATCTGGTGAACCAGTGATGGAGCTGTTAATGTAGGGAAAAAGTGGCATGATTATATCTCTATATATTTTACGCTGTATATAAAGTACACAACGCTGACTTTACAACATTTACATGCACAGTATATGGACCTTAATGACAGTTAAATGTATACTTCACCGATTTGCATTTAGCTATGTGTTACTAGAATAAAAAAAAAATGTGCTTCCCAACCTCAGTTTCCCCTGAGTCGAGAAATATCTTCATTGAGGTTGGACGGGACATCAATCCCAGAATGTAAACAGTGTCCGCCATCTTTGCTAAGGGCAGCTATTCTAGTAATACAAAGCTAAATGCAGCTAAATCAGTGAACTACTCCTTCAACTGTACTTATCTAGAAACACTGCATTGATATCTAGTTTTAGTTTGGGTAATATCATCATCTGTGCTCACAGATTTTGTAACAGCCAAAAATAAAAAAAGAAAGAACTATCACTCATCCCACTATTAAAGCAGACCTGCCATTAAACAAGAAGGTTGGTTGGTTGGTTGGTTGGTTGGTTGGTTGGTTGGACAGTAGCTCTTGGAGGTTGTGGGTTAAATTCCAGTTAGCCTGCGTGCCAATGTGTTGGGCAAGATACTTAATTCAGTCCAAAGAGTCTAAAGAGAACACTCTGTGTCTTGGCAAAGGGTCTGCGGCGCTCTAAAGTGCCGTTCTAATTGGATTCCAAAGGACTGTACTGGTTTCATCCCTAATTGTGATATATTAGTGGACAGATACACTTAAAAAATTAGGGTGGCGTTTGGCTTGTAGACTGTGTCCTATACCATTGTCTATAGCTTTGCATGGAGAAGTAAAGCAGAATGCAACGTGAGGGGGAGGAGCAGCAGCGTGGACACGGTTTCAGCTGTGGAAACTCCTCTCTGTGTGTGTTGTACAGCATGGCATTGTGGGTAAGGTTGTACCTTTTAAACCAAACAGCTTAATTGGTGGGTATGAGTGGGCAGAGGGATTTCAACACGACTGCAAAGCCAGTGGTGGTGTTTGTAGAGGCAAGACGCAGCACGTGGGCCACCTTGGATGAAAATCAAACACAGCCTTGTAAACAGACTTTGTACGTGTGTGTGTGTGTGTGTGTGTGTGTGTGTGTGTGTGTGTGTGTGTGTGTGTGTGTGTGTGTGTGTGTGTGTGTGTGTGTGTGTGTGTGTGTGTGTGTGTGTGTGTGTGTGTGTGTGTGTGGAGGGGATCAATCCCTCACAGTCTGCCTCATCTCCTTGACTCTAACCATCAGTATGCCAGTGGACTCTCTCTCTCTCTCTCCCTCTGCACACAAACACACACAAACACACACAAACTTCAATGCCCAGACTGAAGTTTTTTTAGATTCCTGTAAATGATAGAGCTGCTACGATGAAAGCTTCCTCTGATTAATTACTGTACAGTTTTGGCGAATCAGGGAAAGTAATGAGGCAAGCACGGACACATGGACAGAAAATAGAGGCTCGTTCCTTTCCTCATCAGTCACTCTCTATCAAAACAGGATTTTCCTCATCAGTGAAGAATGAGTTTCTCCTGATATGGATCATGTCCACAATAAAATGTTGAGCTTTGAGTTACGAGAGAATTGTTTTTTTTTATTGCTAACAAGCTCAAAACAGAGCTTGGCGTTTTGTTTTGTTAAAATTGATTTTTGAACCTTTTATATGTGTGTGTGCAGGAGCTCAAACCAACATAAAAAAGTGCTTAATTAAGTTTATTTGTTTAATGCAATGCTTTTTATACGTGTGTTTATAAGTGTCGTTCTATGAAATTACAAACACGGCTCATTTAAATTTCACCCGTATTGCACCATTTAGCTGCATATTTCACTGTAACTGTATCGTAAAAGTGGGACAGGACTTGACTTTGGAGCAAAGTCATTGTATACAAGTAAAAAAATATAGTACACTTAAAAACCTAACCTGAATAATGACAGCGCCTCTGCCTTTTAGTAAAGACTGATAGATTGTCTTTTCGCTTGTTAATTGCATTTATCAAAAACCGATGACATGATATTTGAGGCCTCTCATTCATTGATGATGTCATTGTCCTTTAAAGGCTGAGAATGATTGTAAATCTCTCCAAGCCCAATTGTCCATGTGCAACGACGGCTTCAAGAGTGAAACGGCTCGCGGTTTTTACAGTTTCCTGTAAGTTCCTGTCCGTTATAGTGCACACAAATTATTTTTTATTCAATTATATATTTATAATTGTATTAGTGGAAACTAGTGGTTGGCAGGGTTTGGGAAAGGAAATCATTAGCCTTGACATAAAATGAAGGCTCGTTTGTTTTATTTTTAATTCCACAAGCCTCCAAAATAACCCCCGTGACTTGTTGGTTTCAGCCTTTAAACGTGGAATCCGCGTGTTTATCATCCCGACGTGACATCATATTTACCCGTGGGATCAAATCAATTGCCGTATTAGTTAATAACATAGCCCTCCCTTCACCCCGTCTCACCCTTTACACTTTTGCTCGAAGGGACAGATAAATGTACAAGGGCATTACTGGATTAGGGCCATTATGACTGGAACACAAAGAGCAACACTATAATTTTCAATGGCAGAGCCATCAGTGGAGTTGTTTGGGATAATAGTCGTTCATTGTAGGAAGAGGACCCCGTCTCGCGTTTTTTTTTTTTTTCGGAGAGCTAATCCAATAAAATGTACACAAAAACACACCCGAGTATTTATTAGTAAATTTGTGAGGGTGCATTACTGTATGTTGTATGTGCCCATAGATCTGTGTGTGTAGTGTCTTTTGTGACGAGGACAGATTGTGATTAATATGTGTGTTATTGGCTGAAACATCTGTGATAATTGCTGGAACACACACACACACACACACAGACACACATCTCTGTTGTCCACAGAGATGGACGGCGCAATAAAAGCACAAATATTTCAGCGCGCCGCATACGGTTTGACTTTAATTGAATAATTGATCGCGCTTGTAACCACTTACATTCATATTTCACGTCCATCTCTAAATATTTTACTTTAATTGTATGCCCCCCCCCCCTCTCTCTCCCTCTCTCCCTCTCTCTCTCTCTCTCTCTCTCTCACAGAAAGCAATCAAACTCACATGATCACCCTCGCTCACACATCACTCCTCACACACGCCCTCCAGCAGCCACTCCACACCATCTCCCCTCAATCATTGCCATTCGGCGCGTCACTTAAACACAGCCCCGGCTAAGTGGGACCTTTAGATGTAAAGTATAATCTCGCGATCGAATATTTATGGCCGGGGGAGTATGAATATCATCCGTCGCTCTCCCCCCGGAGCACAGTGTTGCCTTTGGCTATGGCCGAGCACTTAGCTCACAGTGGTGTAACACCTCTGCGTAACAGTCCCTCTCTGTTTATGTGTCTCTCTGTCTCTTTGACAACAGCGCAGTTGACATGTCGGCGTAATTCTCGGCAGGCAAGTGTCCGGGGGCTTGATATGCCTACAGGGATTAATAATATTTCCCATTTCGCCACGTCTCAAAGAGCCTATCAGCGTCCTCGGCAAACGGAATAGCGGTGCGCAATCTGTCGAGCTGCGGAGTCGCACCACTTGCCCCTTGTCCCGTCTTGTTGCTCAATAGAACCCCATTTAGCTATTGTCACACTGGAAATGGAGCAACTTAACTGGAGAGCTGCGAGTCTGTGTGTTATGTGTGTGTGTGTGTGTGTGTGTGTGTTTGTTTTTGTACTTGCGCCATACTGAGGACCAGTGAGGGTTTTTAACCAACAAAGTGAGGACATTTTTACGGAGTGAGGACATTTTGGTCGGTCCTCACTTTGTTTTCATTGAAATCACTTCCTTAGGTTGCTATAACATGCTATACTCAATTTGTCAAAAAAAAAAAAAATCTAATTTTGGACGACAAAGTATATAGTATGACTTTTTCCGTCAAATTTTGGACCAAACATTTTGCGTCAAATTATTTTTCAAATTTTGGACCAAACATTTTGGGTCCAATTTTTTTTTTCAAATTTTGCGTCAAATTCTTTTTCAAATTTTGGACCAAACATTTTAGGTCAAATTTTTTTTTTTTAATTTTGGACCAAAAATTTGGCATAAATTTTTTTGTCATTTTTTTTTCAAATTTTGGACCAAACATTTTGGGTCCAATTTTTTTTTTCAAATTTTGGACCAAAAATTTTGCGTCAAATTCTTTTTCAAATTTTGGACCACACATTTTAGGTCAAATTTTTTTTTTTTTAATTTTGGACCAAACATTTTGGCATACATTTTTTTGTCAATTTTTTTTCAAATTTTGGACCAAACATTTTGGGTCCAATTTTTTTTTTCAAATTTTGGACCAAAAATTTTGCATCAATTTTTTTTTCAAATTCTGGACCAAAAATAGTATGACGTTTTTGTCAAATTTTGGGTAATTTTTTTTTCCCAAATTTTGGACCAAACATTTTGGGTCAAATTTTAGTAGATGTCATTCATGAAGTAGATATTTGTAATTGTGTTGATTTATAAAGTGGAAATGCTGGTCCTCACTTTGTCAGCTCTTTACCCGGTCCTCAGTATGCAGCAAGTACAAGAATGTGTGTGTGCGTGTGCGTGTGTGTGTGTGTGTGTGTGTGTGTGTGTGTGTGTGTGTGTGTGTGTGTGTGTGTGTGTGTGTGTGTGTGTGTGTGTGTGTGTGTGCAGAAATGCAGAATACACTCAGTGTTTAGCAAATATGATCATGTTTCCCTCTGGATTTTTCACTTGTTAGGGTTTTTTTTTTTCAAACTAACTAACAACAAACTAAATGGATTAAATTACTGTCAACAAGAGCTGAAACTAACATTGTTTTCATAATTGAGTAATCTTTTGGTTCATAAAGCGTTTAAAAAATTACAATCAGTGTTTGTCAAACCTGGAAATGATGATGTTCTCGAATGTCTTTCTGGAATGATTCACTTTTAAAGATTTTTTTTTTATTATATGGAGCAAAGAAATCCCATTTTAAGAAGCTAAAACAATCAGAAATCTTGTTTTAATCACTAAAAAAGCTTCAAACCGGTTAATCGATGATCAAAAATAGCTGACGATTAATTTAGCAATCTTTAGTTCATTTCAGCCCAATGTTATGATTTAGGTGTATTTGGTTAACTTATATTTTCATTTAAGCGTTGAACAAAATAAGCTGTTTAAAAAAGGCAAGACAGTTATATCCAACCACGCCTCAGCTAACCAGATATGGCAGCTGAACTACTTAACATATTAATGGAAATCTATGTAAGAGATGTATACTTTACATTAACACACGCATGAATGAATGAATGAATGTGATATTCTGACAGCAGGAATCATAGACACTGTCAAAATAACATGTGCATTGGTTTGATCCAGCATTTATTTATTTAATGGCACTTAATTGCCATGACATTATACCCTTAATTGTTTCATATCTTACCATATTCATGCATCCAAAACATTATCTTAGAAATAAATGTGATATTCCATCATGCCAATCATGGTTTGCAGCCTTTAAAAAATAAAAAAATAAAAATTTAAAAAATAAATACTTTTACATAACACCCATTCGAGGTCATTCAAATTCAAAAAAATGATGGTGACACTAGAATGAATGCATGAGTCCTGTTCTTATGGCCTTCATTATTCAATATGCATCTGACATTCTTCTGCTCAGGGACGTCTTAAAATAGACGCCTGTACATTCTCCAGTTTTTGTCTCCATCTGAAGATTTCTCACGTATTCACTGAATGCTTAATACAAAAAGCTTTCACCAGCTTCAAAAATGTACTGTATGTGCGTTTTTCACTCTGTCGAGTCGAGTCCTTGCCCTCACAGCTCAGTCCCCTGTCTTCGTGCTCCGTGTCCATCTCTAAGACAGAGATTTCTCTGCGTATGCTCCAGTCCGTGAGAGCGAGAGAGAGGTTTTTTTTTCCGTGACCTCCGTCCTCTAATCCCTGGACCTCTACTTACACAGTGCTGATCCCTCATTTGCTGTCTGTCCTCTTCTTACTTTCCTACGCTGTCATCTTCGTCCGCGATGTCTAGATTATTGAACCCAACACGTCCTAATCCCATCATTCTCCTATTCCACAGCTGCTTCCTTTTGTTTTTTTTTTTTTGTTTTTTTTACTTTAGTGCAGCCAAGACTTTGGCTCAGCAGCTCTTTATCACAGCTGGGTCTGATCTCAAGACCTGTGAGCTGCCTTGTCAGCTAAGATTATTTGTAGTTTTAGTTATTTTTGAGTTGGTCATTATTTCATTCGTCCACGTGAAATTGGTTTGTTCTACGTTTTTGTTTTTTTTTAACGCTGACGCTCTTTGATTTTTCAATAATTCTCGCTTCTTCCGTTTCTCTCAGATCTATTTTTCTTTTAATCATCTTCCCTCGTTCTCCACCTGCTTCTCTCCCCCCCATGTGTCCCGTGCGTGGTTGCGGCCTCCCCTCTTGGACGTGATTGCCGCGGCTTGTCACACATTCGCTTAATTTCATTATCTCCGGTCGTACCGAGGGAGAGGGAGAGAGAGAGAGAGAGAGAGAGAGAGAGAGAGAGCGAATGAGCCTTTAATATTTGAGAGGCACAATTGTGTGGGGAGGAAGAAACAGAGGAGGGGAGGAGGAGAAAGGGCTGCCATCACTGCACAGGCACTTCAAAGGATTCCTCAGCAGATGTCTCTAAACAAGATGGCTGCCCGGTCAACTTAGTCAGTTACCTTGGTAATAGGAGCAGGTTTATGCCACGGGTCAAGCTTTTGACCTTTATTTAATGTGATTGAATTTTTTTCCTGATCTTTGAACTTGTGCTGAGCTTTTAAACGTGGACATATTATGCAAAATCAACTTTTTAATCATTTTAATACTTATATTTGGGACTCTGGAGGCCCTGTGTGAATAAAGATGACTCGGTCATGCTTTTGTGGTCCGCCTCAAGTCGGCGAAGTGTTCTATTCTTGGCTCCACAGTGCAGCACAGAGTTCTACACAAACTTCCAGCCTCAGAGGATTTACGTGTGTGTCCAATTTTTTATATATGACGGCAATAATGATGGCTTTTCAGAATGCTAACTGCTGTTAGCTGCCGGAGCCTCAGTGAAGCTAGCGTAGTTTCCTGTGTCTCATTTGCATTTAAAGAGACAGGCACTCAAAACAGAGCGTTCTGAACAGGGCTGTTTTGGCAGGTGATTGAACTGCTGTGGTGCTTCATCCTTATGGTATTTTCACCAAAGCATGTCACAGACATGTTCATTAGGACACCAGGGAACTTGGAGAAATAGGGTATAATATGTCTACTTTAAATCAGAGTGGGGCATTTTATTTCGATCCCATAGAGAGAAGTAAAGATATTAGTTTTTGTTGGGGGGTGAATTTATTTCTGCTCACTGATTTCACTCATCAGACCTCAGAAAAACAACGAACAACTTGCCTATGGCTTTGTTGTTTTGCCTCTATAGCAGCTGTCACCCTCTGTTTTGGAGGAGGGAACAGGAGCAACAGGAAATCATAATCTGTGCTTGGTGTGTTTTGGGCCTGAAGGCCCGACAGACATCGTGGTACATGGCCAAACCATAACTGACTGAATGAGGCCACCACGTTCATATTTGGGATTATAGAGCCGAACATAGGCCGTACATTAGCACTTAAACGCTGAGGTGACAGAGAAGCTTTGGTGAACATAATGAATACTTGATTGAAGTGCTCAGCTTCCTTTTTTTTATTAATAATAATAATAATAGCACCGAAATCCTACATAACTGCAGCATCACTTCTCGTGGCTGCTCCTCTTCCAAACTAATAAAGGCCGACGCAGATGGCCTTTATTAGTTTGGAAATGTAGCGCAAACATCTCTGCCGCCTCCAGGGTTACTCCATCTTAATGTTGTGCGCAAGCCCCAGAGTCACTGGAGGCTCATTTACTGAATATTACTGTATATCCCCAGAATAAACTATTATGTTTTATGGTATCGGTGCATCCATCCATCCATCCATCCATCCATCCATCCTACATACAGATACATCTTTTTCAGAGCTTCACTGCTGCCGTAGCAACCCGACATCTTCCTGCCTGTGCTATTCAATAACGTTAGTGGTTGCTCCTAGAAAGGATATCACGTGCAACATCGCCTCATGCATACAAATGGGATAGCATGTAATCCGTCCTGGAATCGGCATCATATCAGAATGAAGCAACTCCCTCCCTCAAACCGCAAGAGTAAACCTGACATGTCCACTGTCAGACCTGTCACTATATCTAACATTTACCAAGAGCATAAGGAACCTGCTCTCCGATGGCCACGCAGCAGCTCTGCTCATATTTTTTCTTGGATGAGGGAGACGGAGGGAGGCAGAGATAGAGAAAGTGACTGCACGAATCCACTCTTTATCCTTTGCCTACATGGCTTGTTGCTATGGCAACATGACTTTGCATTCCTTTTCACCTGCCATTTGTGATCAATTCTTATAGTTTTCTACTCTTTCCCTGTCCTGAAATGCCTCATCCCTGCGGTGGTGCACTTACCTGAGAGGACTGTCATTACATTACTGCAGTATTAGTGTCACTTGCCTGATGGAAAAGGAACACGGTTACGATTGTCACGCTCCCGTCTTCGTACGTGCAGTGCCTCCTGTTGCTAAGGTGCAGCGCGATATATAACGATCGCTGTATGGTGAGAAATAATACCCACAATATGTGCTTAGGCCATCATTATCTCTCGACTAATGCTGACGAAAAACAATTTAGATCGCACTCTTTGCCGCGTGTGGCAACAGAGCCACTCTCACTTATCCTAAGTTCATGATTAGCAGGTGCCAGGAGACTCTGTGCGCACGCACAGCCTCACTTACAGTGCAGCGCAGTTGCAAAACCTGACCGGACCTTTAGAGAAACACAGGACATCCCTTTTTCCTCTAGAGATACTTAGGAAAAGACGGAAACTGCAGTCAGAATGTACAAGCCACACACACACACACACACACACACACACACACCTTTTATAATGTATTTAAATTACGTGTTCGTTTTAAGTCCTCCGTCAAATTAACGCTGTTTTCCGCGGCAATGTCACTGACTGTGCTAATTAGCCTCGTTTTAATCAGGCGAGTGAAAACTGAAAAGGAAGCGCTTTGTGCGGGGTCCTGCATAATGAGTGTATAGATGGATAGTGACAGTCAGTCCTGCGTGAGGAAACCAGGCATGCAGGGAGTAGAGCCTGAGCTGGAGGCACTGAGGCGTTATAACTAGGCTCTCACTTTAAACCCGCATTTCTACGCACACGGCGATAGCAGCTCGTACTGTAGCTCTGTTCAGAAATGTACTATACATAGCAAATGTCTATGCACAATGACTATGTTTATGTGCAATCATATGCACTAATAGGCAGAGAGATGTAGATGTAACGTCGGTATGGATTTGCGTACGCTCGCGGATTTCTCATTGGATAAAAACATACATTAAACTTCTTGTTGTCACTGGCTCAGAAACAAACTGATGCATGATTGTGATGTGAAATGTGTTCATTCCCATCTTTCTTGACACTGTTTGCAGGCGGCGCAATCAGGCAAGTGACAATGATGCACACGTGAATTTCCGCAGATCTGATTGTGTTGAGTGTATAATCACGGAGTGTTGTTTTATTTTTTGGGGGGGGGGCATTTATTTAAAATGACTTGCCGATTATAGATAATTATACACAGCAGAGGTAGGGAATGCACACGTTTTCCTCAAAATTAAAAAGAGGGTGGGGAAAAACTAGCGTGTAGTTACCGGGAAGAAAAGCTTTGTTACTTTAACTTAATGTACAGTACGTCGTACGACACACTGGTGGCACCGCTGTCCCAGCTCATTAGTGCAACATCTGGGCGAGGTCACACAGTCTTGCCAGAAAGCAAACAGAGGATGTGACAGGAAAATGCACTCCAGCCTTTCACAGGGGAGCTGCTTTCATAACCATATACATGCACTGTACTGTATATGCATGCAAACACAGTCTTACACAAGCATTTACACTCGCACGCATGAGCACAGACACACACACGTGCAAACATCCAGAACTTTCTTCTTCTCTTTCCATGAAAGCAAATGGAGCAGCTAATGATTTGAGAGCAGGATGAGCTGTACGTTATGTTTATGTTTAGGACAGAAAGGTATTGATTTGCTTGCTTGCATCCGTCTCTCAGTGAGGATCTACAATACTTTACACAGAGAAAAAGATTACGTTTCCGAAATGTTACCCGTTTATCCCAATAAACCCTTACTTTATCCTGGTCCTGGTTTGAGAATTGAGAGGAAACAAACCGACTGGCCGACTGGTTTTTGTTTTAGTCTTGGAACCCCAAGACACAAAAAGGTGAGTGCAAGAAAGTTATTTTTTGGAATTCCATGCTCGAGTACTGGGCTACTGTGCTAAACTACTTGCTCGATTCTGAGTGAACTGACCTCATTGATCTGTTTCTTCTGTAGCAAACACACACTATAGATTTTGTAATAAAGAAGCTAAAGATTATCTACCCCACAACCTCGATGTGTTCAGAAAATTAGAATGAACAACTGGAATTCTAGTTGGAGAAACAGCCAACTAATCACACATTTGAACACTCTTAAGGGTTCAAAAAGGGTTCTTCTACAAGGGCTGAGGTTCTACCTGGAACCATTTGCTTCTGAAAAACCTTTTCCCGACGAAAGGGTTTTTAAGGGTTCTTGGTAACACTAATGGTTCCAGTAAGAACCATTTTGATCCAGAGAACCCTTTCAAAACCCTTTCCCGAAGAAAGGGTTTTGAAAGGGTTCTTGGTGGAACCCTCAAAAAAGGGTTTTTGGGGAAAAACCTTCAACAAAAGACTGAGTTTGTCCAGTTTCTGCCATAATCACTTAGTTTGTACTGAACCTTTTTGGAAAAATCCCGAATAATGGACATGTGGTTAGCATTAGCAGTGTTAGCCCGCGTTGTTGAGCGGACAATGAAGATTGCTATACCTACAGATGGACACACAAACAGGTCCAGCAGATTGCCATTATCAGTCCAGAGCATCACACAATATGCAGACCTACATGCCAAAATGAAACATGTCTAATTCCAGTAAATAAATGACTGGAATCGTTGGGTAACGTGATGAGTAATGAGTCGTTAATCACACAGGGAAACGGCTAGAAAATCAAGTAAAAGATTTTCCATGCAGCTATTCAAATTCATACATTAGTTATCATCGCTATGCCAACTCTCGTCCATGCCAGTCAGCTGCAGCAGCAGCAGCAGCGTCGCTAAGTAGGTCACACTGCAGTCAAACAGAAGGAGGAGAGGGATAGATGGAGGAGAGAGAGCGATGTAAGATAAAAAAAAAAAAAAGAGAGAAATAGAGAGAGGCAGGCAAGATCAAGTTTAAGATAGAATACGACACAGACGATGAAGGAGGGAGATCAGGAGTGAGAACATGTTGACGCTGACTGAGGAGAAGACGGCAGCAACGCGTAAATAAAGCAGGAGTCGTGAAACGAGAGGGCCTGCCTATCTTTGCACGCAGATATGTAGAGAAAAGCAGCGTTAATTCGCGACTGCAGTGGCGAATGGCGGGGAGGGTGTGTGTGTGCTGACTGATCATTATCATTATCATAATGTGAACATACGCAACACATCACAAGAGACTGCATGAAGCGCAGATAATTAGGGTGAAAGAAAAAAGAATTGTTTGCAACACGAGATCGCAAAAGGGATTTCAAAAACCCTTACGGCAAATTAACCATTAAAGAGGAAGCAGGGTTTGCTGTATGCTTGTGTACATCTTACACACACACACACACAAAATAAGTAATCGACTATTTTTAACCCTTTACACCTAAACCTTAAAATCTCCATCTTTTTGCTTATTTTAACCAGAAAATGACCAGAAAATGTAAGTTGCTTTTGCAAATTGATGGTTGACTGTGTGTCTTTACCAGTTAGTGCACACAATAAGTCCTCACAACCCATGTCCATGTATCCTGAAACTAATGACTTTTTTTAAAAAAAATGGAATGTTTGCATTAGGTGTTCACTAGAAATGTCACTGACTGAAAATAAAACTCAAAATAAGACTTTATTCATCCAATACTTCACCCTTTAAAGCAGCAAATGGTAGATAAGGGACAAATACAAAGTAAAAACTGGGAAATATAATAAAAATATAGTGTAAAAATATACTAATAAAAGGTCAAATATACACCTTTCACTGCCTAAAAGATTATCAGAATCAGCTTCAGCATCATCGAATTAACCTGTCATTCTCTTCAATTCATCAATTTTAGCCTAACCTGCGTTTTTAATGGAAAACTATGGTTTTAGGAGTTGGGGTCAGTCATAGCCAAGTGGAGCGGGAACTTGGCTTGTGACCGAAGGGTTGCCGGTTTCGAGCAAAGGTGCCCGATCCCCATTGCTCATTGTTCATTTACAAGGCGGTGTACTCCTTGTGATGGTCTCAAGCCTGGATAAATGGCAGGGTTGTACGAGGAAGTGCCGTCCAGCGTCATAATATCTCCCGAATCGAATATGCGGATCATCCGCTGTGGTGGTGGTGACCCCTGGACAAGGAGAAGTCAAAAGACCCAGAGTGTAAAGCAGTGCAGAGTATAATGAACGACAGAGGTATAGAGACATTGTCAAGCCGAGGTAACAAACGATGCACTTCTCTGACTCTTTATAAGCTCTGTCTTATCAAGGTCACCGAGGAACAGAGATAATGGCGCGAAGATTGATCGTCGGGACTGTTGACACTCGGACATTAGGAAACAACACCGGAGTCGCGTCGGTGACAGTGACCTCACTGTGGCTGCACTCACGCGGCTGCAGAGGTCTGATAAGCGCCCAGATACCCTCTACCTCTGATCCTCCGCAATAATGCAAGTGAAGTTCCCTCTCTCTCTCTCTCTCTCTGTGTGTCTTTCTCCAGAGCTCAATCTCATCTTTGCACTCGTGAGAAGTGCGGCGCAGGACAGTGACACACTTGCATTATAAACGCACGCTCTTGACAGTTTAACATCCTTATTGTGTTATTAATACCTGCGGCTGTGTCAATAGCATGTAATGCCATGTGTCAATGTCCTCTAATGGAATCACTTACATCAATGCGGCGTCTCCCCTCCTCCTCCTCTTCCTCCTCTTCCTCCTCCTCCTCCTCCTTCTCCTTGAACTGTTTGCCATGCAGAGGCCGTGCAGACCTCCTGCTCTGCTAACAGCCAGCGCTAGGATTAGGGGGGACTGTGACAAGGGCAGGAATCAAGGTAGAGGAGGAAGTGAGAGAAATGGAAGCCCGCCGCATTTCATGGAAGTCTTATGGGCTGGACAGGCTTCTGCTGAGGGTGACTCAGCTGCTTTTACCTTAAGTTAAAAGTCTGTTCATCGTGCACCTCGCCTGCACCTGTCCGCTTCACTGTTCTATTCCTCCGTCTGCAAACTGCGGCAGAAATAAGACGGTATGCAGTGCTGTTAATGCAGAACTTTGCTTATAAATCGTCTATCAATTGATTGGAGATGTCATGGCAACTGCTGCCGCATCCTTGTCACTTTCCTTCCCTCATCTGTCTTTAGTTGATTTGATTCATCTCTGGCCTTCAGCCCGTTGAGTCCCTGCCAATGGTTGGCGACGAGTGAAGGACTGTTAAGTGACCTTTTCTCCTCAGGATGCTGCTTATTACCCAATGTCTCTGGAATTCCATTAAAAGGGCAGAACTGGTGTTATTCTATATTTTTCCTCATTGTCGACAAATGTCATGAAAAGACCAAAGCCAGCGTGTGTCCTTTGAGTCTGTTGAACTATAGGTTTTTTTGTTTGTTTGTGTTTATTTTCTACTTTTATTACAGAAAATTACAGAACAGACCTCGGCCCATAAATCTGTAAAACTAGTCACAAATAGTTTCTTCTTCTTTTTTTTTTAAAGAACATTAACATAATAATACACTAGTGTCCGTTTTGTTAATGCTATAGTTATTTTGTATTAATAGATGCTGGGTCTGTTGACAGAGACATTACTTATTTATGGAATAGGTTTAGACCTTTTAATGGGGTTTAAATGTAAGTTGTGTCCAGAGTGGTTCATCTTTAATGTATGAGAGAAGGTTTATACTTTTAAAATGAAACCTCTTCTTATTAGGTGCCCGGCAGTTTCAGGTTCTCTTCATTGCCCTAACATTTCTGGACAGACAACTATTTGAGAGATCGTGAATAAGAGAAGAATTGAAACTACCCCCCATTTCATCAATAAGCGTAATTAGGTGTGATCAATAGTGTGCCGATTTCAGTGTCTACACTCTTAGAAATAAGGGTTCCAAAAGGGTCCTTCTACAAGGGCTGAGGTTCTACCTGGAACCATTTGCTTCTGAAAAATCCTTTCCCGAAGAAAGGGTTTTTCAAGGGTTCTTGGTAACACTAATGGTTCCAGTAAGAACCATTTTGATCCAGAGAACCCTTTAAAACCCCTTTCCTGAATAAAGGGTTTAAAAAGGGTTCTTGGTGGAACACTCCAAAAGGGTTCTAGCTGGAACCTTTATAAAAAAGGTTCTATATGGAGCCAAAAAGGGTTCTCCTATGAGGACAAGCCCAAGAACCTTATATGGTTCGACTTAGCACTTTTATTTCTAAGCGTGTACCACAGAGTAACCGCCACAACTGTTCCTTAATGTATGTCTGCAAACCAAGACCATCTCAGATGTGTTGCATCAAAGGTGATGACTGAACATTTGACTGGTTAGACCAGCTGGACCTGAGCAGCTGAACCAACACTGTTTCTCTCTGCTCGTCTTTCTTCTCTTTCAACCTGCCCATACGTACAGCATTTATTATATCCTTAGAAAATGTAATTTCATCTCAGGCCTGCAGTATATTTAATGATTCAGCTACAGGGAGAGATGCACACATGCATTAACTTTAAATAGTGAAGCCCTGAGGGTGTTTGGTTGTGCGTGGTTGCACCACATCTCCATCTCATCTCTGTGTTTGAAATAAATGACTTGTCATTTTAAACCTTGAGGACAAAGTGTTTTCGCTGGATGCGGGGAAGACGAAGGTTGGAGATGAAACAAAACAAAACAAAAAATGATATCTCATCACCTTCAGTCATTTATTACTTCACAGACACCAAACCTGGACGGCACTCAAAACCAAAAATAGCACAGTCACATCTTGTTAACAATTTAATTTATACCAGCTGTGTGCCTTTTTGGTCACTGACATGTAGATAGTTGATCATCTCAATCTATATATTTTTGAAAACGGATGGCTTTGATTTGACACCACATAACGCGATAGCCCCTGAGAAACTAAAGTGTATGCAGACAAAAAATAGACCAGCGTGTTTTCAGCAGGCCGCGCTCTAAAACCCTGTGATGGCGATGAGTTGCGATGGCAACGGCCTTTTTCAAGACGCCGCTTTTTAATAAATGGCTGATCATAGCAATCGGATCTAGGCCTATTCTCCCTAATGGGTTCACGCTGGCACACTCTCAACGGGCATTGTTTGTGCTATATTCAGGACATTCAGGACGCTTTGTGAGGACGTACAGTCATTATCACTGTAATTCACAGGAGATGTGATTTTTTTTTTTTTTTTCTTTCAGCCTTAGTATTGTATGTATTTAATAATAATAATCCTAAAATGTGCACTGTTTCTGATTACACTAGTTTACACATGTAAAAGACATGCTTCCAAAAATAAAAAAATATGCTTCCTTCCACCACTTCCTGCCAAATGGTGGAAGGTCCCAAACAGTCCCAAACACTTTTGGCAACCCTAAATGTCGCTCCAACCCTGCTACAAATATTCCTGCATGGGCTTATTTGCTTTTTCTTTTTGAAGCTTGTACAGTAGATGGCACTGTAGAACCAAAACGTAGGATCACACAGTGTGAGTGTCTTCTTCAGCCTTGTTGTTCGTTGCAGTATTCGCCTCAACGGCAGGGGTCGTGCAACCAAAATGTCCAGTGAATAAGCAGGAAGTCAACGTGTGCTGCCGGATAAACGTCACGCACGTAGTAAACAACAACATTCCGCCATTGAATTTTAGGATAATTGCTTTTGTAACGCGGTAGCAATCTCCTTCCATGAATTTAAGGCCGTTTGACTCTTTTTGGCACAATACGGTGACCATGAACCTAGCATTATTATGGTAATGTGATTTTCCTAAATCCAGCACTCCTTCATGACACGGCAATCTCCATTTAAAGCAACACATTGTAGGATTTCAACCAATTTCTAATAATGTCTCCACGATCATTTAGAGTACATCCAACAGGGTGAATGGCACGCCCCGTCAATGCCTGCGTGGGTCTGTAACGCCTTCATTGGCACCGTGGAACCATGACGATGCAGAAAGAACCAAAAAATATTACACTACTTTACTACTTCTTCAAATGCACACATTACCACAACTTTACAACAATTGGAGCAGCGAATACCATTTTCCAACCGTAGGGGGGGAGGGGGGGGAGGGGAGGAGGGGGAGCAAACCCTACATTGTGTTACTTTAATGTCTCCTGCACTACATGCCCTTATTATATTCAGTCAAACAGACACACAAACACAGTGAAAATGTGTCCAGGAATAACTTGTTGGAACCAAAAATTCACAGGTGATACATCACCACACACACATGCACGCCCCCCCCTCATATAAAAACTGTTGCTGACATGTTTCATAAATCACCCGAGGAGGCAGGAGCCGAGTTGGTGTGTGTGTGTGTGTGTGTGTGTGTGTGGCTGTGTTTGACCATGTGTGACTGTGTGTGCTTGTTGCTTGCATGCCCGTGAATCCTCCTCTCTTATCCTCCTTCTGGAAGTGACCTCTATTTACCTGTTACACATCGTTACCTCCCTCCTCTAACACACACACACACACACACACACACACTACTGCAGTGCAATGCAGCATCAGGTCGCTGCTATTCATTCCATTTGTGCACATACATCCCTCTGTGTTTGTAATATTATTACAAAGGCGGAGGGATTGTTCTAACTCCACATCTAATAAATAAAAACCAAAAAAAAAATCTACTTTAAATAATTGGGGGAAATAAAGTCAGAGAGAGGACAAACAATCCAGCAGGACATTTTAATAAATTAAGTGGAGCTTCATTTTTAAATGGACACCATGTACATAGAGAAAGAGAGAGAACGACAGCACAGCTTTTAAATCTGCAGCATCATGGATACTTATACTGAGAGCATGAGCTTCTCATTTTACCATGCTTACAAAAGCATATGCACGCAGACCCCCCCCCCCCCCCCACATACTGGATTGTGTAACGCCTTTAATGAAACCGAGTGGTGAGAATGTGTCTGACTGAGGTACCTGCCTGTGCCTGCGGTAGATGAAGCAACTGGAAGCGGAACAGATTCAGCTTTGCACTTTGAGGTTTTTTTTCCGCCCAGACACAGCCTTTGAACTTTGCACGCGTCCGCCTCATGGTCCAGGGTAATTAGCATTTCATCAGCATCCACTTTCAAAGGAAAAAGGAAAAAAAAACACAAGGAGCACCACTCACTCGGGCACATTCATATCAAAAGGTCCCCACTGTCCTCCACGGTCCAGTCTAATGTCACAGTCTGTTAAGCTGCTCCTGTTAAACACTGGGAACATTTACGCTGCCGGACATTAAAGCAGAGCTCAAGGGCAACATGAGCCAGCCTTAGGTTGTATCCTAAGAATGTTTGTATTTGTGTGTGCATGTATATTCATTTTATTAATTGTTTTGTATTGCTATATAATGTCATTTTAAAGCGTGTTTAGGGACATTTTAGGTGTTTCTTAGCATACAGTGTTTGCAAATAGAGGACAAAGTTGTCTCTTTTTTACTTTATACAGTACACTCTTAGAAATAAAAGTGCTAAGTAGAACCATAAGGTTCTTTGGTTTGTCCTCATAGGAGAACCCTTTTTGGCTCCAGGTAGAGACTTTTTATAAAGGTTCCAACTGGAACACTTTTTGGAGGGTTCCACCAAGAAACCTTTTAAAACCCTTTATTCAGGAAAGGGGTTTTAAAGGGTTCTCTGGCTGGACCCCAAAATGGTTCTTACTGGAACCATTAGTGTTACCAAGAACCCTTGAAAAACCCTTTCTTCGGGAAAGGGTTTTTCAGAAGCAAATGGTTCCAGGTAGAACCTCAGCCCTTGTAGAAGGACCCTTTTGGAACCCTTATTTCTAAGAGTGCAGTAAAAAATATTTATTTAATTACATTTTTAATAACAGTCTGTTCAATGATTACTTTATTTGTCTATAAACAATTGATATTTTAGAATTTTGAATTTGTACAACATTTTATAACACAATGGATCTACAAAAAGAGGGCTCAATGCATCAGTCTTTTAAACACATCAGTATAATGATCTATAAATCAAGAATTCAATTAATGAATCATTTAAATGCTTTATAAAAACACAGCTAAACACATACTTCAACACATTCCATCCAGGAGGAGTCGTTTGTGTTGTAATGAGGAGACAGAGAGTGTGTTGTGACTTCTGTCTGACACAAGTGTTTTACTGTTAAATAGAAGTTGTTAAATCCTGCACCAGAAGCAAAAAGCGTGAGAGTGCTGACCCTGCTAATAACAGTCAACACGTGTTTCTTTGAACTATGAACACGATCAAATTGATGAGATTTTCTTTTTTTAAAAAACCTTATCTTTGTCCCAGGATGGTGAATATGTCCTGGTGCTGAGAGCCACAGCCACAAGAGGAGGCAACAACTGATGGAGTTTGTTGACAGAATATGAATTAAACATAACATCAAGTGCGGCTGTCATTTTCTCCAAACATCATGTTTGAATGAATATTATGTGACAAGCGATCCCTCTAGAGGTATTCGGATAATTCTTACGGTTAGTCACGCAGGATTTAACTCGTCCATCTCCGCTCGAGTAGAGATAAGAGCTAAGCTCGCTGTCGCCTTGTTCCGTCGTGACAAGAGAGCGTTCCAAGGTTGCGCACTGAGCTCCCTCTGCTGAACAACAAGGTAATTACTTAACATAGTCTTCTATGCTGCATATTTTGAACTTAAATGGGTTTACCCCCAATTTAAAAAAGTGACATCCCTAAGACCAAGTACACTTGTCCACTTGGGTGGTCTTCTGTCTTCTCCGTGCTCTGGGAGCCTGGAGGTTCTGTGCAGTATCTTAGCTGTTCCTAGGACTGTGCTCTTCAACAACCTCTATGCCTGATTGATTAGCCATTACTAGTTTATTTGTTTTTTTGGACCAGAGGGTCTTTGCTTCATCTTTCTCAACCACCTTTGTAGGCATCTTCTATCTTGACCCTGGGACCCTCCAGCCCATACTCCATACAGCCACTTGGTTGTGGCATGCTAGATCTCAGCCTCTGGTGCTTAAGACCTGCTCCTGTTCAACGATGATTAGCTCCTCTGTGCTGTCTTTCAGCCATTGGCACATTTTTTCCGATATCAGCCACTTCTTCCATCCTTGGAACATGCCACGTAGGGGAGCGTGTCCTGCCATGTTTGCCCCTCTGGCTCCTCCTCCCTTCGAGGTCACCTGCTAAGTGACCTGATGTATTCTTGGATGTTGGTTTGTTTCATCCTGTACAGTGGCTTTGACAGTCACTAGTCCTCAGTAGCTTCATTGTGTTGATATCACTGGTCTCTCTCTCTCTCTTCCTTTGGCCAGCCAATTATGACAGCAAGGTATCTCATTACCACCAGGGAATAGTATTGATGGCTTGTATTTGTAGCTGTCTTCCATATCCACGATGTTGCCTTCAGGTAGTTCCACTCCGTCAGGTCTGATCGTCTCATACAGTACTCGGCACAGTATATACAGTACATATACCGTTCCTCAGGCTTTTAGGCAATCTGATAAGAAGTCTAATTTCTTGCTCGCCGCCTTTTTGATTGAAAGGAGTACGGCTTAATTGGTTGATTAAAGTTTTCACCACATCGTCTATTATTTTTTCTTTCGGGCAAGACTGATCTGGTGTCAGTGGCCCTGCAGTAATCTGTTGGCCCCGTCAACCTATGCTTCTGTCAGATCAGATGTGTACTTAGTGAAGCTGAAGTGTGCTTAGGAAGAGTGTACTTAGCCGAGCTGCTGGTGTTAAGAGCCAGTGTCTCATCAGTGGGAATCCAACGATAGAGGGGCTGACAACAGACCACCAGCTGCTTATGAAAGGCAGGAGCGAGGGATGAGGGGTTGATGGGAAAGACGTGCGAAAGACGTGTGAAAACAGGCCAGTGGTGAGGATGGGAAGAAGGAGAACATATTGGTGAGATGATCTCGTTTCATGGATGTGGCGAGGTTAAGATGAGCGAGGCTGAACACTGTGTACCATTTGGTGATCATAAATGACTCAGCTGTGCTGTGATGCTTACATGAAGATCGCCTGTGTCTATTTAAGAGGGGGCTTTTTTTTTTGGTTCATTTTGCTTCTTGGCAGCATATGTATTTATCTTCCCTCGGGCAGTGTGACTGCTGCAGAAATAATTCAATTAAGTTGGCTTTGATGTATCTGCATAAACCTCTGCACAAGCTCTTGCAGCGTTAAATGCACAGACGTCACTACTTTCACGTGGGGAATATTTTCACATATGTGTGCTGGAGCTTGAACTTGACTTAATTATTCACGCTTAATTGTTATTTAACTGAAAAGGGAAGAAGTTATCTCATGTCAAACTATAAAATTGCACTTTATTTGTTCCAATCTTAACACAGACTATATAACACAGAGTGAATGTGTAACATATCAAATGATGTGATCTAACATCATTTTGCGTCTTAACACCACACAATGTGCTGACTAACAATGCTCACCTTTGCTGTCCTTGTGTTTTGCACATCATCCTAATTAAGAGCTGGAAGTTGTTAGATTTTTCTGAGCAGCACTTAACGTCTACAGCTGAGGCTGATGACAGATCAGGTATTTTGTCAATGGACAAAATAAACGTTTGACCTGATGACTGCGCTAGACCACGAGGTTATCGTACCAAATGTCATGGCAACACATTTTCGTATTTGTTAAGTCTTAGGATCCTCAAATGTAAAGCTGTAAAAGAAGAAAGGTTGCTGTGAAAAACAACCAAAAAACCAGATATCAGATATCAGAATTACACGAGATGTCATTCCCTCACACACGTGCACATCTGTCATGTCGTCCGCCCCGGAGCCTCGTGTCTGCTGCTGACTGTGAGTCTGTGAGATTCATGTTTTATTCAGCTGAGGAGTGTCTTCCTCCCATCACTCAGACTAGGCCAGGAAGACAAGCCAAGCACAGACAAGTCATCAGTCAACACCTAACTTAATCTGCATGCTCATGCACACATGCAGTATTTAAACACACGACACGCACGGGAAACCTTCTCTATTTAAACAAACACTTCTTATAATAGCTGTATCAGAATTTGTTGACAATGGTTAATGGTCTTCTTTGAGGGATATTGTTAAGAAATCTGAATTAATCACATTACAGATAAAAATGAGTTTAGTGTGCATAATATACCAATTAACTATAAAACATATAAATGAGTTGCCTTAAAATATTGGATTATTACACTTACTAACTTATACAATGTACACTTAAAGCTCCCATAGAGTGGTCCTATCGCACATTATGTGAGTTATGGAGGTCTACTTACATATTTTAACTTGTTTTTATGGTCAAAAACCTCCTAGTTGCTGCAAACGAGCCGATAAAAATCTCTCCTCACTGAAGCTCTCGTCAGCCGCACTGTTACAGAAGACAGAAATGTGTTGTGATTGGCCAGCCACAGTCCCTTTTTTACGCCTTTGACCCGGAATCAAACCCAGAGTCAGAAGACACTGTCGCAAGTAAAACACCTCCATAACGGACGTAATTCTTCTTCTGCGGTTCAATGTACGCGCAACCCGGATGTGCCCGGACTAACCGGTGTTCGGAGCAGAAGGATCTGATGTTTAGGAGACGGGATCCCTGCGTTCTCAGCGGTGGGTGAACTTCGAAACTTTAGGGCTTCATAAACGAGGCAATGGTTGCAGATACACACCAAAAAACAGCATTAATTGGAACTTCCGGGCTATGGGAGCTTTAATAATGAAACAAAGAGAATATGGCTGAACAAACTTCTATAAACCCCCATCATCATAACCATAGTCCTCCCAATTACTCGCAATAACACAGCATTGGAATTCTCATTAAGATTCTTAATTATTGTAAATCAACCATCCAATAGCTGGATTAAAAGTCCAACAGTAGGCTGGTATTTACGTCAGTCAAGCTGTGTCGTCGTTGTCTGTGAAAAAACCAAAACAAAACACAGATTGTTGGTGCCGTCACTGACCTGTAAGCAGTTCCCCAGGGGAAAGGACAGCCCAAAATGTCGGCTTGGTTCACAGCGTCTTGGTGGGAGTCTGACGGCTCTGCTGGTCCTGTGGCTGAAGGCTAAAGAGTGGCAGAGAGGTGTCAAACATTTCACAATACGCACAGCAAAGAGAGTTACAGGGCAGATCAGCAGCCCAGCGGCTGGAATTGTATGAACGAGTCGACCGGACACTCATATTGTCTGAGACCCAACAGCAAAATAGAGAGGAAAAAGTTGTTTTCATTGCTGTTGTTCAGTTGTCTGGGTGGACTGATGGGTGTGTGTGTGCCTTGGGCCTTCTAGATTATAATATAATATGGCTTGAAATGATACCTCTTAACGCACAAATACACAACGTGTCCTCGTACCTCAAGGTGAGCACTTTAAGGGATGCGCCAGGCCCCCCCCCCAAAAAAAAGTCTGCTTTGTGTTAAAAAATGACTGATTGTGCATATCAAAGTGATGGAAAAGGACAATAAAGATCACGACAAGTCTGTTATATAGCTACAGTATATTACCCTACAGTGGCAGACTAAATAAAGGCAGTGTCACGATACAGCAGCGGTAATGATATTATGTATGCAGCAGAAACCCTGCACAGTAAGGGGCTCATAGTCTCAAAATTTAAATAAGGTTCTGGGTGGAGTTGTTGTTTGTGACAAGAACTGATCACAGGTGGACAGTGTTGAATCCAACTGGCATTAACATACGTCCTTTACGCTCAGATATTACTTTCCCCGTGCCATATGCTAATACACAAGGATATCATTTCTGTTCACGAGGACATATGTATGTTTTGAAAGAGAGTTAACGTTATGGCAGTGGATATCAATTAATCCCTACATGGCTGCAGAGAAGTGTGGAAAAAAAAAACTTCCAGTTCACTGTGAAACCTCAGAGTCAGAGGAAGTCTGGGATCAGATTCAGACTTGTACTAACTAAACACTGTCTGGGACGGATCTGAACGGGGTCTATGTCCAATTGCAAAGTTTTTTTTATATGTAATAATAATAATAATGCATTATATTTAAGGCGCCTTTCAAGTGACTCAAGGTCGCCATACAACAACAAAATAAAAATAACAAAAGGTAAGAGCAACGGGTAGAGAGTCAGAGGGAGTAGGCCTGTTTAAAAAGGTGGGTTTTCAGGTGGGATTTGAAGATGGCAAATGAAACAATGTTCCTGATGCCGGGGGGAGGGAGTTCCAGAGGCGGGGGGCAGATCGGCTGAAGGTTCTGGCCCCCATGGTGGTCAGACGGGCAGGAGGCACAATGTGTTAAATACTGTTTACAGGATCAAGAATGAACTTTTTATTGTGTACTAGATACATGAATACCTACCCTTCAAGGGTTGTAGCTAACATTACATGCCATTTATTACACAGCTCATCCACGTCAAGCATGTGTGAGCGCAATTAAACTTTGATGGAAAGAGAAAAGAATATAAACAGCATCATTAAATCAGTTAGTGTTCTAAATATAACTCCACATCACATGAATATTGAGCTGTTGTGTGTGTGTGTGTGTGTGTGTGTGTGTGTGTGTGTGTGTGTGTGTGTGTACTGAGCCAAACTTAGAACACTTTTATTTTTCTTGATAATTGTCAAACAGGCAGAGCCTTTTTACAAGATACGAGATGATGTCAGATTGTCTGCCTGTGTACGATAAAGAACAAAGAGTCCAGATATGATATAAATCTCAGATGATTCCACTTTTCTCCCCCCAAGTCAAATTTCAGCTTTCTGAAAATGTTCAACGCTGTCTCTGTGAGCTTATCTTATACTGGGGGGGGAAAGGAAAGTGAGACAGATGAATTGCAAAAATAAAGAAAGAAAATTGAATCTCCTTATATTAAGTTGCTCCTGTTGAGGTTGTAAATGTATGCAATAGGAGCTTGTTTGTGGGGGGAGATGTAATTTGTGTCCGCTGTCCTGCACTGCTGGGACACTGCACAGCTCTTAATCCACAAGACTGCGTCTTTTATTCATCGTGAACGCGGTGTGTGTGTTGGAGAGGCTGGCGCATTGTGTCTGAGATCTCGATAGCTGCACAATGCCAGACTGAGAAACCCAGCGTACGGACGAACCGAATGTCTGATTCCCTTTGTTGATCTGCTGCCTCTCTGCTCTGCATTTTCTACCAAGTCCTGTGCTTCATCTTCTCCTCTCCTCTCCTTCTGCTGCAGCCATTTTTCTTCCACTGCTGTGACAATGCTGCAGTCACCTCTTCAACCTTTCAGTCTTTTTTTTTTTTTGTCGTCTTCAGTATGCTTTCCCGTCTCGTTCCTTTGTTTTCCTTTGAAATTTGTGCTGCAGGCACAGAAGAAAGAAAGAAATTCAGCGAATGTAACAAACAAGACGAGAGAGAAAATAGAGATGACTGGATGCATCACCTGCTATGACTGTGACAGCGAGGTGAGAACACATTTAAATGCAAGGCTTCGCAAATAGACACTTAGACCACTCCACTTCCTTTGATTTATGAAAAAAAAAAAAAAAAAAAAAAAAACGTGGTAATGATGGTCAAGTGGGTTTGTGGAACTCACAAACCCACTTGACTAATTTTCAAGAGTTGGTTTTCCAGTAGAATTTAAAGATCTGTGTTTGACATCATGACCTCTCGGGAACATACTAAAATGCTAATAAAAGAAACTCAAATGATTTGTATCTCGTCTGTTTTTTAGATCCTCTTTAAAAGTCAACATTTTTGGCCGTCAGAACATAAATGAGGGGACGTATCGGACTCTGCCTGATGTCCTATTCAGCAGCGACAGCCTGATGCAGTAGATATGACACAGAGATGATGGATGTGGTGATATAACTGAAACACTGAAGGTCACTTTATAAAAAAGTTACAACCACAAGAGAACTATGGCCAAATGTTGTATTCTCCATCTCCATCTCCTGTGTTCTA
This sequence comes from Microchirus variegatus, assembly GCF_963457635.1. NCBI lineage: Eukaryota > Metazoa > Chordata > Actinopteri > Pleuronectiformes > Soleidae > Microchirus > Microchirus variegatus. The sequence goes on along the minus strand of NC_139808.1, from coordinate 6,030,525 downwards.
CTTTTACAAAGTGACAATCGTGACATCACTTCCTGCTGGGGTTGACCAGCTGTGCAAGAGAGACAACCCCTACTTTAATTGACTCTCTCTACATCTGTGGTTCTAGTATTGTTTAAATGTTTGCCAATATTTTATAGTTTCATAATCTCCCGTTATACCCTAGATATACATGCATACAGTGTGTGGGGCAGATACGATGGAAAAAATACAAGGACCACAAAAATCCTGCGGTCAAAAATATCTTTGCAATTCAGCATTTCATCTAATGGAGAAAAGATATTGCAGTGGGACCGATGAACAAAACATTTAAACCACAGCGCAGTATTAAAAAAAAAGTTTCCTCTCTGTATACTGGAATCGTTTTGTTGTAATTATCCCATCAGAGGAACAACAGGTCTGGAAGAAACATTACATATAGCTTTAACGTGGTGCATCAGCATCACATTATGTCATTTTTCAGGCATAGTAATGTTTATTACCATGAATTTTTGAAATTCAGGAAATGATCCATTTGCCCTGATGCACTTTTGACAGTGAGCTGACTTTCTTCAAAAAAACAAAAAGTATCTTGGAATGACATGAAATATACCACCATTATAGTCTGCCACACCATGAACAAGGATCGGTTGAAAATATTCGCAAACCTCTTAAGGAATAATTTTCCTGAATTTTTGAAATTCACGAAATGATCCATTTGCCCTGATGCACTTTGACAGTGAGCTGACTTTCTTCAAAAAAACAAAAAGTATCTTGAAATTACTTGAAATTTGCCATAGTAATCGTCGGCATCACACTGAACAAGGATCCGTTGAAAATATTTGCAAATCTCTTAAGGAATAATTTTCATGAATTTTTGAAATTCAGGAAATGATCCATTTGCCCTGATGCACTTTTGACAGTGAGCTGACTTTCTTCAAAAAAACAAAAAGTATCTTGGAATGACATGAAATATACCACCATTATAGTCTGCCACACCATGAACAAGGATCGGTTGAAAATATTCGCAAACCTCTTAAGGAATAATTTTCCTGAATTTTTGAAATTCACGAAATGATCCATTTGCCCTGATGCACTTTGACAGTGAGCTGACTTTCTTCAAAAAAACAAAAAGTATCTTGAAATTACTTGAAATTTGCCATAGTAATCGTCGGCATCACACTGAACAAGGATCCGTTGAAAATATTTGCAAATCTCTTAAGGAATAATTTTCATGAATTTTTGAAATTCAGGAAATGATCCATTTGCCCTGATGCACTGAATGCAAACAAAAAGTATCTCGGAATGACTTGAAATTTGCCATAGTAATTGTCGGCATCACCCTGAACAAGGATCCGTTGAAAATGTTCGCAAACCTCTTAAGGAATAATTTTCCTGAATTTTAAAAATTCAAGAAATTATCCATTTGCCCTGATGCACTTTGACAGTGAGCTGACTTTCTTCAAAAAAACAAAAAGTATCTTGAAATTACTTGAAATTTGCCATAGTAATCGTCGGCATCACACTGAACAAGGATCCGTTGAAAATATTTGCAAATCTCTTAAGGAATAATTTTCATGAATTTTTGAAATTCAGGAAATGATCCATTTGCCCTGATGCACTGAATGCAAACAAAAAGTATCTCGGAATGACTTGAAATTTGCCATTGTAATCGTCGGCATCGCCCTGAACAAGGAATTTTGAAATTCAGGAAATTATCCATTTGCCGTTTCAAATTGATCAGCACTTCTCAAGTTTAAAAAAGCAGAAAAGTCAGCTGCCGGACTTTCAGAACTCGACTGCACAAGCTTTGGTTTTGGTGTTCCTAATAAACTGACGCCTGTGCTGCTTTATGTTTGTGTGAGAGTCATTGAGAGAGACTGAGAAGGACGAAGCGGTTATCAGTCACTGTCACTGAACACTGCAGTCTCTGGCCCGGTTCCACGCGTTGCACACACACACGTATACGTACAAACACGACGAAGACACACATGGGCACACAGACAGATGCAGCGCATGCATAATTCACAGGATTAATCAAAGGCAGAGACACAAACACGCACACACTTAGTGATAAGCTTACTAATCACTGCTCCAAATGTACATTGTTGTTTGGTTTATCTCAAGAAAATTAGAAGTGAGACTTGTTAGCACCGGCTCTCCCTCTCTCTTATCTCTCTCAGTGCGTTGGTTTCTCCCGGCCCCGGCAGTCGTTTACATCGGGTAAGGAGGAGGTGAATTACAGGAATGTGGAGAGAGAGAGGATCATTTTTCAAAAAGCCCCCCGTCACTTCCCTCCTCTGCCTAGAGGCCGTCTTCTTATAACTTCCTTCCCCCGTTTTTTTTTTTTTTTTTAGCCCAAAAATGATTCTGTCTAGACAAAAAAAGACAGGGAAGAGGAGATGAACTGCTGGAGCTTCACTGGATTTAGCTTCCTGTTTCACTGGCCCCTCTCTGCCCTCTGTGGAGTACATCCACCGAGGATGGGCCGCTGTTTTTGGGCTGCATACTGCATTAATGTTATATGAAATACAGACGACTATAGTGCACATTACAGTTTAATAAGATGCATTTGGCACTGAAAGTATACTCTACAAGGTGTGCTACCTGTGCACTTTAAAATGATGGACCCGTACTTCTCGGGTGACGGGATATGATTGCGTATGTTTTAGGGCTGCTTTCTTAATTGGGATTAATCGCAGAAGTTCAATAGTTAATTGCGATCAATCGCACTTTACAGATTAACGCAGGTTAATGCTGACAACCCCAGTGTGTTTGCATGATTACACTTTCATTCCCTTTCTCTTTCTCTCTGTCTCTCTCGCTCTCTTGCAGGACACAGCTGTAAAAAAGCTCAGCCGTTAAAGCTTTCAAACCTCGGTCTAAATCCAAAGCAGTGTGCCATCATTTATTTATCTGTTAGAGACCAGAAATATCCACCTGCATCTGCCCGAGATGAGCCTCGGCCTCGCTGTGGTTCTCTGGGCAGAGTGGTTTTGACACACACACACACACACACACACACAAATAAACGGGCACACGAACACACAATGTGTTTGAAACCAATACATCCAGAGACACATACACTGTACACTCTTAGTGAATGATCGGGGGCTGCGATTAGCCACCCAGGTAATGCACCGGGCCTGAGGTAGCGGATAAATGCCTGAATGCTGTTGTCTTATCTGCTCCGGGCAGACTGAAGAAACAAGGCTGCAGTGTTTTTGTGTGTGTGTGGCGCCGTGTCTCTGTCTGTCCACTCGTTGCTTGCTGCAGTGCCTCAGACTGCAGACCATCTCTCCTGGCTCCATTTCCTCTTCCGTTTGAAGTTGATAGTGCTATAAACTCTCCATATTATAGATGATTTCTTGCTCTGTCCTGCTCCTTCACCTTCACTTAGTTCTTTCTGTTTCCTCGTAAATGCCTTTGGGTCACTGCAGGGTTGCTGTTGAACTCTAATTAGTACTTTGATATTAAAGCTCACATAGAGTTCTGTTGCACATATATGTGAGTTCTGGAGGTCTACTTACATGCATTAACTTGTTTTTATGGTCAAAAACCTCCTAGTTTGCTGTAAACGAGCCGATAGAAATCTCTCCTCACTGACACTGTCCTCAGCCGCGGTGTTTCAGACTGAGATCTCACATACCAGAAGACAGTGTGTGTTGTGATTGGCCAGCCAGCGTTGAGCCTTCCCAACTGTCTTGTGATTGGCCAATACCCGGAAGTGACATAATCAGCACACCAGCTCTCAGAAGCGCAGCTCCCCCCTGTGGAACGGTGGATGCACTGCTACTCATTATCAAAACATTGTTTTAACAGTGTTTAAAAATAGCTTATTCACGATTACCCGCCGCAGTCCCTTTTATGACTTTGACCCAGAGTCAGAAGACACTGTCACTCGTGAAACACCTCCGCAACAGACGTTATTCTTCTTCTGCGGTTCAATGTACGCAACCGGATGTGCCCGGAGCAGGAGGATCCGCTGTTTGGGAGAAATGCCGTTTACGTAACCAGACCGGAGATCTCGCTGAGCCCGAGATTACAATAAAACACAACGTTCTCAGCAGTGGCTGAACTGTTTGTTTCTAAACTTCAGGGCTTCATAAACGAGGTAATGACGCAGATACACACTAAAAAAACAGCGTTAATTGGAACTTCTGGTCAAGGTCCGCTTTAACACAATGTGTTCAGTGTTACTAAGTGATGGCAGCACTAAGCCCCCCCCCCATTTTTTTGGTTCAATATCACCACTGTCATCAGCCGTAGCAACACCATTAGACATTTAGCAGCTAAAGAACCAGATAAGAGTGTCAAGGAAAGCAAATATAGGACACAACACTTTACTGACTGACAAAAACAGGAGTCTGAATGAGCAATACTTGTCTCCACCGAGGTGTATATTTCTGTTTGGTATGTTGCATTATTATTATTATTTGCATTTCAATTTTTAAATGTTGAGAAACGTGTCATAATAACCGATCCCTAACATTCCATTATTTGGCACCCCTTTTGTAGCACTGGGATAAGGAGGAGCGAGACACACAGATTCATCACTTCTGTGCTACAGAAGAAAAAAACAAATGCATTGTTTTTCTATGCAACCTACAGCCTTCTCTCTAACGAGCCACTTCTTCTTCTTTTGACAAACAGCCTCATGCCAAGAAGAAAAGTACACAGAATGCTGGACGTCCTCCATGTTTGCTGTGTCACATTCTTTTTTTATTATTATTATTTTTATTTGTGGAATTCATTGGCGAGCTACACTGTGTGATGCTGCTTTGACACCAGAGCTGACGCAGTCGATGAATAGCTATGTAATTTAGGTAGACGGATCGCGGCGTTTCCTTCCAAACCGCGCCAGAGTAAGCTGGTAACACTTTATAATAGCACTAGTTAAGAATTAATACGTGTTTAATTCGTCATTTATAACGCATGAATATTCAGGAGTATGTAGTTTATAAACACAGTTTTAAATGTTTTACTCAGCGACTGCTGGACATACAGAGAGAGGTGAGAGAGCAGTCCCTTGTAAATACTAATGAGTATTCATGCGTGATATAAAAGATGAATTCAATATTTATGAATGCTTAGCAAAATGCTAATACTGTGTTCTTATTCTAAAGTGTTACCATTTATTTGAGGAGCCTGGAAAACCTCACTCACCCGTTCATAAAATACATCACAAGAACGTGAGACGTTAAAAATACAAATACTCCAAATGTGCAAAAAACTTCTTCTCCAAGAATTTAGGCAAAGTGAGTGTAAAAGAGCTAAAGATCCGTTAGCCAACCAGCGCTGCGAAACGTAGAGTGTGAGTGCATAGCTGTGGACCAGTGCTAGATGAAACTGCAGTTCATTACACAGCTGAACAGAACTGCGATAGAGTTGGTTGCATGGTTTTTATGACCTTCTGCTTATTGCCTTGCAAATCAACTAAATTTATGCAGTTGGGTCCTTGGAAATTACTTTGATGTAGATGTAGATGTATCCTCCCCCCCCGCCCACCCCCTCTCCCTTTGCCCGACCCGATGTCAGCTTGTCTAGATTTTTAGAGTGGATGTGAAAAGGTGTTGAAAACTTCATTTCAGTTATTTTTGGCTGTTGCATAATAAATATCTTTTTTTTTTTTTTGTCCCTCCTCATGAAGTGGTTTGATGATGTTGTCATATTCAAGGATTTTCTTTTCGGCTCAACCAAATTATGAGTCATTATTGAAGAGGGCTGCAGCGCATAAACTATCTGTGCTGCATTGATAAAAAACCTCTGAGAAGTAGGAAAAAGTCGCATCGACACTACTTTGAAAAGCGTCATTTCTGAAAAGCTGAGGCCCACACAGCAGAATAGTTTTAGTGCTGTTGCCTTGATGCAAAAAGGTTCACGACCCCAAAAACATGCAGTAATTGGACGCTCTAAACTGCCTGTAGGTGTGAATGTGAGAGTGCCTTAGTAACTTAGGCCTTTGGAAAAGATGTAGTTACCTGCATTTACTTCCTGATTGGTTCTTATTGACCAAAACTGGACGACATGAAAAGCTTGATGTCAGTCTCATAGCATAAATCCTCACTCTGACCGTTGTTTCTCATTAGTGGTACTTTTTTTTTGCATGTCCAGTGTATTTGAATGGCTGTTATAACATGTAATAATAACCCGTTGTGGAGAGGAGAAGAAGACTTTGCCCTTTTCCTAGTTGTCCTCTGGGCTTCAGCGAGATTGCTTTGTCTCTGACTTGTGAAACCGATGTGGAGGAAGGATAGAGAACATCGCTGCACCCGGGGATTGGAGAGGAGAGAGTCGGCCTGGAGAGGAGGTTCTCAGGTGTAAATCTGAACCTCCATTCACACCTGCAGCATTCCATTAGAGTAGTTAGGAATCTATAGACCGTGGTAGTACAGTCACTCTTAATCAAACTGAGCAATGGCATAAACTATTCTTAATCTTCCTCCAAACCATTCTGTCTCTTTCTGCCCCCCCCCCCCCCCCCCTCTTTTAATAATGCTCTGGATCAAGATACCTGTCCAGCTCTTCCTGGGGCCCCCTTGTCCCAAAGTGTGAAAGAGTTTTGCTCCATGTCCAGATCTGCCACCTCCAGAGTACTGAGAAGGAAATGATGCTTCTGAGTAAAATTGGATTCCTGGCGTGTGATTAGTTGAGGGTGAATTCTTAATCACGACCTCGTGGAAAACACGTCCGCCTTCCGTCCGGTAACCTCCCTCCTCGTCCCGGCTCCCCCCCGTCAGATTCTTTGCCCTCGTGTCCTCTCCTGGCTCCCGCTGTTCTTAAAAAAAAGTAAAAGATAGCAGGTGTGTGTGTGACACCTTTGCTCTTCAGCCAATTACCTCACCGAGTGTATAATCCTACCCAACCTCACCTCTCCTCCCACGCGGTCCTTTTCCACTGTTTGCCGCTCGAGCTCCCTCACCACCACCACCCACGCAATTTTATTTATTTTTTCTTAATCTTTTTTTTCCTTCATCCCTCCAGCCCTGTTAGACTCCGTGGCTCACCAATTATGGCAACAGTAGGCAGCTAGCTAACGCTACTCCCACAGGCCACCCCCATGCAGGCAGGAGGCATGACTGACTGCATGACGCAGGGTGTTCTTCCAAAGCCAAAACCCTCTACCTGAGGAAGTCTGTGCAGCCTCGTCATGATTGTAGAGATTTGTTTTTGGTGTCAAAGTTTACAGTATGCTTTGGTACAAGCGTGTTTGTGTGTGTGTGAGCACCAAAGAGCAAAGGTTATTTTGACCGGTCCTCACGTTCTGCAATACCTTAAAATGGCTGTTTGAGGTTTTTTAAGGGTTATGGTTAGAATTAAGTTTAGGTTAAAGGGACACTGTGTAGTATTTATGGGTTTATATGACCCAAAATCCACTTTTTTATACATATTATGTGCTCCTGCATTGTCTAGTCGCTGTATAATAGTTTTTGTTTTCGTAGTGTTTTAAAAAGTCATGTAAAATAACATGGTCGCGGACCGCGGTTGCATAGCCACTGTTAGCAGCGAGACGCCATGTTTCTACCGGAGCCTGTAAGGACAAACGCGAGAGAACAAATAAAGCGTCTCTTTACTTGTAGCGGAAGTCCCGCCTCCACTCTCTCCGCTTCGTCTGCTACGGCCGCGGTAGCTCCGCCCTCTCCCTCGCCTCACGAACCTCATCTGCTTACACGGAGAAAGACGACGAGGACGACATTTGACCAGCTGAGGATACCGTAGCGCTCAGGGAAGGGAGGGGGTGAGCAGAGGAGCAGTTCTTTGTTGTAAATTTCAGCCTCTCCTCTAGATGGCACTATAAACTTCTTACTTCACCTTTAAGGGTTAAGATTATGCACTGAAGTGACGGCGTCCCGCTAGTTTGCAGTGTATCATTGTATATGCGTCATGCGACGAATTAAAAATTGAGATTGAAATATTCACAGATGATCCCAAAATGTCCAGGAAGAGAAAGATTGATGCAGACGGAAGGCAGTTTCAAGAAAGATGGGAAGGCGAATACATGTTTGTGTTTCAAGGAGAAAAAAACGGTATGTCTTTAATGTCACGAGGCGGCGTCGGTCGTCAAAGAGTGCGATCTACGTCGGCATTTTGACACCAAACTAGGAGCCGAGTGTGCCAAAGTTAGCCTTCAAGAAAAACAACAAATATTGTCAAAGAATTAAAAGGCCAACTGCGATCGCAGCAGAATGTGTTTCACAAAAGCCATAACCAAAAACGATGCGGTGGTGAAATCTAGCTTTATGTATTGACGCCCCTTAAACAATGCAATTCTGTATTGTGTGTGTCACAAAGCCCTGCGATGGACTGGCGAACTGTCCAGGGTGTATCCTGCCTATCGCCCAATGTCAGCTGAGATAGGCACAGGAACCCCCCGCGACCCTCTGGTGGAGGATAAAGCTGTAGATAATGGATGGATGGATGGTGTGTCACAAAGCAAGGAGCATGTTATTCTACAGTATACCATATAAACACACACTGTTTTATCTTGTAATTAGTCATTCTTCAATATATTTGAGGCAAAACAAGACCATAAGATGTAATCAGCCTGGCTTTAAGATGAGAAAACCATTCTCTTTTCTGATACGGAAAAAGCAGATAACCAACTAAGTAAATCAGTAGATGGAAAAAAAAAAACAATTTAAATCATTTTAGTGCAGCCCTTCTTGCAAGCCGCAAACATCTCCAGTAAAAGTACAGGGCAGCCTGTAGTTGAGAGGCAAAAGGAAAATTAATTGCTCAGCTTAAAGCTTAAATGCAGTAATGAAAGCCACTCAGGTGAGAAGATTCTCATTCCATTTATCCCAGCACTTTTTTTTTTTTAGGTGGCAGCTGGACACAGTAGTAGAAAATGAATTAAATTGAACTGTATATGAGGCCAAAAAAAACAAAAAAAAACGAATCCCATCTGTGCCCATCAGGAGTAAACATTATCATGATGTAGATGTCGAAAATGGACGTTAATTATTTCTGTTGCTAATTACACTTAAGTGTGTAGCAGCAGTTGAGTGTGCGTAGGTAGGTCATCCAGTCATTTTTATCTGGGACAAATAAAATGATGAGACGCTCTGTGTACGGCCCTACAGCTTCTACAGGTTTGTTTGTTTTTTCAAATGTTCTCATTTTTATAGAGCTTTTCATTTATTCATATCGGGATGTAAAGAGAATAACAACAAAACTCCCTCTGAAATAGATCACCTACCTTGTCTAATGCATCACAACGACTGCATACATGCCTGCCAGGTTTGCGTCGACTAGAAGAATATTCTAATCTTTCCAATATTTGTATTACTAGATTATTCAATAGACTCTTGATAATGTGAGAACAGAAGCCCAAGAAGAGATTGAATTTTGTCATGAAAACCAGAAAAAAAAGCCATTTTAGCACCGAGTCTGGCAGTTGTCACTTCGTATCAACATTCTCTGATGTTCCCTCCGGTTTGCCCCATAGTTGCAGAGAATAATAAATACATTGAGGAATGGCTTAGCTTTATCTGTCACTTCATTCTTCATTCGTAGAACAAACGGCGGTGGCTTTGCAGGAAGCTGCCATTAAATAAAAACGAATCCTCATGTGTGCAGTTCGAATTCAGGCAGCGGCAGCAGCAGGAGGAAATTGACCAAACCTACTTATTCATCATTAGCCGGTGGCGTGTTATGTTACCGAGCTCGATCGACGCGCTAAGAGCTGTTGTGTTGCTCTCCTGTTGGCCTGTGTACACAGACATCCTCCCGGGTCCCTCTGCTCTCAGCCAATCAGCCGCCGCCGCCGCCGCCGCCTCACGAGCCAATCAGGAGTGAGGATCTCTGTCGGAAAGGGAATGTGTCAAAGTCATACCCTGTGAAGGCAAGGCTGCATTAAAATGCACGCTGAGCCGAAGCGCCAGCCTGAATACTGATGAGGGCGCTGGGCTCTGTCCTGCAGCACAATGACGAAAAAAAACAAAAAAACAGTATTTGTATGTGCGGCAGGCGTCCGCGCTGAGTCGCTCACCTAAAATAAAATTAACTACAGAAACACTTTGCAGCTAAAAGGAGGAGCAGGGCAAATATAAGAACAATAAATAAAAAAAGAGGTAGAGGAGAGAGAGAGAGTGTGAGACGGAGAGAAAAAACACACAGTGAGATCCTGTTATACAAGGCTGTTGTGTCTGTGATATGGTGCCGGAGCCATGATGAGGAGGACGACAGTGAGAGAAGATCTATTTCTGACAGTTTGCGTAGGCTGGCGTGGGCATGTAACCTTACACCGTTGCTATTTTTCTTCTTCTATATATCACGTGTGAGAGAATGTGTTAAGAAAAGGTAAATTTTTTCCCGGGGTTATTTTTCCCACAAAAATGTTGTTTGCAACCTGTTGTGGAAATTCTCCGCTGCTGGTGAAGAATGAAATGGAGAAATTTCTGCCGGCCGACGATGTTTTATTTTCTTTGAAAAGAAAAGGTCAATCTGCACACGAGTGATCCTAGCTGGAGAAAGACCCAGAGCATAGCGAGCCCTCCACATTTATACCTGAGCAACTCCCCTTTCGCATTTCCTCCAACAGACAAAGGAGTCTGCCTTTCCAGGCTGTGTTTTCACACCTCTTTGTCTAACTGTAGGTATCTGGGTGCCGACTCCCTGCAGATGTTGTAGGACGGTGCAAGTTCAGTCTAGACATCCTAATTACACAATGCACAATACACAAAAGGACCTGGTATTCTGTTTTAGGGAAAGGCTCGAGCTCTGAGACAAAGAAATTGAATTTGCCATTACAAACCTTACACTGAACTTTATTGATACTCAGAAATACAATATTACACTCATCAAATTAGTACTGAAAATAAAGGATTTAGACAAAAATGTACTTCTATTATACAAAGAGGTGGGAAAATATTATTTTTAATCAATCACTGTCAGATTCAAATGTGATATTTGTTTTAGTAAGGTTGCATCTGCAGTTGAACCCTGTAATCTGAGTGATGTCACACTGCCTTGTTGCTGCGTTCCAGGTAAACACTTTATTTTACATGCTAATACACTGTCATCCCCATTTTGACGGGCATTTGGATTGAAGTGACCTTAATCCTTCACCTGACGCCACCCCATTTTCTCCGGCTATGTCAGCAACCAGAGGAGAGTGACAGAGACACAGAGAGAGAGAGAGAGAGAGAGAGAGAGAGGTATGGCATTGATTGCCAGACATGAATTAATGTGTCTGTGTTGTGACGTTCACATTAGACATCAAAATCGCTGACTGACCTGCTCGGATTTGGCGACGCACCAAGGAAAGAAATGGAGCAGAAACGTGGCCAGAAAATCCAACTTTGTCTTTTTAACGGTCTATTTCCATCCCACCGATCATCTAAAGTCCTTATTCGTCTAACAAATGGAGCATTTTTACTCCGGCTGCAAGTGAAATCTCTCTGCGAGCATGTCTAACTGCCAAAAAAATATATTATCTGCAGTGTGTTTGTTTCTTACATTAAGTGGTTTGCACTTGTTTTTTTTCCCAAGTCGTCCATTAGCCTCTATTGACTCGGCTTCTCAAGAATGAACTTTGTCTTTTTACTCTTGTAGCCGGTCTTCAGAGAGAGAGAGAGAGTGAGCAATAACTGTGACTGTCGCCACCTCAACACTGTACCAAATGGATCAATAAAACAAAGTCAAATATTTCTCACCAAGTGATCATCTGTGGTTCTTTGTTCAAATATATTCTGTCAAACGCTGTCATCTGTCTGAACGAGACGGGCTCCACTCATTTGTAGTAAAACAAATTCACACACACACGCCGAGTGTCACATTGCCCACTGTGGCAGCTCATCCTCACAGAGACGAGAGCCAACGATTTAATACAGACGCAAGACCCGAGTTAATACCAACATTACAAACCTATTGCCATATTTCAAACTTTTTTAGTTTTTTTTTCAATTATTATTACTCATTTATGAGATATGATCTCTGCAAGCAGTATTTTTCAAGGTTCTGACATGATTCTGTCACAAAATAGTAAAATATATATATATATATATATATATATATATATATATATATTACAAATGGATCACAAAAGGAAATCAAATGATAAATTGGTCCATTAATTAATCATTATCACCAGTTTTGGCAGCTTTTGAATAATCATAGTCTGTAAAAATGTCAAAACATAGTGATAAATTGTCATGAAAAGTCATTTTCAGAGCCTTCCTTCTCTTTAAGTCTTCATATTAACCCTTAAAGCACAGAGCATTTAGGCTGCTTTTTTACCATGACTATGTTAAAACATACAGTATATAGAGAGGCTATAAGAATGTGCAATATAGAGTGTCTTATATCCTTTTTTTTTTTTTTTTCAACACAACCGACAGGCAATCTGATGAAAAATATTTTTTTTTAATTTTATTTTTATCAACTCATAAATTAACAAGAAGAGAAGACAAAAAGATTTGATGCTTAAATTAGTATAAGTAGACACACATTCCTATTCTGTAGATGGACTGACGATATCAGTGCTGGGGTCAATGTACATAGACGACCATTGTGACACACAAGTGGAAACTACACTAAACGTATCCATTATAGCAGCGGCCCCCAACCTTTTTTGCACCACGGACCAGTTTCATATAAAACGTTATTTACATGGACCTGGTATAAAAACAACTAAAAACAAAGTCCCGCCGAATAAGTTGGCGCCATTAGCTTGTTTCATGAGGCTGCATAGCCTCGTTTGCTAGCCTTGGCTTTCTGCGTGAGAATCACTTGTAGCGATAAACCCGTATTTTAAGTAAGAATCCTGATATTGTGTATTTAATGCAGCTTTTTCTTAGAAGTCGAAGTCTCTTCTTCTTCTTCTTCTGTCTCCTCCTCGGGCCTTTTTCCCTTTCCAACAAAGCTCTCCAAAGACGTTCGTTTTTTTACAAATTTTTGCTAGCTTGTAAGCTAATTTTTGGGGGCGCATTTCATTGCGATTTGGTTCAAAGCGTATAAAGTACAAGGTTCGCTATATTCACACTAAACTGCCTCTTATGGGAAATGTCAACCGAATTTGAATAAAAGTTAAAGGTCACATAGAGTGGTCCTGTTTCACATAAATGTTAGTTATGGAGGTCTACTTACATACATTAACTTGTTTTTATGGTCAAAAACCTCCTAGTTGCTGTAAACTAGCCGATAGAAATCCTCTTTTCTGACAGTGTTATTCTGCTGCGAGATTTCAGAGTGAACTTTCACCCCCAGAAGACAGAGTCTTGTGATTGGCCAGTACTATCCAGCACATCCGTTCTCAGAAGCGCAGCGCCTCCCTCTGGAACGGCGGATGCACTGCTCCTCATTATCTAAACATTGTTTTAACAGTGTTTAAAAATAGCTTCGTCACGACTCCCCGCCGCAGTCCCTTTTATGACTTTAAACCGGAGTCAGACCCAGAGTCAGAAGACACTGTTGCTCGTGAAACACCTCCACAACGGACGTTATTCTTCTTCTGCGATTCAATGTACGTAACCGGATGTGCCCGGACTAGTGCCCGGAGCAGGACGATCGGTTGTTCAGGAGAACCGCTGCTTACGTAACTATTACGGGATTTTCAGTGAGCCCCGAGATTACAAAAAAACACAACGTTCTCAGCAATGGCTGAACTGTTTGTTTCGAACCGTCAGGCTTCATAAACAAGGTAATGACGCAGATACACACCAAAAAAAACAGCGATAATAGGAACTTCCGGTCTAGTTCCGCTTTAAAATATTATAGAGTAAGATTCTTTGTCGAGTAAACGATGTAGAAGAGCGTCACGCGCTAAGTGAGCAGTAAATCTCCGGATTTTGACCAGATAGCGAGAGGCTTTGAGAGGGAGAGCTGTCGCTGGACGGTTTCTGCCAGATTGAGGGAGGATAAGCTGCTTTGGGGATTCAGTTGGAGCAAAACTGTTTGGGCACTGTCATTTTAGCCCAGAGAGGGGGGTATCCATCACTCCTTTGATGATGGAGTTTAAATTAGGCAAAGAGGAGAAATGAGCTGTGGAGTGATTAGTGATAGGATATTAGTCTTTGGGGCATTAGCCCCTCAAATATATATGAAGTGAGTGTGTGCATGTGTGCGTGACTGACTGCTACACACCGCTGCATAATGAAGTGTTAATTCAGGTCGAGGATGTGTTTGTCAGCCGTTTCCTTCATGCTTCACCGTCACTGTCTGCTCCGTCCTAACCTGACACTGATGCAAACACACTTTGTTGCCACAGCTTTTCTTTCCTTCACCAGCTCAGCCTCCTCCTTATGTGCTGTGTTTATGGTATTGTTGAGGATTAGTTCTCCCTCACAAACCGCACTGCTGCTGGAACTCTTGAATCGCTCACTGGCAGAGCAGAGCCTTTTTTTTTCACCAAATAGATTCTACATTTAAAATGTGTCTTTTTCTCGTTGTATTAAGTTTGTTCATAAGTTATGGTTTGTTCATTCCAAAAATCTAAGCTCAGGGCATCTTTTACAGCAGATTACATACACATTATTTCTTCATACATACATACTGACATCCGCATTTCAAACACATTTCAGCCTAACCCACAAATTAATTGATCCACTAAGTCTATCAAACCTGGTGCCATTCATTAATTTTTTTTGCAGACCACTGGTCAAAAATGCGAGCACAGGTTGGTGTAGTGGTTAGCACTCTTGCCTTTGCAGCAAGAAGACCCGGGTTCCTGCGTTCGAGTTGGAACAAGGGCCTTTCTGCAAGGAGTTTGCATGTTCTCCCCGTGTGTGTGGGTTTTCTCCGGGTTCTCCGGCTTCCTCCCGCAGTCCAAAAACATGCGATATGGGGATTAGGTGTATTGGTCACTCTAAATTGACCATAGGTGTGTGAGTGAATGGTCGTTTGTCTTTATATGTAGCCCTGCAAAGGACTGGCGAACTGTCCAGGGTGTACCCCGCCTATCGCCGCCCAATGTCAGCTGAGATTGGCACAGCACCCCCTGGTGCTGTGGAGGATAAAGTGGTAGATAATGGATAGATGGGTGGACGGTCAAAATGCAAGAAATTAAAAAGCAACAAATCCCCACATATTAAATCATTCTCACTTAAGTGTTAGTCTTAAAGGGACAATATGTAGTATTTATGGGTTTATATTACCCAAAATCCACTTTTTTATACATATTATGTGCTCCTGCATTGTCTAGTCGCTGTATAATATTCTTTGTTTCATTTTCGTAGTGTTTCAAAAAGTCATTTAAAATAACATGGTCACGGGCCGCGGTCGCGTTGCCACTGTTAGCAGCGAGACGCCATGTTTCTGCCGGAGCATGTAAGGACAAACGCGAGAGAACAAATCAAGCGTCTCTTTACTTGTAGCGTAAGTCCCGCCTCCTCTCTCTCCGCTTCGTCTGCTACGGTCGCGGTAGCTCTGCCCTCTCCCTCACCTCACGAACCTCATCTGCTGACACGGAGAAAGACGACGAGGACGACATTTGACCAGCTGCGGATACCGTAGCGCTCAGGGAAGGGAGGGGGTGAGCAGAGCAGCAGGTCTTTGTTGTAAATTTCAGCCTCTCCTCTAGATGTCACTATAAACTACTTACTTCCCCTTTAAGTAAAACAAAGGGCTAAATAATCAACGGGCTCTGAAAACTCTCTGAAGGATGATCTCACTGCACGTTGTAACCACCAGGTCAAAGTGAGCTGACCCTTAAGTGCAGGAGAAGCTTTCACATTTCGCTGCAGGGACTTGAGTGCGTCTCTCGCTCTCTCTGCGGGTTCCCATTTCAGATCTGACTGCGTCCTCTTTGTCCGCCTGAGCCCTATCTCTCTGAGCCCTATCTCGCACACGGTCCTCATCTGTCTGTGACTCTCTCCATCTTCTCATCTCCACCTCCATTCACTTGCATTAACATCTCATGTGCCTGCATCTTCTCTTCCCTTTTGTCCTCTTTTCATGCTCCGGCACAGCTCCTTTTTTTTCTTCACTTCAGTGAAGCCCTATTGCTCCGTCTCTGAAGACAGTGTGTCGTCGGTTGTTATCAGTGCCCCTAACGTCATGGCACATGGTAGGCAGCATCCCGGGGCTATAAATAACTTAGTCTCGCCGAGCTCAGTCCAAGACAGGACGGAGAGCCAGAGTGAGAGCAATCTGCTGTCTCCCTCGAGAGATGCTCAAAGAAGAAGAGGGTGCAAATAAGCTGGCGAGCAATGAGACCTTCATTGTTTTCTGTGGAAAAAAGTGTGTGTGCCTTTTTGGGTTTTTTTTATTCTGTCAAATATGTGGTCAGGATTCAGATAAAGCACAAAGGCTGGTTAAGGTGCTAAATCAGGGGTGTCAAACTCATTTTAACTCAGGCCAGTTTGAGCTCAAATGGGCCAGACCAGTAAAATAATAGCATAATATCCTATAAACAACTCAAAAAATATATATAAGTGCAATTTCAACATTATTATACCTAAGTTTACCATTTACATGTGTGCATTGCAACCTATACAGATCACAGTGGATCTAGAAAGGCACAAACATTTAGTCACAGGTATCTGGAAGTGAAAAATATAGTATTTCACGTTGTGATTCGATTCTCTCATTCATAACAAATTCCTGATGGCCCTATAGCAGGCTGTATACGTTTGACACCCCTGCTCTAAAGAGTGAGGTTTAAAGTAACAACATCCACATGAGACTGTGTTGATCTGAGTAAACACGCTGTAATTAACTTCATCAAAACAAATCAGACTGGTTTTTTTTTCACTATCATGCCGTGTAGCTTAGTTCTCTTTGTTATTTTCTAGATCTTAGTAAGTTACATGGTCACCTGTGAAGGCTTGATTGGTGTCTTATCAGCTGCATCAGGGCCTGTCCACATACACGCTTAGAAATAAGGGTTCCAAAAGTGTTCTTCTACAAGGTGCTGAGGTTCTACCTGAAAAACCCTTTTCCGAAGAATGGTTTTTTCAAGGGTTCTTGGTAACACAAAGAGTTCCAAGTGTCCATTTCCTTCTTGGAAAGTCATTTGGGTTATGCTAGAAAGCCGCCATGTTTGTCACTAGTTGCTTTTTTGAAAAAAGTAAAAGTTGCCCGGGGTTGGAATATGAGTCACTAAGTAGTTTGGTCTGTTTGCTTTATGATAAATTATATTTTCCTTCTGTTATTTCTCTTCCTTGCCCCTGGCTTGGTTCACGCTGTTTCTGTGATTGTATACATTGTAATGCGTACAACGTCCTTTTCTGTGTTTCTGGTGTAACAGTCTCACAGCGTTTCCTGAAACAATAGCGGCTTTATGGAAAAACCTTTTTTTAAATGACACAGAAAAAGATTGTTTATGTTTTGTTACGTTTTACTTATGGATATGGCCCCAGTCTTTTTGAGTCAAATTTCTAGCTTTCTCTCTCTTTTTTTTTTAACAGTTAAGTGATTGATTTACAGTTGTACACTGGTCATTTCACCCTGGGTTCATCTCAAATGTACCATAAAAAAATGGAAATTGCTCATTGTAGCTTTTGTTTAGTTTTGGTCCATTAGATGCTGGATGTGGTCACGAAGCATCATCTCTTTGTAAGTTAATGTGAAATACATGTAATTAACACAATGATGCACTCTTATTTTAACTTATTATTATAATAATTAATGGATTATCCAGTGCTGTTGGTGGTCTGTTTTCAAATCTCAAACAGAAATCAATGAGCTTTTCAGTACACTCTTAGAAATAGAAGTGCTAAGTAGAACCATATAAGGTTCTTCAGCTCGTACTCATAGGAGAAACCTTTTTGGTATAAAGGTTTCACCTGGAACCCTTAGTGTTACCAAGAACCCTTTTAAAACCCTTTAGGTAAGGGGTTTTAAAGGGTTCCCTGGATCAAAATGGTCCTTACTGGAACCATTAGTGTTACCAAGAACCCTTGAAAAAACAAATGGTTCCAGGTAGAACTTCAGCCCTTGTAGAAGAACACTTTTGGAACCCTTATTTCTTATAAGAGTGTCGTCCTCCACACTGTCCAGTCAATAAACCTCCATAGAGTTGGATTTTGTTGTGGATTTGGAATTAGGATACTATAAGTTGTCAACATCACACATTGCTTCAAATCCCGGTTCCACCAAGAACTTGTGTTCTTGTGTGTGTGGATTTTCCATGTTGTCCACAGATTGGGATTAGGTTCATTAAATCCCATGTGACATTGGATGGATGGAGTTTGAGGTTGAAAAGCCAAGATGTGTTTCTGATGGGATTCTTTTTGACAGACTGTGCTTTAATCCAATAGACATATGGAATATATAATAACACTGCACATATGATAAATGCACAGTCCATTAAGTACGTGTCTGTTTTCTGTTCCTGACTGTGGGCACTGAAGTAAACAGGCATCTTCTCCCTCTTCTGACAGATGTCCTCTTGTTTGAGCCTTATGTGTCTCTCTTTGACAGTGAATTATTAACTAAATAAGTCACCATTTAATTGCTGTAGTCTATAATAGAGAGCGGATGTTAGCCCATAAATTTTGCTGTCTGCTCGTGTGATCTGATTTATTTCAGCGCAGTCTAAAAGAGTGAATTGTGTCTGTGTGTGTGTCTGTTTTTGTCCAGGTGACAGTAATCCCAAGGAGAGCAGCCCCTTCATCAACAGCAGTGATGTCGCCGCTGAAAAGAGCCAGCAGTATGACGGCAAGCACATGGCCTTGTTTGAGGTACAGTCGCACACACACACACACACACACACACACACACACACACCTGCACACAACGATTTGTAAACACACATAAATGGGCTCGATGGTAAAAAAAAAAAAAAGCAGGATACACTCATTCCACAGCTCTGCACAAATGTATTTCTATTGTGTTTTTTTGTGTGCACGTAAAATAATAAACGGGATAAAAAAGAAAAAAAAAAATCAGCCGCTGGACATTTTTATTGTGTAAGCCCTTTGTTGTTCTTGTTCCTGCTGGGTCGAAATCCGAAATTGTTATCGATTTTCACTGATCTAATGAAACACTCCTCGAGGTATAGAGCTCACTCGGCCGGCTCAGAGGATTAGAAGCAATGATGAAAACACTGACTGCAGCCGTCCTGTCTGTTTCTCTGCAGGAGGAGATGGACACCAGCCCCATGGTCTCATCTCTTCTCAGCAGCCTGGCCAACTACTCCAACCTGCCCCAAGGTAGCAAGGAGCACGAGGAGGCCGAGAACAACGAGGCCGAATCGTCGCGCAAGAAGCCCGTCAAGGTATTTTCACAGTATATTATTATGCATAATGCTCTCACACTTTAAAATATATAAAAATACACAAATCATTATATCAAAGATAAAGTCAATAAATGGAACTATATTACTCTTATTTTGATTTTACCAGTAGATGAATCACAAAAAAGGATTTTTGGAAAATAAAGAGCCCGAACCTGCGAGGAGCCTATTGTTCCTGTTGAGATTATTTTTTTTCTCTGACGTTGCGCTCATTTTTGACGGGGTTTAACGGGCATAAAATGTCTTGAAATTTGCCACAGAGGTCGGTCTGCAAAAAATGCGGTAGTGGCATAGGGCACAAACTGAGCCCCAAGAAGTCAGGTCATGGTCAGACAAAAGTCGTCGGATCGAGACAGAATTTGGTGTATTGGGCGTAGTCCAACGTTTGTTGGGGAATTTTTGACACTAGAGAAAGTGGTCGAAATTGTATAAAATGCTAAACGATAGATTTTTTCTATCGTGTCTAAGTCCTACATAGTTGTTCCGATAATAACCAAGCTGTTCTCATGATTCCAAACAAATTTCTAATGTACTTCCATTAGCTCCGCCCCACGCAGAAGTCAGCCATTTTGGAAAAATGTGAACATTTGAACGAACTCGTCCTAGCATGTTTGAGCTAGCCGCGTCAAACTCAGTCCATATGTTCTAGACAAGTTAATGATTAGAATTAGACTGTGAGTCCCACAAGCAGTTCTAGTTATAATTATTTACCTAAATTAGATCCAATATCCACCATCGGAGGCAGCTTTTTCAGTAATTTTTTGCTAATTTGTTGAAGTCGCCAAAATTATGTAAAATGCTCATTGTTTGATTTTTTTCTACCGTGTCTAAGTCCCACATAGTTGTTCTGATAATAACCAAGCTTGGTACACTTGTTGCTCTCATGATTCCAAACACAGTTCAAATGCGCTTCCATTAGCTCCGCCCACACAGAAGTCAGCCATTTTGGAAAAACAGCTTTTTAAGTAAATTTATACATAACCATTTACCATTTACCATAACAAATGTGCTTTTTCTGTCATTGCTGCCGGATCGGTTTAATATAGCTCAACTGAGCTTGTTCCCAAATATAGTTTCTCCACCAGTTGAGAGCTTGTCAATCACTTTTTGATGTCATTATAAAATCCCCAGTTTGTGTGACTGGATTTTCATCTTAAATGCCACTCACTAATGAGTTCCTTTCCACATCATCTCCACGTATTGTCTGATGTTTTGTGTTTTCAACACTTTCTCGACAGACGTGCGACTACATAATCAGACGTGATTAGTCCAGTGGGAAGTGGTGACATTGGCACAACAGTCACTTCACGTCCATTACAGCTGGTTTTCTCACTTCACGTCCCGTCAACGTATGTCACGGAGGCAGCTTGTCTCAAGTATTAAATGCACAGAATGTAATTTTCTGCTGCTACGTCGTCTCTCTGTCAATCAAGACCAACAACCTGGTTTGACATTGGCGAGCGCTGACGGAACGGAACGCTGCACTTTTTGTCGCGATCGGTCGCTCTGTGCTTTTTTACAGGGCGAGCTCTGGCCGCAGAATACACTTCAAACGGCAATAAGTGGTTGTGATCCATTAGTCATAAATACACACAATGAAAAGACGAGTGAAATATTACTACTCTATATTTCATTTCTTGCTCTAATGTTCCATAGTAGACTTGCTCTAGCAGACGCAGTTAAGTGGATGAAGCCGTCCTTTACCTTGAAATGCATATTTTTATTGGAGAGTGTGGGAAATTTTTTTAGTTAAAGAAAGTACACAACACGACAAAATATAATATATAACTCTGGCTTTGTTACTTTTTGATATTTGCATGCAGTCATCATTACTACTAAATAAAACCCTCTCAATGACAAATGATTAAGTTCCCAACCAGATATATGGCTAAAAGCTCTGGAAAATAATATGTCCAAGCTTAAAAGAAGTCAACATCTAGAATACGATCCAAACATACAATCTTCAACCTTTTATAGTATATTAATAAAAAAAGAAAACGCACAAATGTTTCTTTCCAGAACAAAATCTCAGTTTGACAGACTTTACCTTTGTTATTTTTTGTGTTTTATACCACAAAAAAATGTATTTATGTGATTAATATCACCACATTTCTAACAACTGTAACGTAGGTTTTTCAATCAGTCAAACTTTATTTGTCATCAGAGGAACAACAGCCGACAAATGGCTAATAATGGCTGTATTATGTGACAAAAACAGCAATGGAGATGTGAAGAAAAGTGGGAAAGGAAGTGAGGGAAATAAGTGAGGAAACACAAGTAGTAACAGATAAAATGTAATGAAATGGCTAAGTGAATCAGTAGTTAGAATGAGTAAGCAAACAAATGAATAAATAAATAGAGGAGGTAGAATAAGATTAATTCAGTCAGACCCTAAAATTAAATAAAAGAGCGCGAGTAAATAATACATCTCAGGTGGGAGCGATGACTCTGTCCACGTGAGACTTCACCATCGGTCCAGCGCGTCACTGATGGTGCAAAACCCCCCGTGATCCCAGCCTGCCCCGGTTTTTCCCCAAACGTTACACGTTACGCGTGTTTGTCTGACTCAGCTCGGGTTGATGCTGGGAGCAGGTCTAATCACCCCCCGTTACCTCAACCCTTTCAATACTTTAATTAGTCTACATGATACACCGAGCTGCCGCTTCTTCTCCAATCAGGAGCCCATTCCACAGGCAATCTCTCCGTCGCCACGAGAGGCTTTTCATTAAGGCAGCCTGTGGCGTTTTTATCGCTCAAGCAGCGACCTCTCTCTCTCTCTCTCTCCCTCTTCCTCTCCCTCCGTCGCCTTCATCATTGGTCCCTCGAGTGAGTGAGTTGTGAGCGGGAGAGAGAGAGAGCGAGAAACGAGGCAGCAGGCGTTTTCTTTGTTACAGCGTGATGAAAGCCAAGATTAGAGATTTGTTTGGCGTGTGACATGAGGGGAGCGGTCTGGAGGTCGCCGCGCGGGTCACGATAGGAACCAGTCAAGGCTAATCCACCTGCAACCTTCTCTATACTCTGACTTTATTCCTTTTACACAGAACATATATATATATATATATATATCACCTTTTAAGCACAGAGGCGACTTGAAGTGCTGACAATATAAATGCATTAGTGTAACAGCTGCAGCTGCCATTAATATGCTTCAGCCCTTTCTTTAGCTGTGACTCACAAACTGTACCGAGAATTATCGCCTTGTTCTGCAAACCCTTTACTTGTTTAGTTTCGCTCTCGCCGCTTTCATCAACTTTGCTGGGCAGGCAGCTATTCTATAAGTTTAAAAGCCCCACAATGCACTGCCTGCAAAACACTGCCTGCAAGACTTTACTTAAATACAATAATTGATGTCTTTATTTACTGTGTTTATTATTGTAAATATAACTGCAATTAATTACCGATGTGCAAGCTGTGTCCAAAGTACGGCCCGCGGGCCAATCACGGCCCTCGATTAGATTTTGTACGGCCCGCAGCTTTGGTTTTGTAATGTATGATTTATGGCCTTGAATGGAGTCAAACAGAAAATCCGCATTAGCTCATCTGGTATAAAATCTTTTTTTTTTTTTTTTTTTTTTTTTTCCACTCCTGAATGCCTTAGATTTGGTTACATTGCCATTTAAAAATTATAATTGTGCCAATGAAAAATGAAATTATAATAAATCCAAGGTTCCTATTCAGCACGGAAAAGTATGGGATTTAATTTGAGTAATTTCCAGATTGTTTCCAGACTATTATCTCACTGTCTAAAATTAAATATATTAATATATACAAATCCAAAACTAACGCAACATAGCCTACCTGTAGATGATATGAAACTAATCAAGCTGGCTGTAGAATGGTGTCGAGTTACCATGGTTACCGTTAGTGACCACGATTCTCATTTATTTGTTATTTTTCCACCCGTGTCGTCGAGACGGCCACCGATTGTCGATCCGCCACAGTGTCAAGTTTTCTGAGTGGTGGCTTCTTGAAAAACGAGTGAAGGATTTTTTAAAAACCATTTATTTACATAATAAGCATCTAACGATTAGTATGTTCGGATGTTTAATATTGACTGAAAAATCCTCAGAGAAGTTTTGAAATGTAAAATGTGTCGGAACTCTGTAAACCAGTGCATTTATAAGTCACTTTTACTGTAAAAACAAGGTCTGAATGGACCATCGTCCGCCCCTGCGTCAACTATCTAAAAATGATTGTGAATCATGAACCTCGTTCTAAACTCTTCCAGCCAAGAACAACAGGACTAACATACACTTGCTGCCTTTTGCTCTTTCCAGGGCCAATGTTCCGTCACATAAATGTTTCCTCTCGGTGGTGTGTTTTTTACGAACCCCGCTGTTAGCTCTGTCCTCCTCGCCGTCTTCCTCCCTCCCTTCTGCACCTCATTAGTCTGGCGCGACGGATCAGTGTTCCCATCAGCGGCCCTTCTGAGCAGTGTGTCCTGATTAATGTCAATTCATATTATAGTATATCACAGCGCCGTGAATCACGGAGTTAAACTGACATTTCACAGCTTACGCACTGACCATTTTTTGTCTAAGACGGGGCGGCCTTAGAGGATTAGTGGAAAGTTTGTTTTTCCTACGTAGGACTGCAGCTATCATCAATAACAGGCTGGTTTTTTATATTACCGATTAATCATTGCAGTCTATGTAATGTCAACCGTCATCAGATGTATGAGCACATTTTTTTGGGGGCATTTCCATTTCAAATTATACTGAAACAAACTCGTGAGATAGTTTGTTTCTGTCAAATTATCCATTAATCAGGAAATAGCTTCAAATGATGATAAATGATGATAAATTAGGAGACAACAAATCTACTTTTCCTCTTCTAAATAATATAGAGTCTTTTTTTTCCCGGTTTTCTCTTGTGTTTAGTTTGGATAGTGTGGTCGTATCAAATTCTCTTTTCACACCATAGGTCGTCTTCACCGGAACATTTCCATTAGTGGATTAAGAGACTTTTAGCCTTGAATTTGATAGTGTGGCTAAATAGAGGGTTTACATCCCGTGGTAACAGATGAGGCTTTTAAACTAGAATATTCTAGCAGGTAGGTAGGTAGTAAGGTGGTGAGCCCTCAGCACCGCAGAAGACCACAGAGGACGTTTGGCTGCAGGAGTCCCGTGTTTTACACATCATTCTTTTGCACACACACACACGCGCATGCACTCACTCCCATAAGTGTTGACCGCTGAGTGACTGGTTCATCCACGGTCGGTCACGGAGGCTTATGTTTGCAGGGGGGGGGGGGGGGCTCTCCTCTTGCTGTCTGTTTAATAATTCACAACACCTGAGCAGAAACACGTTTACCCTATCAGCTCCTGTTTGACCAGCGGAGCGTGGCGATGGTGTTACAACCTCCCAGACTGCCCTCCCTTATACTGTCACTGCCTCACACCACCTCACCCACTTCACTTCACACCTCTCTCTCTGGCTCTTCATCCATATGTAAGTGCAAATGTGCCATTTCTCCTCGTATTTTTAGGATTCGTCTTAAAGTCTCACAAACAGCCTTGTTTATCAGAGCTCTTACTGCCTCACACTTTGAGGTCAGCTCACCAAACCAGGCTCAAAAATAGCGGCAGTGGAGGAACAAGATATATAGATAGATAGATAGCAATGTCTTCTTTTAGCTAGCAATATCTGGGACCGTACCTATGTTCCCCGCTTTGTATGTGACCGGGGAACATAGGACCCTTTCTCTTACCCTAATCCTAACCCTACCCTTTTTCAAAAAAAGGGTCCTATGTTCCCCTGTCACATACAAAGTGGACCTTTTTTGGGAAAAACGGGGAACATAGGACCCGGGGAACATAGGTACGACCCCCAATATCTTCTTTTAGCTAACTTTAAGCTGATAGATAGATAGATAGATAGATAGATAGATAGATAGATAGATAGATAGATAGATAGATAGATAGATAGATAGATAGATAGATAGATAGATAGATAGATGATAGATAGATAGATAGATAGATAGATAGATAGATAGATAGATAGATAGATAGATAGATAGATAGATAGATAGATAGATAGATAGCAATGTCTTCTTTTAGCTAACTTTAAGCTAATAGATAGATAGATAGATAGATAGATAGATAGATAGATAGATAGATAGATAGATAGATAGATAGATAGATAGATAGATAGATAGAAAGATAGATAGATAGATAGATAGATAGATAGATAGATAGATAGATAGATAGATAGATAGATAGATAGATAGCAATGTCTTCTTTTAGCTAACTTTAAGCTAATAGATAGATAGATAGATAGATAGATAGATAGATAGATAGATAGATAGATAGATAGATAGATAGATAGATAGATAGATAGATAGCAATGTCTTATTTTACCTAGCAATATCTTCTTTTAGCTAACTTTAAGCTAATAGATAGATAGATAGATAGATAGATAGATAGATAGATAGATAGATAGATAGATAGATAGATAGATAGATAGATAGATAGATAGATAGATAGATAGATAGATAGATAGATAGATAGATAGATAGATAGATAGATAGCAATGTCTTCTTTTAGCTAACTTTAACCTAATAGATAGATAGATAGATAGATAGATAGATAGATAGATAGATAGATAGATAGATAGATAGATAGATAGATAGATAGATAGATAGATAGATAGATAGATAGATAGATAGATAGATAGATAGATAGATAGATAGATAGATAGATAGATAGCAATGTCTTCTTTTAGCTAGCAATATCTTCTTTTAGCTAACTTTAAGCTAAATAAATAAAAAATAAATAAAAAAAACTGCTGAAGACCCATTTCTTCTAGCTGGCTTTTTCAGTTCTGTTTGACCAAGATACCTCGTATTCTTGTGTTTATATTGTTTGATCAGCACTTTGGTCGACTGAGGTTCTTTTGGAATGTGCTATGAGAATAAACTTTAA
Organism: Microchirus variegatus; assembly: GCF_963457635.1. Taxonomy (NCBI): domain Eukaryota; kingdom Metazoa; phylum Chordata; class Actinopteri; order Pleuronectiformes; family Soleidae; genus Microchirus; species Microchirus variegatus. The sequence goes on along the minus strand of NC_139808.1, from coordinate 6,004,449 downwards.
GTTAAAACTGTATCTGTAACTTTGAGAAATAGACAGATATCCGTTAAACTGTTGTCAAATTAGTTCTCTCTCTGTGTTTCTCAGTATAATAATGTTATGCTCTTGTGTCACCCGGTGACATCCCTGCACGAGTAAAGCAAACGGCTGCAAAGAGGTCAGAATATGACTGAAAACACAAAGAAGAGCCCAAGACAGGCCGCTGTGCTGCTGCTGTATACACACAAACACTCCTGCAATCAGATCTGGTTTATATCAGAATTTCTGACAATATATCATGGTCAGTTTATGACTTGACATCATGTTCACTGACTAATGGAAATCCCTTGAGGTCTCTCTCCCATAAAAGCAGGTGCTGTTCCAACAATTCTTTAACAAAAAAAAAAACATGTTATCAGCAGAGATTTCAATATTCAGTGGATGCTGGTGAGCATAAAATCCCTGCAATAAGTCATTTAAAAGATGACTCTGGTTTTGTCAGCCTAAGCAGGTTGCCAGGGCGTCCAAGCGCCCGAGGGCCAGGATGTTTCCCCTTCCTTTCCTCCGCAGCTATATGTCGTCCCCCCCCACGCTGCACCCCTGACTCTTCTGCCCTCTTTCGCTTTCATTTCCCTTCAGCCCTGCAGCTATACAACAAAATGAAGTTCCTGTCACCTTCCCTTTTAATGTACTATTCCACAAACACTAATGTCTAATTGAGAGAATGTGCTGCCTTTGCTGTCCTCAGCAGTCCGGCAGATGTCCATTAGGATTTGGGATAAGGTAGTAGGGTGAATGGTAAGAGACAAAAAATATCAATGCACTTAATAGCAAATGGTATACAATATAAAAACACTGTTACTGTGAAAGTATGTGTATTTGCCGTCACATTCACAAACAAACAAGACAGACCCACACAGATGCGATAAGAGGTCCTGTTGTGTGGACCGACACACCTGAGCCATTCATTCAGCGGGGGGTGACGACACCTCCCTGTGGGTCGGTGGGCAGCTGTTCTCTTCAAGTCCAGTGGTGCCGCACAGGCCGACCTGCAGCACTGCAGCAGTTCAGTGTTCCCTCTGCTCACGGTGGCTCAATCTCCAGGGAAATCATCAAACTGCTGGCTCCCAGCCCATTAAACAGACATGCACTGCCTGTGTGTGTGTGTGGGTGACTATTATCCGAGCGGACTGCAATTCCCATACACACACACACACACACACACACACACACACACACACGAACAAATGAATCGGCAAGTGAGTGTAATTGAATTCAAAAAACATTCAGCCCATTTTTCCTCAACAGGGCCATTGATTTGCTGCATAGATAATAGAAGCATCCATTACTTCACCCGAATGTGTTGCTTTAAAGTAAAGTTACTCACTTTATTTCTCACAGCGAACAGGATGTCAGGATTAAAGATGCACTATATCAATATCAACACATATTGGCTTTACAGTGTATTATGGGATATCAGCAAACACACCAGGATGTGCTGATATGACTCATGACTACAACAGTATTTATTTATTGTTTACTTTTATATATTTTGTTCAATGATAAACATGTATATCTACATCTGCTTCGACATGAGTATGAAAAGTATTATGTTAAAGAAGAGACATAATGACCTCTGAGGTTGGGCACAAGGTGAAAACGTATACAGCTAGCTAGCGATAGCTATTTTAGCTAACTTTAAGCTAACCGATAGCTATTTTTGCTAACTTTAAGCTAACATATAGACAGATTGATAGACAGCAGTGTCTTCTTTTAGCTAACTTTAAGCTGATAGATAGATAGATAGATAGATAGATAGATAGATAGATAGATAGATAGATAGATAGATAGATAGATAGATAGATAGCGACGTCTACTTTTTGCTAACTTTAAGCTAACATATAGACAGATTGATAGACAGCAGTGTCTTCTTTTAGCTAACTTTAAGCTGATAGATAGATAGATAGATAGATAGATAGATAGATAGATAGATAGATAGATAGATAGATAGATAGATAGATAGATAGATAGATAGATAGATAGATAGATAGATAGATAGATAGATAGCAATGTCTTCTTTAAGCTAACTTTAAGCTAACATTACAACTCTTTATCTGCGTTTGTAGTGAAAAATTATTTGACCTGATTAAAGAGGCTGCTAAATACCGTTATAATTATAGCTATATTTACGTGTTGACCTTTTTTTTTTTTTTTTTCAAATCAAATGCCACGAAAACAAAGTCACTGAATTTTTACAAATGACTTTAATTAGACTTCAAGAGCGTTCATTCACTTACTGCATGGGTGTTGTGTCTGCTGCTGTTCACAACTCTATGTAAATACACGCAGGTGTTCTCTTTGATAACTTACCTGTTATCGCAAAATGGACCACAGTCCACTTTGTGCAGCAGCGGCAGTTTTCATCTAACAACAGAGTGCTGATGGCAGGGAAACCTTTCTGGCTGCAACACCTGACTGCTAATGTTTATTACACGCCGAGTCCCTGAAGGACCTGCCAATGGAAACTGTGTCTTTTTAATTACAGCATTGCATCTGTATGTATAAATATTATTTCACAGAGTCATGGCATACCACTTATCTCTCTCCCCCTGCATCTCCATACAGATAGAGAGAGAGAGAGAGCGAGGTTTGCCGTTGGCTGTACAAGACATGAGAGTTTTGTTTCTACCATGTGTTGCTGTGTTTTCAGTTAGTATTAAATGAGAGCTTTAGCTGTTTGTAGAGTGGAGGGGACTTCTTGTTGTTGAACTTCTTCAAGAAAACTAGATTCAGGCACTAGACTCAGAGGAAAGCTTAAAAACAAACGGTACAAAAATGCGCGTCAACGGTCCTATAACAACAGCACATCACCTTTTATGTGTAAGTATCCAGTGTATCCAGCCTATAGAGCGATAGGCAGGGTGCACCCTGGACAGTTCATGTTATGAAGCCAAACCTTTCAAATATTATATCCATATATATTATTATATGGAACCGAGCTGAAAAATGCTGTGAATTATTGATCCTAGTCTCGTGTGTTGATCAGAGTCGTGATTCAAGGTTTGGCTGAGGCCTCGGACGATTTTCATATTTCAAAAGTGAGCCCCCGCACTCTTAAATGTGGCTATGGTTGGTTTAGACAATGATGAAAAGCCCTCTCTTACGACACACTGAAGGGCACAGTCACAGTCAATCTGATTTGCATAGCTTAGACAATAATACAAACAGTGCTGAACATTATCATGTCGTGGGGGGAGGTGACAGAGATGGAGAGAGATTTGCACTCCACTGATCCCTCAAGCAGCCTGTGGAGGACACAGAGTGGATCTTTGATTAAAGCCCAATGAGGCTGAAGGTTGAGAGATTCCCTTCTGTGAAGATGAAGTGGTGAAAGAGGCAAGATTGCAGGTTGTGGCTCTGTGGTAGACAAACTGTATAGTCTCTCACACACAGAGAGAGAGAGAGACACACACACACACACTCAAATGAGGACTAAATGTGTTGTGATAATTTATAGGAATCAGTCAACAGAAAACTAAACAATGTAGAAAATATCAGATTATCACTGCTGATCTCTATTGCTCCTTAGAGGGAAATGTCTTTTTTGGCTGCAACCACAAACTATAATATCACAGTAAAGCGATATATAAAGATATTAGGAGTGCAGACTCAGCTCATGATAAAAGAATACAACACAGTGTTTGTGTGATGCAACTCTGTAGTAAAAGGCATTTTTTTTTACAAATAAGAAAGGTAAAGCCTTATCTCCCCGAAGGAATTTGAATGATTCATTCTTATGGTCATTACGTCTGCTCTGGATTACTGCACAGCCTTTGTACCTCAGGGTTAGATCAGTCGTCTCTTCACTACAGTCTTCCTGTCACCTTCAGGACCCTCGTGTTTAAATGTCCATGTTAGACTTAAAATTAGCAGGCCTTAAACTCTGGTAATGTCAGATTAGATCATTTAAGAGTTGCCGAGTGCCTTGAGCCTCTGAAGTCTTTGCTGAAGACCCATTTATTCTTGTTGCTTTTGGCTTTTAATCCTAACTTTTATTCATCTATTCATTTTTAACCCATTTTATTTTTTGATTTGGATTTTTTATTCTTTATTTAAACTTGTACAGCACTTTTGGTAGACAGGGTTTCTTTTTCAATGTGCTAAATTAACTGACCTTGATCTATAGATGTTGATTTATAGTCATACATATAAATTGACCTCAATATTTAGAATTAGTCTCACTCTTATCTGAATGCCTCAGAGTCATTTTAAATGTTTCAACGTGGAGTATTTGATCATGATTCCTGTAATATGGTAGGGGTGTCAAAAAAAATACAAATAAATAAATAGATAAGAACAAATTTATTATGACCTATAATGTGTTTGATTAAATTGGAACACCCCCTCCCTGCCCTGAAGCTCCCCCTAATACTCCAAAAAGTCACAGATTTCATTATTTTATTAACAACTTTAATAACTTCATTAACAGTGCTGCTCGTGTTAAAGTGATAGAATTAGCAGCATTAGCAAATTAGCAAATTAGCATTTGCTCTGTGCAGAGAGAGGAGTCTCCTTCATGTAGACTTGCATCTCCAATGTACTGTCGCTGCTGCAGCTGCCAAAGGTCCCTATTGAGCGCAGTCACTGTCCCCTGATATGGTAGAGCCCTCATCCAGATTCTAAGGGCTCCTACTTCAAATGGTCTATGAGACTGCAGCGCGAACATGAACTTCACACACCACGTTCGGAATGATAGAACATTTACAGAAGAAAATGAAACGGGCAATTAAAGTTCTAAACAATAACATTTGCTTTGCAGAATTTTTTTGGGGAGGAAGTAGCTGCATTCATGTTTGCTAGCCCTGAATGTGAAACAAAGCGCTTAAAACTTAAAATAAAAAATAAATAAAACCCTCCATGAGACATTATTTTACACTTTGTACAGCTGTCAACTTTCCCCTTCTCAACCATGTGATAGTAATGAAAGTTGCATTTGCCTCAAGTCAGTAAATTAACGATGATATGATATGATATGATATGATATGATATGATATGATATGATAGTCATTTGCTGCCACTGGAGTCCAGCGATAAAGTCACACAATCTCCAAATCTGTCCTTCTCATTTTTGCTCTCTCTCTCTCCCTCTCTCTCTCTCTCTCTCTCTCTCTCTCTCCCTCTGAAAACAGTGCATTAATGATGTAGGAAAATGAGTTTCTCCAAACAGATTACGTACTGTGTCATCAGACAGTGTTATTCATTTTATGTCGGCCACTTGTCGGGATGATTTCATTAGAAGCCTGGTTTTATTATGAATACAGTATCTGCTCCCACTTTACTTAAAAAGTCTTCTATCTTATGTCTTATATCTTGTCCACCATGTTGCAGCAAATTAAATCGCCAGTCACTGAAATAAAAAAATAAAAAAATTAAAAAAAAGGAGCCTTCTGGGTTTTCTCCAAAGCACAATTTTCATTGCACTGTTAAGGAGTAGGAGTGGAGAGTGGGAAGTGCATGGTTTGTGAAATAAAATATTCATATAATGGGTTTTTTTCTTGTCAACAGTTAAAAAATTAACAGGTTAATATTTAGATTTTTTTTTATCTACATCTTTCTTTTACCAAAAACGTAAAATTGGTTGTTCTCACAAATGACTTGACAAAGAATGACTTAATATTTTCAAACTAAATGTACTAAATGAGGAAAAAAATACCCGATTGTTAGATACAAATTGGCAAATCCTCAGACGTTGTCGACAGAATTCAAATGTGAAGAGTGGAGAGCCTTGTTTGCGCTTCCAATATTCACTATAAACAACTTTATTTCAGCCTTTGAAATGCAGATGATGAGAAATCCTCTTGCCACTCTGAAGAGCAGAGTCACAGTGAGAAACGACTCCATTTGCATGTTTTATATTTCACTCTCGACTGCTGTTGCTCTTTTCTCTCTGCAAACACAGTGACGCCGGAAAATGAGCTTCTCCAAACAAATCACACACTGTGGCGTCCCGTACGTACAATGTTATTCAATTGATGTCAGACAGTATGAATTTAAATTAAGCCTTTGCTTATGGATTCAGACTCTGCTGTTACTTTACAGTTTGGTTTTTAAATCCTCAATCCGTGCATCACATTCGTTATGTTGAAGAAATAAACAGGAGTTTCTCTCCAAACAACTGCATAAAACCGCAGGAGCTATTAATTCACTCACCTGCCGTGGCATAGTCTCTCCTACCACATCAGGTTGTCTCTTACCATCTTCAAACTTTTACCTTTTTGATGCTGATTTCAATTACGATGCAGATTTTTTTCTCTTATGTTGCACTCCATCTTATCTTTCGTCTTAATTGCCTTGTCTAACCCTTTTTTTATGTAAAGCACTTTCACTCAGCTCCTGTTGTTTTTAATGTGCTACATAAATAAGCTTGACTCGACTTGTCTTACCTGGTCTCCTGCTGGGGAAAATGCTCATTAGTTACAATGCCACACCTACAGTATGTCTGCAGACAGAAACATAACAAACAGAACACAATCTGCACAAACCGGCACCGTTAAAACCTAAATTAAAATTCTTGGCCTTTTCCAGTCTTTCTGCTTTTGCTAAACTAAGATAAACAGCTACCGTCTCTGGCTTTACTGTGTATATATTTACTCAGGCATGATCGTTGTTTGAGTCTTGTCATCTGAGCAAAAGACAAGTACTGTAACCAAAACTTCCTTTAAACTGCAGCTCAGCATTAGTACGGTCATATTCTCCGAGCCTCTTTTGGACCAGTAGCACATTCTTTGTCGAAGCTTCTTTGTCAGACTTTTATTGTCTCCATTTTTAGACACATTTGGACCCAACCTAAAAAGTGTAGATTTGGAGCTTCGAGTCTCCATTTCGCTGAAATTTGAGCAGCTACGTGTACTTTCTGATCCATGACCAAAAACCCTCTCTCTACCTCTATTAGACCTAACATATGATAATGTTGGGGAGCATCATGTGGCATCATGAGCATCAGCTCACTTTCTGATAAAGTGACTGATCCTCTCAGTCCTTAAGTTGCATACAACACACTAATGAGCTGTTTTTAAAAAATCAGTACAGACTGACCATCTTCTCTCTCTATATATATACACATATACATATATATATACACACACACAGTATATACACCTCACTTCAACTGTGATCGCCACTGCAGCAACAGCTCTCCCAGCTGAATAGCTCGTCAATACCTACCTGTCAAAGATACGACATGTCCTGTACCTGTTACAAAGTAAAAGCATTCTGGAATTGATGTTCTCTATTTCTATTTTATTGAGCACATAGAAGGATTAAGAGGGTTCGTAAAAGTTTATTATTTATGGCGATTTTCAATGTCAAACCCTATGGAAAATATTGCGGCAGATCTCTTAGTAAAAGTGGATGACATCATTGAAATAGTCCTTGTAATGGTAAATTCAATTTCTCTGGCTCAGAGCTAGAAGTGCTCATCACCCGATACCTGCCCAGTACAGAATGCCAGGTCCTTTGTGTATAGTGTATTGTATATTGTGTATTGTGTCTAGCCTGAACTTGCACCTTCCTGCAACACCCGCAGGGAGTCGGCTCCCCGATACCTACAGTGGACAAAGAGGTGTGACAGCACCGTCTGAAAAGGTAGAGACTTTGTCTATTGGAGGAATGCGAACGGGAAGTTGCTCAGGTATAAAGATGCTCACTTTGCTCGAGGTCTTTTCTCCAGCAAGGACCACTCCTGTGAAGATTGACCTTTTCCTTGCAATGAAAATAAAAAAACTTGTTCTCTATTTCATTCTTCACCAGCAGCAGAGACATTTCCACAACATCCTTTCACCTAAATAAAAAAGAGTTTTGTGAGTACACTCCTCAAAAGAAAATATAGTATATAATATTAGTCTTAAGATAATTTCAATGCAGAAATGTCCCATATTATCTCTTTAAAGGTCACATAGAGTGGTCCTGTTGCACATATATGTTAGTTATGGAGGTCTTCTTACATATATTAACTTGTTTTTATTGTCAAAAACCTCATAGTTGCTGTAAACTAGCCGATAGAAATCCTCTTTTCTGACGGTGTTTTTCTGCTGCGATATTTCAGAGTGAACTTTCACCCCCAGAAGACAGAGTCTTGTGATTGGCCAGTCCTATCCAGCACATCCGTTCTCAGAATTGCAGCGCCCCCCTCTGGAACGGCGGATGCACTGCTACTCATTATCAAAACATTGTTTTAACAGTGTTTAAAAATAGCTTCGTCACGACTCCCCGCCACAGTCCCTTTGATGACTTTAAACTGGAGTCAGACCCAGAGTCAGAAGACACTGTTGCTCGTGAAAAACCGCTGCTTACGTAACTATTACGGGATTTTCAGTGATCTCGTTGAGCCCCGAGATTAAAAAAAAACACAACGTTCTCAGCAATGGCTGAACTGTTTTTTTTCGAACCGTCAGGCTTCATAAACAAGGTAATGACGCAGATACACACTATAAAAAACAGCGATAATAGGAACTTCCGGTCTAGTTCCGCTTTAAAGGACTTGATACACTTAATACTGGTTCGTATCGACGCACACAGAAGCAGCAGAGTGGGTTGTTCCCGTGTCGTCGATGATGTAATGATTACAGCTAAAGTCGACTCTGTCACTCGGTTAAATGGGTCGTGTCTGAATGTCAGCGCAATTACCCTTCATTGCCCAAAACTGTCCTTGAGCACAAAATTAATATTTCTCGTCTATGTGCAGGGTCAGTTAATGTGTCCTTCGGGTTTATGAGATGCCGTCAACGGGGTGCAGACGCGCCGCGCTTTATCCACACAAACAAATAGGTTTTAACACACACACACACACACACACACCTACGCACACACAGAAAATCAAGGGAAGAACATTCCTTATAATCAGGCTGATGTTTACATCCTCTGTCAAGTACTCGCTGCCACCGGAACAGCCTTGAAACTCTGTCGGTATGAGGACGTACAGTTACAGCTCACTCTTTTTCTACTGAGCCACACCAGGGACAACGAACACTGCAGCAAAACCATCTCCAACAAATCCACCGCAAGACAAAAAACAGAGCATGTAAAGCAAAAGAATAATTCATCCATTACATTAAACAGTCTGGTCCCAGCGGCTGCTGCTTGGTGTGGAAGTTTTATCTTTTCCTGAGTAATTATTGCTTTGGAAATCAACAGAGGATTTTTCTTTAAATTTCCAACTACTGTATGTGTAAATGCTTGATATATAGTCTATAATATAGCCTAATATCTACCCTAAGATACAACAGATGAAGAAAGGAAGGAATTAAAGGAGTAAATCTATCTTTTTCTGCCTGGATAAAAGTGTTTTGTTCTGTTGTCTTGGTAATGTTTTTCTCAGCATGTACAGCTGCTGCGTTGATTGGGATTGACTCACGCAGACATATAATCTTAGTTAATGCTTTGCATCTGGGCGTGTTGGGCCTGTGGCAATAAATAAAGTTTGACTGAGTTTTCTTAATATTAACCTTAATCCTCATAGTTGATATTCAGTGTGAAGTAAAACCTCAAAATTCCATCAATAAACTCATCGGAATCATAGAAAAACACTGCGCGTAGAGAAACTCACAGGTCGTGTTAGGGAATGCAGATCGACTCCTCTCGGTCGTTTGGAGCATAATAAATGAGGCTTATTTGTGCGTGAATTCTCCACATGTTTGAACTTCTTCCCCTCGTCTTCACCCAGGCTCCACAGCTCGGCACTCTGATGGGCGTCTATCTGCCGTGCATCCAGAACATCTTCGGAGTGATCCTCTTCCTCAGGATGACCTGGTTGGTGGGAATCGGAGGAGTCATCGGGACCTTCGTCATTGTTTTCATGTGCTGCACCACAGTGAGTGTGCTACTTATTTTTTTTACTTTAGTTGGCCTGTTTTTTTTCTTCCTAAAACCAGAACTTCCATATGTATATATACAAAAATGCACCGAAGAGGGGAAACTACGAGTGCCTCAGTAAAAGATGTTCACCGTTATCACCTTTGATGTTACCTTTACAATAGAAGAACACATGGAGCTGATGGGATTAGAGTCAATGTATACATCAGTGCAAATTTAATTTAAGGTTTCTACCACTGCTATCACTTTAAAGCTGTAGAGTGTAACTTTTATATGCAAACACACGTCAGTCACATTCACTATGATAGAAGCTCCATACTGACGCTTTATTAATGGGCTAATTTGACAGGTGTAAGCTCTGATAAAGATCAATTTACAGCCTTTTTTAATCATTATTTAAACATTTGTAGTGTTTCCAGTGATCCACTTCAACGCAAAGCCAGTTTTCCTCCTTGCAGAAGCTGAAATGTCACACTGCAAAGACTCATCGTCTGTCAGTCTATAAATGCAGACACTAAAGGGTGTTAATGACAGTTCACTCAAGACTTTATCAACACATCCTTTATCCTGTTTTCTGATTTTTATTTTCACTGCCTGACGCAGGTGATGATCCAAATTGACTAGCATGGATCTCACAATAATATATCCAAGACCTAATATCAATCATATATTGGTAATATTGACCATACACTCTAAGAAATAAGGGTTCCAAAAGGGTCCTTCTGCAAGGGCTGATGTTCTACCTGGAACCATTTGCTTCTGAAAAACCCTCTCCCAAAGAACGGGTTTTTCAAGGGTTCTTGGTAACACTAATGGTTCCATTTTGATCCAGAGAACCCTTTAAAACCCCTTTCCTACATAAAGGGTTCTTGGTGGAACCCTCCAAAAGGGTACCAGGTGGAACCTTTATAAAAAGGTTCTACCTGGAGCCAAAAAGGGCTCAGGACAGGCCGAGCGAAGCTGCTCTGAGCCGGCTCACAGTGAGCACCAAGCGTCCACAGAGGGCGGAGCTGAACACCGTCGACTTCATCGCTGCCGAACTATAAATACGTCATATCTTAACACACACAGCACATGTTTAGACTCTAAATGGCCAATTTCTCGCCTCAAATTATCTTAAAACTGCGTTCCGGGACACAGAAAAGTGACAAACGGCCGCTGTTTCAACAACAACAGTCTTTCTCCCTCGGACGCCATTGCTCACTGTAGCCAAAAGCACAACAACCTTGCGCAGCGACCCCTACTGATCGGGCGGGAAATTGCAGCGCCTATCCGTCACCACGACGCAGAAGTATAAATGCTCGAGTGGTCTACGTGGTGACGCAGACGGATAACGCATTACGCAGTCGGAGAAGTATAATGTGGCCTTAAGTCAATCCTGTAGGGGTTGAGAAAACAAAACCTTATTTTCAGAGAGGTAAAGGGAGATACAGAGATAAACGAAGTTGTCTTGCATTTCGTTTGCCGTAGCAGCTCCATTTGCAGATGTCACACAAAGATCCGAGATCAATCTGTAAGAAGGAGCAAAATGGAGGACGACAGACTCAGCCATGTTTCCTCCTGTTCCCATTAATGTCATTTGCCAACAGAGCTGGAGTCGTGTGTCAGTATGACTTTGTTGTCGGACCGACGCCCTGCTGCAGAACCTCTGAAGTCTCTGAACACAACAGACACAACTGTCCCACAGGATCTGCAGCGCTGCTGTCACTGATCTGATCTGAGTGGCTGCTGCAAATTGATTGTGTTTGACTTGTTTGACGCAGCCCCGATTGTCATGGAACATATACTGTGTCTCATTTGGCTGAATTTTATCTGAAGTGAAAAATGTTCACTCTGACAACAGGAATCATTCCATTCTGATTCTGTTTTTCACCCGCGCAGAGTGTAACGCAGCCTTGTTCGATATCACCGGGCAGTTTTTAATTCCAACTGTGCGGTCTAGCAGCTGTCATGGCCGCTCGGCTTTTCTCTGCTTTGCACCGTGTCTTGCAGGGTTGTGCTGTACGTTGGCATGGCTGTGTGTTTGTGCAGCCTAGATTCTCCTCTCGCACTGAGCATATTTATAGAACATCCCCCTCAAATCCCGACCACTGCAAAGTTGCCTGCGCAGACACACACGGGCAATATGCTTTACAATCATCGTTGCCTTGTAGCAGCGTGGAGAACGGCTTTGAAAATGGATTTCTCTCTTACTTGCGTCGGAAGGATCTCGAAGATGCTCTGTGTGCCGATCTTTTTAAAAAGCGATACATTGCTTGCAATGAATTGAATGTGTCCCTTTTTGATATATAAAACGCTTCTATAAGAAAAGGAAGCAAGCTCATTTTGACACCAAAGATAAGGGTAAAAAAAAAAAATGAGGAAAGATGTATTAATTACAGCTGGTTCATACTCGATTTGACAGCAAGCCATGCAAACATGATTTGAATATTATAAAAAATACAGTTTAGTCTCTCTGTTCCACACACACACACACACACACACTTCTTATCAGTCACACCTAGCTCATTCAAAGCCCTGGGGCAATAAGCCTGAGCATGAACGGTGTGTGTGAGAAACCCCCACCTCTTCCCTCCTGAGCTCCTTACATAACGCATAACCACAAGTGTGTGTCTGTGTGTGTGTGTGTGTGTGTGTGTGTGTGTGTGTGTGTGCGCGCGTGGATGCTTGCAGAGATCCCCACCTCAGTGAAATCCACTTAAAAAGCGAAGGAGCCGTGGGCCGCTGTAAAGCCCGGATAATAATACAGTGTGACTCCCATGTTTTATTCACACGATGGGATGTCACTGACTGACAATTTTTCATTTGTCATGAGATGCTCGGTCACAGCAACACACATACAGCTGTACACTGTATGTGTGTGTGTGTGCGCGTGTGTGTCTGTAAAACAATCGCACGCTTATTTTTCCTCGTCACGCGACACATTTTTTGACCGAACATTAAGACGAAGTCGTTCTGTAATAAAACATTATTATATGAAGAACAGATCTGATACATTAAACACACAAAAACCAACCATTTTAGAGACGGTACAGACAGTAGCTCTCAAAGCTGGTCATATTCAAACATGTGCTTTGTGTGTGTGTGGCTATTTTTGGCCCACATAATGAATGCAGGCTTGTCACCAAGATAAAATGAGGTTTAATATTCTTGATGGGAAGTCATCTGTTGTTTGGCCTCCCTCATTACTTCCAGGTCTTGAATCCAAATGCTACAAGGGGAAGGGTGCTCTGCCCTCTGCTGTGACTCATTTAAATGCTAAGGACGCTTTTCACTCTCTGTCCCTTTCTTCTCTTTTTTTTTTTTTCACTCTCATCTTCTTCACTTGCATGATTTTGCCAACCCTTTTTCATTCTGTCATCTCATTATTTCCCCTCTCTCTCATCCTTTCTTATGTTCCTCCAGCCCTTTTTCTCCCTCACTCACTTTCGGCTTACCATTTTTCCCCCTGCTTTGCTATCTCTCTCTCTCTCTCTCTCTCTTCCTTTTCCTCACAGCCGCATCTTCATCTCTTTGCTGCTCAGCCTCTATCCCCAGTGTCGGCCCTGAAAGTAACAATCACCCCCATTTCCTTCATCTGACAGATTTGTCTCCTACGGCACACTGTCCTGTGAGACTTCGAGTGATAAACAGCACGCTGAAAAGTGCTCTGCATTTATGAAATGAAGCGTTGCCAATGAAGCGCACTCTCAGGGGCAGACCATTCCTGTCAAAACCAATTTCTGCTCAACACCAAGTTCGACTAAAGGCCAAATCAAGGGCCAAATTTGTCTGAAGCTCTGGGACGAAACAGACTTAAAGTGTCCTTTGCGGTCAATGTCAGTGGTACATTATCTTGCAGGCTCCTTTTTTAAAAGAGTTTCATATTCCTGGCACTTCTAGTTCGGTCACGGTCATAAAGACACAGCTTACCAATAAGGACTTGGGTACTGATATGATTGGTCCGCTTTAAACAGACTAGAGTACGTTTGGTCCGCCTGAAAACGTGGGTCACTATCCAGCAAACCAAAGAGAGGAAGTGAGGCTCGCTCACTGCCTCACCTGCTTCTCAGACTGGGCAAACTTGTGAAAAACCAATCAGGTTTGAACACCAGAGTAAAAACAGAAACCCCAAGACTACATTAATTTGGTGTTGCACCATTGTTGTAGGGCACTGGTTCTCAAAGTGCGGCCCGGGGGCCAATGGCGGCCCGCAGAAACATTTCTGGCGGCCCCGCAATGAATTACAGTTGATAGTTTTAATCCAGGAGCGACTAAGCTTGTTAAATGTTTATTGGACATAGCTGGATACAGACCAATAAGTGTAAACAAAAATACTGGGTATTTACCTGGTTTCTATATGGTGAATTTTAGTGTATTATTGGGTTATAAGCTGGTAATAAGTAGGTAGCTAGTAAATATATGGTAACAGAAATGTGTTACTTGGTATTAACCTGTAATTAGAAGGTAAGAATAATGGCCAAAATACTGGGTAATTACCCAGTAAATTATAAAGCGTTATTGTATTAATGCTTAAATTACATTATATTAACGCTTATATTAGTTCAGGCTAAACTGTAGAACTGAAATCTGGTCATTAAAATGATTACAAATGGGATTTCTTTCTGTTTTTGTTTTTTTTCCTTTGGCGGCCCTCGGTCCAATGTTGGGTTCCTAAATTGGCCCTCAGGTGTCAAAACTTTGAGAACCCCCGTTGTAGGGGATGAATTTACGTTTTCGATCCTGGCCAGTTGGTGTGAATTCTTTCGGCATTCCCTAGCCCAATCAAACCGATCCACCCCCGGACTATCCTGGTGTTAAAGCACCCTGAGTCAACTCTATTCTCTGCAATTCTGTGGATATATCGCAATACTTTATATGCTAAATTGAGTTAACACTGCCATTGACCTGGTGGAAATACTGGTCTTTTGCTGATTCAGGCCAAAAACGTTGCCTATTCCAGCGTCAAAATGCAAACCAAATAGTCCCCAGTTTGACTAGCATTGACTTCTTTAAAAGGAAATGACTCATTTTGTCAGATATATACTGTAAGCTGTCTGCAGTTGCACCTCATATGGAGGAGACAGATGGCAGGCAGCATCATCTAAGGTTGTCTGCTGGCATGCTTCGAGGCCAGACAGCATGTAGGGACGACATGATGTCACTTTCAAGGTAAAAGGCTCCAGACTTCAGGGAAATGGTATAGCATGAGCACATCTGAGTATGACAGCATAGCACTGCTGCCCCCAGTGTCCATTGCTCGTTCAAGGGCATCAGGTGGAGTGAAATGGGCTTTTTTGACCTTCAAACACCTGAAGACAGGGAAAGAAAAGAAAAACTCTGATAGATATTCTTTAATTTCGTCGCAGTACAACAGCAAAAAAAGTAGTGTGACTTTCTGTGGTTAGTGCAAACTTTGCAGGATTGTCAGGTCAGAAGAATCCTCCCAAGATTGTGACAGCATTTGAGTAATGTTCCTGTCTGCAGTGACAGCCGGAGGCCCATGTGGAGTAAAAGTAAAATGCTGCCAAAAGTAAATGTAAAGAGGCCGAATGGGATTTCACCAAAAAAAAAAAAAAGAAAAGAAAAGAAAATGTTAAGACAATCCATCAAAAACTAACCAGAGGATAGAAGTGAAATCACCACACACCAAATAGACCTGCTCTATGATGATGTATGGCCTGGAGACGGTGGCGCTTTCTAAAAGACACAAGGCCGAGATGGAAATGTCAGAGCCGAAGATGCTGAGAATTCTGTTGGCGGTGACCGAGATGGACAGGATTGGAAATAAGTACATTTGAGGTTGAAGGGTTTGGAAATAAAGTAAGAGAAGCAAAGGTTGACATGGTTTGGTCGTGTATCTGCAGAGAGAGAGAGAGAGAGAACACAAGCTCAAGATGGAGGCAGATTATCCACTGTGACGACCCCCTCAAGAAGAAGAAGATTCAAATCGCAATTTAAAACATTTGCAGTTTAGAATGATTAGCAGATCTATTAGTTAAAATTAGACAATGGGGTTTGGAGGTAGCTATTGACGGCTAATGGCAACACCTGTCATTACATCAGCTGTAGTTAGCTACAGTAGCTAACAGTAGCATGTCGACGTGAGTGGTTGATTTTTCTCAGTGCAATACCGTAAAAAATGTAGTCAGATTATTTATTTATAATATATAAATGTGTTTTAATCCTAGTTATAAAACCCATACAAGAGGATTGCGTAGTGCTATGCTATATTACCTTTACTAGTGCATGCTAAAAGAAGAAGAAGAAGATTGATATGGCATTAAACGCGCTAGTTGGGCATAGTAATGACTGCCGTTTACTGGAGAGTCGATAAACACTTCTTTTAAAGTTTAATCTTGTGTTTTTTGGCCTTTGCAAAGACTGAAAATAAAGAACTCCTCCTCCAAACACGGGGGGAACAGTCAAATTAAATCACTCCTTCAGCAACAAAGAGGGTGTTTTCAAATCAGTTTATTTGGGTTTTGTGTCACTTTCAGTAACCCAGTCAGCATGTGGGGCCCCATAAGGGTTATATTTGTGCTCCCAAGCGGGTTTGTCCATGGTTTCCATGGTGGCCCCACCCATATTTTTTGCCCACATAGGCTTCCCATGTTACTGAAACCATATGAGACCTGCAGAAATGTGCCCACTTCAGGCCCATGCCCACTTAGTACCCATGTAGTACCCAGATATCTTGAAGTAGGCATGAGATTTAGGTGGACAAACACGGATGAGCCACCATGGAAACCAGGGACTTCACGTAAACCAACCTGATATCCTTGAGGTGTTGACTTGTAGGACTTGCTGGTTTTACACTTTTAATGACACATTAATGACATAGTCCCCACTGATGCGTGTGCTATAATGAGTGTTGTTCTAGTTTGTGTGGTTTAACCATTAAGTGATATCATTATTGAAATATACATGATACACAATAACATATTAGGATAATGTACAGAAGACTGAAGGCTGTGCCAAAGGAAAACGTGTAAACCACTGAGAGGCCATTGGTGTCTGACTGACTGTTCAGTTGATTCACTTGTTCAGTATGCAACTGACTACCTCTGTATGACTCCTGCCAACATCAGATAAAACACTTAAACAATTACTGTCTTATCTACTGTGGTAGGAAAAGAGCTTATGGCCTCATTAGAACCAGATTAGAGAGCGGAACAAAGAACCAAGTCCTACTCACTCCTGACTGCAGATCATCAGTCCACCAGGCCTGCAGGTGACACTAACCACATCACCGTCTTCACAGGGACAGTAACATGTAATCATAGCTGAACACAAGTGTCATGGCGTCCTGTGGCTTTGTGCTATCACGCATTTCACTAATTCTTGTTTTCTGCTCTTAAATATACTGTCACAAATCTAGAAAAGTACACCGATATAAATACTGTGATTTCATTACCATTGATTAATAGGACGTATTATATATGATCATTGAAACCTTTTACTGGTAGTTATACAAAAGCAAGTAACATTGAGGATGTCAAACATAAAAGTATTACATTATTATGTACTGGATTGTAAGGTCAACATTGCAGTTTGAAACCAAAATAAGACCTGCTAACAAATACATTTTGAAAAATGCAAATTAAATAAACCTTTCATAGAACCTTAAGTAGTAGCACTACATGTATCTGCCTTTTTAGAGATAAAAAGATTGATTTGTGTTGGGGGGGGGGGACAAATGTTTCAGAATAAAATGTAATTTAATAAAAGGAAATATAATTACAGCAGTGTCGTCGACGAGCAGAAAAAGAAAAAAATCAGGATCTGTATTAGTTGTTGTTGTTTTTTTACCAGCCTGCTTTCATCTTCTCCTCATTTTTGTCTTCTTTGTCTGTGTCACTTCCTTTCAAATACAGACAATTTAAAAAGACACTCAGATATTCAGCAAATGCATTTGAAGGAATAATGAAATCTTCTTTGTATTGTGACATGTCTCACACACACACACACACACACAGTATCCCCCTCTCTGTCTCACTCCCACTGTTCCACATTTTGTGCTTTTTTTTACATTTTCTCAGATTTTCTTCTGCTCACTGCCTGCTCCTCTCTTTCTCTGCAGGGCAGTAACATGAGAATTGCCTGAATGTGCTCTGACAGTTGTTGACAGGCCCAGAAGTAAACAGCCAGGCAGCTGTAGCGTTGTTTTTGAATTGTTTGCTGTTCCCATGTGAACTCTGATACAGAGTTCACGCTGAGGTGTTTTGATGTCGTACACTACAGAGAAAACTACATTTGAATGTTGTCGGCGTCACTGGGACATTATTTAAATGCACAGAAGGTAACGTCTGCTGTTTGGGGTCTCTCAATCAGAACGATATCAGAAGACAGAGTCGATGATGTTGTGAAGTGTATGGGGAGAGTTTTAAATTTAAAAAAAATATATAATTTTGTCCAAAATTTGACAAAATCGTCATACTATACTATGTCGTCAAAAATTTACCTTTTTTTGGGAAAAACATGTTTTGGTCCAAAATGTTGTCCCAAATTTGACAAAAACATCATACTATACTATGTCGTCCAAAATGTGAAAATTCTTTTTTTTGTCCAATATTGGACAATCATACTAGATTTGTAAATTTTTTTGAAAAAAAAACGTCATACTATACTATGTCATACAATATTTGACAATTTTTTTGGGAAAACATTTTTAGTCCAAAATTTGACCAAAATGTCATACTTCACTATGTCGTCCAGAATTTGACAAAAATGTCATACTATACTGTCATCCTACATTTGACAATTTTTAAAAAACAAAAAATATTTTCAAAATTTGACAAAAACTACCCCAGAATGTGACCAAAACGTCATACTATACTATGTCGTCCAAAATCTGATAATTTTTTTGATAATTTTCTTTTTGCTCAAAATGTTACCAAAACGTCTTACAATACTGTCATTGACCTCAATGTCATACTCGACTATTTTGTCCAAAATCTGACCATTTTTTTGAAAAAAAACAATTTGGTCCGAAATTTGACAAAAATGTCATACTATACTATGTCGTCCAAATTCTGAAAAAAAAATTTAAACAATTTTTTTAGCCCAAAATGTGACCAACACGTCATACTATACTATGTCGTTGACCTCAATGTCATACTACACTATTTCGTCCAAAATCTGATCATTTTTTTGAAAAAAATAATTTGTTCAAAAATTTGACAAAAACGTCATACTATACAATGTCGTCCTAAATCGGATAATTTAAAAAAAAGAATAATAATTTTGCCCAAAATGTGATCAAAACGTCATACCATACTATGTCATCGAAAATCTGATAATTTAAAAAAAAGAATAATAATTTTGCCCAAAATGTGATCAAAGCGTCATACCATACTATGTTATCGACCTCAATGTCATACTACACTATTTCGTCCAAAATCTTACCATTTTTTTGAAAAAGAAATTCTACCCCAGAATGTGACCAAAACGTCATACTATAGACCATGTCGTCCAAAATCTGATTATTTTTTTGATTATTTTTTTTTGCCCAAAATGTGACCAAAATGTCATACTATACTATGTCATCGATATCAATGTCATACTAGACTATTTTGTTCAAAATCTGACATTTTTTTTGAAAAAAAATGTTGTTCCAAAATTTGACAAAAACGTCATACTATATACTATGTCGTCCAAAATCTGATTTTTTTTTTTTTGCCCAAAATGTGAACAAAACATACTATACTATGTCGTTGACCTCAATGTAATACTAAACTATTTCGTCCAAAATCTGACCATTTTTTAGAAAAAAATTATTTGTTCCAAAATTTGACAAAAACGTCATACTATACAATGTCTTCGAAAATCTGATAATTTAAAAAAAAGAATAATAATTTTGCCCAAAATGTGATCAAAGCGTCATACCATACTATGTTATCGACCTCAATGTCATACTACACTATTTCGTCCAAAATCTTACCATTTTTTTGAAAAAAAAGAATTTGTTCCAAAATTTGACAAAAATGTCATACTATACTGTCGTCCAAAATCTGATCATTTTTTTGAAATGTTATTTTTTAACCCAAAATGTGACCAAAACGTCATACTATACTATGTCATCGATATCAATGTCATACTAGACTATTTTGTTCAAAATCTGACATTTTTTTTGAAAAGAAATGTTGTTCCAAAATTTGACAAAAACGTCATACTATACTATGTCGTCCAAAATCTGATAATTTTTTAGATTTTTTGTTTTTTAGCCCAAAATGTGACCAAAACGTCATACTATACTATGCCATCGACCTCAATGTCATGCTACACTATTTCGTCCAAAATCTGACCATTTTTTTGAAAAAAAAATGTTGGTCCAAAATTTGACAAAAACATCATACTATACTATGTTGTCCAAAATCTGATAATTTTTTAGAAATGTGTTTTTTAGCCCAAAATGTGACCAAAACGTCATACTATACTATGCCATCGACCTCAATGTCATGCTACACTATTTCGTCCAAAATCTGACCATTTTTTGAAAAAAAAATTTTGGTCCAAAATTTGACAAAAACGTCATACTATACTATGTCGTCCAAAATCTGATAATTTTTTAGAAATTTGTTTTTTAGCCCAAAATGTGACCAAAACGTCATACTATACTATGCCATCGACCTCAATGTCATGCTACACTATTTCTTCCAAAATCTGACCATTTTTTTGAAAAAAAAATGTTGGTCCAAAATTTGACAAAAACATCACACTATACTATGTCGTCCAAAATCGGATAATTTTTTTGATAATTTTTTTTAGCCCAAAATGTGACCAAAATGTCATACTATACTATGTCGTTGACCTCAATGTCATACTACACTATTTTGTCCAAAATCTGACCATTTTTTTGAAAAAAAAATTTGGGTCCAAAATTTGACAAAAACGTCATACTATACTATGTCGTCCAAAATGTGATAATTTTTTAGAAATTTGTTTTTTAGCCCAAAATGTGACCAAAACGTCAAACTATACTATGCCATCGACCTCAATGTCATACTAGACTATTTTGTTCAAAATCTGACATTTTTTTTGAAAAAAAAATGTTGTTCCAAAATTTGACAAAAACGTCATACTATACTATGTCGTCCAAAATCTGATAATTTTTTAGATTTTTTGTTTTTTAGCCCAAAATGTGACCAAAACGTCATACTATACTATGCCATCGACCTCAATGTCATGCTACACTATTTCGTCCAAAATCTGACCATTTTTTTGAAAAAAAAATGTTGGTCCAAAATTTGACAAAAACATCATACTATACTATGTCGTCCAAAATCTGATAATTTTTTAGAAATGTGTTTTTTAGCCCAAAATGTGACCAAAACGTCATACTATACTATGCCATCGACCTCAATGTCATGCTACACTATTTCGTCCAAAATCTGACCATTTTTTTGAAAAAAAAATTTTGGTCCAAAATTTGACAAAAACGTCATACTATACTATGTCGTCCAAAATCTGATAATTTTTTAGATTTTTTGTTTTTTAGCCCAAAATGTGACCAAAACGTCATACTATACTATGCCATCAACCTCAATGTCATGCTACACTATTTCGTCCAAAATCTGACAATTTTTTTGAAAAAAAAATGTTGGTCCAAAATTTGACAAAAACATCATACTATACTATGTTGTCCAAAATCTGATAATTTTTTAGAAATGTGTTTTTTAGCCCAAAATGTGACCAAAACGTCATACTATACTATGCCATCGACCTCAATGTCATGCTACACTATTTCGTCCAAAATCTGACCATTTTTTTGAAAAAAAAATGTTGGTCCAAAATTTGACAAAAACATCACACTATACTATGTCGTCCAAAATCGGATAATTTTTTTGATTATTTTTTTTAGCCCAAAATGTGACCATAATGTCATACTATACTGTCGTCCAAAATCTGATAATTTTTTAGAAATGTGTTTTTTAGCCCAAAATGTGACCAAAACGTCATACTACACTATGCCATCGACCTCAATGTCATGCTACACTATTTCGTCCAAAATCTGACCATTTTTTTGAAAAAAAAATTTTGGTCCAAAATTTGACAAAAACGTCATACTATACTATGTCGTCCAAAATCTGATAATTTTTTAGATTTTTTGTTTTTTAGCCCAAAATGTGACCAAAACGTCATACTATACTATGCCATCAACCTCAATGTCATGCTACACTATTTCGTCCAAAATCTGACCATTTTTTTGAAAAAAAAATGTTGGTCCAAAATTTGACAAAAACATCATACTATACTATGTTGTCCAAAATCTGATAATTTTTTAGAAATGTGTTTTTTAGCCCAAAATGTGACCAAAACGTCATACTATACTATGCCATCGACCTCAATGTCATGCTACACTATTTCGTCCAAAATCTGACCATTTTTTTGAAAAAAAAATGTTGGTCCAAAATTTGACAAAAACATCACACTATACTATGTCGTCCAAAATCGGATAATTTTTTTGATTATTTTTTTTAGCCCAAAATGTGACCAAAATGTCATACTATACTATGTCGTCCAAAATCTGATAATTTTTTAGAAATGTGTTTTTTAGCCCAAAATGTGACCAAAACGTCATACTATACTATGCCATCGACCTCAATGTCATGCTACACTATTTCGTCCAAAATCTGACAATTTTTTTGAAAAAAAAATTTTGGTCCAAAATTTGACAAAAACATCATCCTATACTATGTCGTCCAAAATCTGATAATTTTTTAGATTTTTTGTTTTTTAGCCCAAAATGTGACCAAAACGTCATACTATACTATGCCATCGACCTCAATGTCATGCTACACTATTTCGTCCAAAATCTGACCATTTTTTTGAAAAAAAAATGTTGGTCCAAAATTTGACAAAAACATCATACTATATACTATGTTGTCCAAAATCTGATAATTTTTTAGAAATTTGTTTTTTAGCCCAAAATGTGACCAAAACGTCATACTATACTATGCCATCGACCTCAATGTCATGCTACACTATTTCGTCCAAAATCGGACCATTTTTTTGAAAAAAAAATTTTGGTCCAAAATTTGACAAAAACGTCATACTATACTATGTCGTCCAAAATCTGATAATTTTTTAGAAATTTGTTTTTTAGCCCAAAATGTGACCAAAACGTCATACTATACTATGCCATCGACCTCAATGTCATGCTACACTATTTATTCCAAAATCTGACCATTTTTTTGAAAAAAAAATGTTGGTCCAAAATTTGACAAAAACATCACACTATACTATGTCGTCCAAAATCTGATTATTTTGTAGAAATGTGTTTTTTAGCCCAAAATGTGACCAAAACGTCATACTATACTATGTCGTCCAAAATCTGATAATTTTTTAGATTTTTTGTTTTTTAGCCCAAAATGTGACCAAAACGTCATACTATACTATGCCATCGATCTCAATGTCATGCTACACTATTTCGTCCAAAATCTGACAATTTTTTTGAAAAAAAAATGTTGGTCCAAAATTTGACAAAAACATCATACTATACTATGTCGTCCAAAATCTGATAATTTTTTAGAAATGTGTTTTTTAGCCCAAAATGTGACCAAAACGTCATACTATACTATGCCATCGACCTCAATGTCATGCTTCACTATTTCGTCCAAAATCGGACAATTTTTTTGAAAAAAAAATTTTGGTCCAAAATTTGACAAAAACGTCATACTATACTATGTCGTCCAAAATCTGATAATTTTTTAGAAATTTGTTTTTTAGCCCAAAATGTGACCAAAACGTCATACTATACTATGCCATCGACCTCAATGTCATGCTACACTATTTCTTCCAAAATCTGACCATTTTTTTGAAAAAAAAATGTTGGTCCAAAATTTGACAAAAACATCACACTATACTATGTCGTCCAAAATCTGATAATTTTTTTGATTATTTTTTTTAGCCCAAAATGTGACCGAAATGTCATACTATACTATGTCGTTGACCTCAATGTCATACTACACTATTTTGTCCAAAATCTGACCATTTTTTTGAAAAAAAAATTTTGGTCCAAAATTTGACAAAAACGTCATACTATACTATGTCGTCCAAAATCTGATAATTTTTTAGAAATGTGTTTTTTAGCCCAAAATGTGACCAAAACGTCATACTATACTATGCCATCGACCTCAATGTCATGCTACGCTATTTCGTCCAAAATCTGACCATTTTTTTGAAAAAAAAATGTTGTTCCAAAATGTGACCAAAACGTCATACTATACTATGCCATCGACCTCAATGTCATGCTACACTATTTCTTCCAAAATCTGACCATTTTTTTGAAAAAGAAATTCTACCCCAGAATGTGACCAAAACGTCATACTATACTATGTCGTCCAAAATCGGATAATTTTTTTGATTATTTTTTTTAGCCCAAAATGTGACCAAAATGTCATACTATACTATGTCGTTGACCTCAATGTCATACTACACTATTTTGTCCAAAATCTGACCATTTTTTTGAAAAAAAATTTGGGTCCAAAATTTGACAAAAACGTCATACTATACTATGTCGTCCAAAATCTGATAATTTTTTAGAAATTTGTTTTTTAGCCCAAAATGTGACCAAAACGTCATACTATACTATGCCATCGACCTCAATGTCATGCTACACTATTTCTTCCAAAATCTGACCATTTTTTTGAAAAAGAAATTCTACCCCAGAATGTGACCAAAACGTCATACTATACTATGTCGTCCAAAATCTGATAATTTTTTAGAAATTTGTTTTTTAGCCCAAAATGTGACCAAAACGTCATACTATACTATGCCATCGATCTCAATGTCATGCTACACTATTTCGTCCAAAATCTGACCATTTTTTTGAAAAAAAAATGTTGGTCCAAAATTTGACAAAAACATCACACTATACTATGTCGTCCAAAATCGTATAATTTTTTTGATTATTTTTTTAGCCCAAAATGTGACCAAAATGTCATACTATACTATGTCGTTGACCTCAATGTCATACTACACTATTTTATCCAAAATCTGACCATTTTTTTGAAAAAAAATTTTGGTCCAAAATTTGACAAAAACGTCATACTATACTATGTCGTCCAAAATCTGATAATTTTTTAGAAATGTGTTTTTTAGCCCAAAATGTGACCAAAACGTCATACTATACTATGCCATCGACCTCAATGTCATGCTACACTATTTCGTCCAAAATCTGACCATTTTTTTGAAAAAAAGAATTTTGGTCCAAAATTTGACAAAAACGTCATACTATACTATGTCGTCCAAAATCTGATAATTTTTTAGAAATTTGTTTTTTAGCCCAAAATGTGACCAAAACGTCATACTATACTATGCCATCGACCTCAATGTCATGCTACACTATTTCTTCCAAAATCTGACCATTTTTTTGAAAAAGAAATTCTACCCCAGAATGTGACCAAAATGTCATACTATACTATGTCGTCCAAAATCTGATAATTTTTTAGAAATTTGTTTTTTAGCCCAAAATGTGACCAAAACGTCATACTATACTATGCCATCGACCTCAATGTCATGCTACACTATTTCGTCCAAAATCTGACCATTTTTTTGAAAAAAAAATGTTGGTCCATAATTTGACAAAAACATCACACTATACTATGTCGTCCAAAATCGGATAATTTTTTTGATTATTTTTTTTAGCCCAAAATGTGACCAAAATGTCATACTATACTATGTCGTTGACCTCAATGTCATACTACACTATTTTGTCCAAAATCTGACAATTTTTTTGAAAAAACAAATTTTGGTCCAAAATTTGACAAAAACGTCATTCTATACTATGTCGTCCAAAATCTGATAATTTTTTAGAAATGTGTTTTTTAGCCCAAAATGTGACCAAAACGTCATACTATACTATGCCATCGACCTCAATGTCATGCTACACTATTTCGTCCAAAATCTGACCATTTTTTTGAAAAAAAGAATTTTGGTCCAAAATTTGACAAAAACGTCATACTGTACTGTCGTCCAGAATTTGACAAAAACGTGTTACTTTAATATCTCATCCCTCAAAGTCCTCAAGACTCTGGTGGCCTAATGGGTAAGGCACTGGCCTTCTGAGCCGGGGATTGTTAGTTCAAGACCCAGGTGAGGCAGTTGTAATGACAAGCTGGAATTAAACAATGTAAATTTTACGATCTAGTCATACTTCAGCATGTTGTTGAAAATTTGACAAGAACTTCTTACTTGCTATGTTGTCCTGAATTTGACAAAAACGTCATACTATCCTATGTTGACCTCAATGACATACTACACTGTCGTCCAAAATCTGACAATTTCTTTGAAAAAAAATGTTGATACAAAATTTGACAAAAATACTGTCGTCCAAAATCTGATAATTAAAAAAAAAAAAAAAAAATGTGCCCAAAATGTGACCAAAACGTCATACTATACTATGCCATCGACCTCAATGTCATGCTACACTATTTCGTCCAAAATCTGACAATTTTTTTGAAAAAAAAATGTTGGTCCAAAATTTGACAAAAACATCACACTATACTATGTCGTCTAAATTTGACAAAAACTTCATACTGTACTGTCGTCCAGAATTTGACAAAAACGTGTTACGTTAGTATCTCATCCCTCAAAGTTCTCAAGACTCTGGTGGCCCAATGGGTAAGGCACTGGCCTTCTGAGCCAGGGAGTGTTAGTTCAAGACCCAGGTGAGGCAGTTGTAATGACAAGGTGGAATTAAACAATGTAAATTTGACAATCTAGTCGTACTTCAGCGTGTTGTTGAAAATTTGACAAGAACGTCTTACTTTGCTATGTTGTCCTGAATTTGACAAAAACGTCATACTATCCTATGTTGACCTCAATGTCATACTACACTGTCGTCCAAAATCTGAATTTTTTTTTGAAAAAAAAATGTTGGTCCAAAATTTCACAAAAACGTCACAAAACGTCGTCCAAAATGGGAAAAACATTTAGAATTTTTTTTTTAGCCCAAAATGTGACCAAAACGTCATACTATACTTTGTCATCGACCTCAATGTCATACTACACTATTTCGTCCAAGATCTGACAATTTTTTTGAAAAAAAAAATGTCCGTCCAAAATTTGACAAAAATGTCATACTATACTATGTCGTCCAAAATCTGATCATTTTTTAAAATGTATTTTTTAGCCCAAAATGTGACCAAAACGTCATACTATACTTTGTCATCGACCTCAATGTCATACTACACTATTTCGTCCAAGATCTGACAATTTTTTTGAAAAAAAACTGTTGGTCCAAAATTGGACAAAAATGTCCTACTATACTATGTCAACCAAAATCTGATAATTTTTGGGGAAAATATTTTTTTTAGCCCAAAATGTGACCAAAACGTCATACTATACTTTGTCATCGACCTCAATGTCATACTACACTATTTCGTCCAAAATCTGACCTTTATTTTGAAAAACAAACTTTGGTCCAAAATTTGACAAAAACGTCATACTATACTATGTCGTCCAAAATCTGATAATTTTTTTGAAATGTAGTTTTTTTGCCCAAAATGTGACCAAAACGTCATACTATACTTTGTCATCGACCTCAATGTCATACTACACTATTTCGTCCAAGATCTGACCTTTATTTTGAAAAACAAACTTTGGTCCAAAATTTGACAAAAACGTCATACTATACTACGTCGTCCAAAATCTGATAATTTTTTTGAAATGTATTTTTTAGCCCAAAATGTGACCAAAACGTCATACTATACTTTGTCATCGACCTCAATGTAATACTACACTATTTCGTCCAAGATCTGACAATTTTTTTGAAAAAAAAATGTTGGTCCAAAATTTGACAAAAATGTCATACTATACTATGTCGTCCAAAATCTGATAATTTTTTTGAAATGTATTTGTTAGCCCAAAATGTGACCAAAACGTCATACTATACTTTGTCATCGACCTCAATGTCATATTACACTATTTCGTCCAAGATCTGACAATTTTTTTGAAAAAAAAATGTTGGTCCAAAATTTGACAAAAATGTCATACTATACTATGTCGTCCAAAATCTGTAAATTTTTTTGAAATGTATTTTTTAGCCCAAAATGTGACCAAAACGTCATACTATACTTTGTCATTGACCTCAATGTCATACTACACTATTTCGTCCAAGGTCTGACAATTTTTTTGAAAAAAAAATGTTGTTCCAAAATGTGACCAAAACGTCATACTATACTATGCCATCGACCTCAATGTCATGCTACACTATTTCTTCCAAAATCTGACCATTTTTTTGAAAAAGAAATTCTACCCCAGAATGTGACCAAAACGTCATACTATACTATGTCGTCCAAAATCGGATAATTTTTTTGATTATTTTTTTTAGCCCAAAATGTGACCAAAATGTCATACTATACTATGTCGTTGACCTCAATGTCATACTACACTATTTTGTCCAAAATCTGACCATTTTTTTGGAAAAAAATTTGGGTCCAAAATTTGACAAAAATGTCATACTATACTATGTCGTCCAAAATCAGATAATTTTTTGGGAAAATATTTTTTTTAGCCCAAAATGTGACCAAAACGTCATACTATACTTTGACATCGACCTCAATGTCATACTACACTATTTCGTCCAAGATCTGACCATCTTTTTGAAAAAAAAATGTCCGTCCAAATTTGACAAAAATGTCATACTATACTATGTCGTCCAAAATCTGATAATTTTTTTGAAATGTATTTTTTAGCCCAAAATGTGACCAAAACGTCATACTATACTTTGTCATCGACCTCAATGTCATACTACACTATTTCGTCCAAGATCTGACAATTTTTTTGAAAAAAAAATGTTGGTCCAAAATTTGACAAAAATGTCATACTATACTATGTCGTCCAAAATCTGATAACTTTTTTTAAATTTATTTTTTAGCCCAAAATGTGACCAAAACGTCATACTATACTTTGTCATCGACCTCAATGTCATACTACACTATTTCGTCCAAGATCTGACAATTTTTTTGAAAAAAAAATGTTGGTCCAAAATTTGACAAAAACGTCATACTATACTATGTCGTCCAAAATCTGATAATTTTTTTTAAATGTATTTTTTAGCCCAAAATGTGACCAAAACGTCATACTATACTTTGTCATCGACCTCAATGTCATACTACACTATTTCGTCCAAAATCTGACCTTTATTTTGAAAAACAAACTTTGGTCCAAAATTTGACAAAAACGTCATACTATACTATGTCGTCCAAAATCTGATAATTTTTTTGAAATGTAGTTTTTTTGCCCAAAATGTGACCAGAACGTCATACTATACTTTGTCATCGACCTCAATGTCATACTACACTATTTTGTCCAAAATCTGACCATTTTTTTGAAAAAAAAATTTTGGTCCAAAATTTGACAAAAACGTCATACTATACTATGTCGTCCAAAATCTGATAATTTTTTAGAAATGTGTTTTTTAGCCCAAAATGTGACCAAAACGTCATACTATACTATGCCATCGACCTCAATGTCATGCTACGCTATTTCGTCCAAAATCTGACCATTTTTTTGAAAAAAAAATGTTGTTCCAAAATGTGACCAAAACGTCATACTATACTATGCCATCGACCTCAATGTCATGCTACACTATTTCTTCCAAAATCTGACCATTTTTTTGAAAAAGAAATTCTACCCCAGAATGTGACCAAAACGTCATACTATACTATGTCGTCCAAAATCGGATAATTTTTTTGATTATTTTTTTTAGCCCAAAATGTGACCAAAATGTCATACTATACTATGTCGTTGACCTCAATGTCATACTACACTATTTTGTCCAAAATCTGACCATTTTTTTGAAAAAAAATTTGGGTCCAAAATTTGACAAAAACGTCATACTATACTATGTCGTCCAAAATCTGATAATTTTTTAGAAATTTGTTTTTTAGCCCAAAATGTGACCAAAACGTCATACTATACTATGCCATCGACCTCAATGTCATGCTACACTATTTCTTCCAAAATCTGACCATTTTTTTGAAAAAGAAATTCTACCCCAGAATGTGACTAAAACGTCATACTATACTATGTCGTCCAAAATCTGATAATTTTTTAGAAATTTGTTTTTTAGCCCAAAATGTGACCAAAACGTCATACTATACTATGCCATCGATCTCAATGTCATGCTACACTATTTCGTCCAAAATCTGACCATTTTTTTGAAAAAAAAATGTTGGTCCAAAATTTGACAAAAACATCACACTATACTATGTCGTCCAAAATCGGATAATTTTTTTGATTATTTTTTTAGCCCAAAATGTGACCAAAATGTCATACTATACTATGTCGTTGACCTCAATGTCATACTACACTATTTTATCCAAAATCTGACCATTTTTTTGAAAAAAAATTTTGGTCCAAAATTTGACAAAAACGTCATACTATACTATGTCGTCCAAAATCTGATAATTTTTTAGAAATGTGTTTTTTAGCCCAAAATGTGACCAAAACGTCATACTATACTATGCCATCGACCTCAATGTCATGCTACACTATTTCGTCCAAAATCTGACCATTTTTTTGAAAAAAAGAATTTTGGTCCAAAATTTGACAAAAACGTCATACTATACTATGTCGTCCAAAATCTGATAATTTTTTAGAAATTTGTTTTTTAGCCCAAAATGTGACCAAAACGTCATACTATACTATGCCATCGACCTCAATGTCATGCTACACTATTTCTTCCAAAATCTGACCATTTTTTTGAAAAAGAAATTCTACCCCAGAATGTGACCAAAATGTCATACTATACTATGTCGTCCAAAATCTGATAATTTTTTAGAAATTTGTTTTTTAGCCCAAAATGTGACCAAAACGTCATACTATACTATGCCATCGACCTCAATGTCATGCTACACTATTTCGTCCAAAATCTGACCATTTTTTTGAAAAAAAAATGTTGGTCCAAAATTTGACAAAAATGTCATACTATACTATGTCGTCCAAAATCTGTAAATTTTTTTGAAATGTATTTTTTAGCCCAAAATGTGACCAAAACGTCATACTATACTTTGTCATTGACCTCAATGTCATGCTACACTATTTCGTCCAAGGTCTGACAATTTTTTTGAAAAAAAACTGTTGGTCCAAAATTTGACAAAAATGTCATACTATACTATGTCGTCCAAAATCAGATAATTTTTTGGGAAAATATTTTTTTTAGCCCAAAATGTGACCAAAACGTCATACTATACTTTGACATCGACCTCAATGTCATACTACACTATTTCGTCCAAGATCTGACCATCTTTTTGAAAAAAAAATGTCCGTCCAAATTTGACAAAAATGTCATACTATACTATGTCGTCCAAAATCTGATAATTTTTTTGAAATGTATTTTTTAGCCCAAAATGTGACCAAAACGTCATACTATACTTTGTCATCGACCTCAATGTCATACTACACTATTTCGTCCAAGATCTGACAATTTTTTTGAAAAAAAAATGTTGGTCCAAAATTTGACAAAAACGTCATACTATACTATGTCGTCCAAAATCTGATAATTTTTTTTAAATGTATTTTTTAGCCCAAAATGTGACCAAAACGTCATACTATACTTTGTCATCGACCTCAATGTCATACTACACTATTTCGTCCAAAATCTGACCTTTATTTTGAAAAACAAACTTTGGTCCAAAATTTGACAAAAACGTCATACTATACTATGTCGTCCAAAATCTGATAATTTTTTAGAAATGTGTTTTTTAGCCCAAAATGTGACCAAAACGTCATACTATACTATGCCATCGACCTCAATGTCATGCTACGCTATTTCGTCCAAAATCTGACCATTTTTTTGAAAAAAAAATGTTGTTCCAAAATGTGACCAAAACGTCATACTATACTATGCCATCGACCTCAATGTCATGCTACACTATTTCTTCCAAAATCTGACCATTTTTTTGAAAAAGAAATTCTACCCCAGAATGTGACCAAAACGTCATACTATACTATGTCGTCCAAAATCGG
This sequence comes from Microchirus variegatus, assembly GCF_963457635.1. Taxonomy (NCBI): domain Eukaryota; kingdom Metazoa; phylum Chordata; class Actinopteri; order Pleuronectiformes; family Soleidae; genus Microchirus; species Microchirus variegatus. The sequence goes on along the minus strand of NC_139808.1, from coordinate 5,972,646 downwards.
ATAATTTTTTTGATTATTTTTTTTAGCCCAAAATGTGACCAAAATGTCATACTATACTATGTCGTTGACCTCAATGTCATACTACACTATTTTGTCCAAAATCTGACCATTTTTTTGAAAAAAAATTTGGGTCCAAAATTTGACAAAAACGTCATACTATACTATGTCGTCCAAAATCTGATAATTTTTTAGAAATTTGTTTTTTAGCCCAAAATGTGACCAAAACGTCATACTATACTATGCCATCGACCTCAATGTCATGCTACACTATTTCTTCCAAAATCTGACCATTTTTTTGAAAAAGAAATTCTACCCCAGAATGTGACCAAAACGTCATACTATACTATGTCGTCCAAAATCTGATAATTTTTTAGAAATTTGTTTTTTAGCCCAAAATGTGACCAAAACGTCATACTATACTATGCCATCGATCTCAATGTCATGCTACACTATTTCGTCCAAAATCTGACCATTTTTTTGAAAAAAAAATGTTGGTCCAAAATTTGACAAAAACATCACACTATACTATGTCGTCCAAAATCGGATAATTTTTTTGATTATTTTTTTAGCCCAAAATGTGACCAAAATGTCATACTATACTATGTCGTTGACCTCAATGTCATACTACACTATTTTATCCAAAATCTGACCATTTTTTTGAAAAAAAATTTTGGTCCAAAATTTGACAAAAACGTCATACTATACTATGTCGTCCAAAATCTGATAATTTTTTAGAAATGTGTTTTTTAGCCCAAAATGTGACCAAAACGTCATACTATACTATGCCATCGACCTCAATGTCATGCTACACTATTTCGTCCAAAATCTGACCATTTTTTTGAAAAAAAGAATTTTGGTCCAAAATTTGACAAAAACGTCATACTATACTATGTCGTCCAAAATCTGATAATTTTTTAGAAATTTGTTTTTTAGCCCAAAATGTGACCAAAACGTCATACTATACTATGCCATCGACCTCAATGTCATGCTACACTATTTCTTCCAAAATCTGACCATTTTTTTGAAAAAGAAATTCTACCCCAGAATGTGACCAAAATGTCATACTATACTATGTCGTCCAAAATCTGATAATTTTTTAGAAATTTGTTTTTTAGCCCAAAATGTGACCAAAACGTCATACTATACTATGCCATCGACCTCAATGTCATGCTACACTATTTCGTCCAAAATCTGACCATTTTTTTGAAAAAAAAATGTTGGTCCATAATTTGACAAAAACATCACACTATACTATGTCGTCCAAAATCGGATAATTTTTTTGATTATTTTTTTTAGCCCAAAATGTGACCAAAATGTCATACTATACTATGTTGTTGACCTCAATGTCATACTACACTATTTTGTCCAAAATCTGACAATTTTTTTGAAAAAACAAATTTTGGTCCAAAATTTGACAAAAACGTCATTCTATACTATGTCGTCCAAAATCTGATAATTTTTTAGAAATGTGTTTTTTAGCCCAAAATGTGACCAAAACGTCATACTATACTATGCCATCGACCTCAATGTCATGCTACACTATTTCGTCCAAAATCTGACCATTTTTTTGAAAAAAAGAATTTTGGTCCAAAATTTGACAAAAACGTCATACTGTACTGTCGTCCAGAATTTGACAAAAACGTGTTACTTTAATATCTCATCCCTCAAAGTCCTCAAGACTCTGGTGGCCTAATGGGTAAGGCACTGGCCTTCTGAGCCGGGGATTGTTAGTTCAAGACCCAGGTGAGGCAGTTGTAATGACAAGCTGGAATTAAACAATGTAAATTTTACGATCTAGTCATACTTCAGCATGTTGTTGAAAATTTGACAAGAACTTCTTACTTGCTATGTTGTCCTGAATTTGACAAAAACGTCATACTATCCTATGTTGACCTCAATGACATACTACACTGTCGTCCAAAATCTGACAATTTCTTTGAAAAAAAATGTTGATACAAAATTTGACAAAAATACTGTCGTCCAAAATCTGATAATTAAAAAAAAAAAAAAAAAAATGTGCCCAAAATGTGACCAAAACGTCATACTATACTATGCCATCGACCTCAATGTCATGCTACACTATTTCGTCCAAAATCTGACAATTTGTTTGAAAAAAAAATGTTGGTCCAAAATTTGACAAAAACATCACACTATACTATGTCGTCTAAATTTGACAAAAACTTCATACTGTACTGTCGTCCAGAATTTGACAAAAACGTGTTACGTTAGTATCTCATCCCTCAAAGTTCTCAAGACTCTGGTGGCCCAATGGGTAAGGCACTGGCCTTCTGAGCCAGGGAGTGTTAGTTCAAGACCCAGGTGAGGCAGTTGTAATGACAAGGTGGAATTAAACAATGTAAATTTGACAATCTAGTCGTACTTCAGCGTGTTGTTGAAAATTTGACAAGAACGTCTTACTTTGCTATGTTGTCCTGAATTTGACAAAAACGTCATACTATCCTATGTTGACCTCAATGTCATACTACACTGTCGTCCAAAATCTGAATTTTTTTTTGAAAAAAAAATGTTGGTCCAAAATTTCACAAAAACGTCACAAAACGTCGTCCAAAATGGGAAAAACATTTAGAATTTTTTTTTTAGCCCAAAATGTGACCAAAACGTCATACTATACTTTGTCATCGACCTCAATGTCATACTACACTATTTCGTCCAAGATCTGACAATTTTTTTGAAAAAAAAAATGTCCGTCCAAAATTTGACAAAAATGTCATACTATACTATGTCGTCCAAAATCTGATCATTTTTTAAAATGTATTTTTTAGCCCAAAATGTGACCAAAACGTCATACTATACTTTGTCATCGACCTCAATGTCATACTACACTATTTCGTCCAAGATCTGACAATTTTTTTGAAAAAAAACTGTTGGTCCAAAATTGGACAAAAATGTCCTACTATACTATGTCAACCAAAATCTGATAATTTTTGGGGAAAATATTTTTTTTAGCCCAAAATGTGACCAAAACGTCATACTATACTTTGTCATCGACCTCAATGTCATACTACACTATTTCGTCCAAAATCTGACCTTTATTTTGAAAAACAAACTTTGGTCCAAAATTTGACAAAAACGTCATACTATACTATGTCGTCCAAAATCTGATAATTTTTTTGAAATGTAGTTTTTTTGCCCAAAATGTGACCAAAACGTCATACTATACTTTGTCATCGACCTCAATGTCATACTACACTATTTCGTCCAAGATCTGACCTTTATTTTGAAAAACAAACTTTGGTCCAAAATTTGACAAAAACGTCATACTATACTATGTCGTCCAAAATCTGATAATTTTTTTGAAATGTATTTTTTAGCCCAAAATGTGACCAAAACGTCATACTATACTTTGTCATCGACCTCAATGTAATACTACACTATTTCGTCCAAGATCTGACAATTTTTTTGAAAAAAAAATGTTGGTCCAAAATTTGACAAAAATGTCATACTATACTATGTCGTCCAAAATCTGATAATTTTTTTGAAATGTATTTGTTAGCCCAAAATGTGACCAAAACGTCATACTATACTTTGTCATCGACCTCAATGTCATATTACACTATTTCGTCCAAGATCTGACAATTTTTTTGAAAAAAAAATGTTGGTCCAAAATTTGACAAAAATGTCATACTATACTATGTCGTCCAAAATCTGTAAATTTTTTTGAAATGTAGTTTTTTTGCCCAAAATGTGACCAAAACGTCATACTATACTTTGTCATCGACCTCAATGTCATACTACACTATTTTGTCCAAAATCTGACCATTTTTTTGAAAAAAAAATTTTGGTCCAAAATTTGACAAAAACGTCATACTATACTATGTCGTCCAAAATCTGATAATTTTTTAGAAATGTGTTTTTTAGCCCAAAATGTGACCAAAACGTCATACTATACTATGCCATCGACCTCAATGTCATGCTACGCTATTTCGTCCAAAATCTGACCATTTTTTTGAAAAAAAAATGTTGTTCCAAAATGTGACCAAAACGTCATACTATACTATGCCATCGACCTCAATGTCATGCTACACTATTTCTTCCAAAATCTGACCATTTTTTTGAAAAAGAAATTCTACCCCAGAATGTGACCAAAACGTCATACTATACTATGTCGTCCAAAATCGGATAATTTTTTTGATTATTTTTTTTAGCCCAAAATGTGACCAAAATGTCATACTATACTATGTCGTTGACCTCAATGTCATACTACACTATTTTGTCCAAAATCTGACCATTTTTTTGAAAAAAAATTTGGGTCCAAAATTTGACAAAAACGTCATACTATACTATGTCGTCCAAAATCTGATAATTTTTTAGAAATTTGTTTTTTAGCCCAAAATGTGACCAAAACGTCATACTATACTATGCCATCGACCTCAATGTCATGCTACACTATTTCTTCCAAAATCTGACCATTTTTTTGAAAAAGAAATTCTACCCCAGAATGTGACCAAAACGTCATACTATACTATGTCGTCCAAAATCTGATAATTTTTTAGAAATTTGTTTTTTAGCCCAAAATGTGACCAAAACGTCATACTATACTATGCCATCGATCTCAATGTCATGCTACACTATTTCGTCCAAAATCTGACCATTTTTTTGAAAAAAAAATGTTGGTCCAAAATTTGACAAAAACATCACACTATACTATGTCGTCCAAAATCGGATAATTTTTTTGATTATTTTTTTAGCCCAAAATGTGACCAAAATGTCATACTATACTATGTCGTTGACCTCAATGTCATACTACACTATTTTATCCAAAATCTGACCATTTTTTTGAAAAAAAATTTTGGTCCAAAATTTGACAAAAACGTCATACTATACTATGTCGTCCAAAATCTGATAATTTTTTAGAAATGTGTTTTTTAGCCCAAAATGTGACCAAAACGTCATACTATACTATGCCATCGACCTCAATGTCATGCTACACTATTTCGTCCAAAATCTGACCATTTTTTTGAAAAAAAGAATTTTGGTCCAAAATTTGACAAAAACGTCATACTATACTATGTCGTCCAAAATCTGATAATTTTTTAGAAATTTGTTTTTTAGCCCAAAATGTGACCAAAACGTCATACTATACTATGCCATCGACCTCAATGTCATGCTACACTATTTCTTCCAAAATCTGACCATTTTTTTGAAAAAGAAATTCTACCCCAGAATGTGACCAAAATGTCATACTATACTATGTCGTCCAAAATCTGATAATTTTTTAGAAATTTGTTTTTTAGCCCAAAATGTGACCAAAACGTCATACTATACTATGCCATCGACCTCAATGTCATGCTACACTATTTCGTCCAAAATCTGACCATTTTTTTGAAAAAAAAATGTTGGTCCATAATTTGACAAAAACATCACACTATACTATGTCGTCCAAAATCGGATAATTTTTTTGATTATTTTTTTTAGCCCAAAATGTGACCAAAATGTCATACTATACTATGTCGTTGACCTCAATGTCATACTACACTATTTTGTCCAAAATCTGACAATTTTTTTGAAAAAACAAATTTTGGTCCAAAATTTGACAAAAACGTCATTCTATACTATGTCGTCCAAAATCTGATAATTTTTTAGAAATGTGTTTTTTAGCCCAAAATGTGACCAAAACGTCATACTATACTATGCCATCGACCTCAATGTCATGCTACACTATTTCGTCCAAAATCTGACCATTTTTTTGAAAAAAAGAATTTTGGTCCAAAATTTGACAAAAACGTCATACTGTACTGTCGTCCAGAATTTGACAAAAACGTGTTACTTTAATATCTCATCCCTCAAAGTCCTCAAGACTCTGGTGGCCTAATGGGTAAGGCACTGGCCTTCTGAGCCGGGGATTGTTAGTTCAAGACCCAGGTGAGGCAGTTGTAATGACAAGCTGGAATTAAACAATGTAAATTTTACGATCTAGTCATACTTCAGCATGTTGTTGAAAATTTGACAAGAACTTCTTACTTGCTATGTTGTCCTGAATTTGACAAAAACGTCATACTATCCTATGTTGACCTCAATGACATACTACACTGTCGTCCAAAATCTGACAATTTCTTTGAAAAAAAATGTTGATACAAAATTTGACAAAAATACTGTCGTCCAAAATCTGATAATTAAAAAAAAAAAAAAAAAAATGTGCCCAAAATGTGACCAAAACGTCATACTATACTATGCCATCGACCTCAATGTCATGCTACACTATTTCGTCCAAAATCTGACAATTTGTTTGAAAAAAAAATGTTGGTCCAAAATTTGACAAAAACATCACACTATACTATGTCGTCTAAATTTGACAAAAACTTCATACTGTACTGTCGTCCAGAATTTGACAAAAACGTGTTACGTTAGTATCTCATCCCTCAAAGTTCTCAAGACTCTGGTGGCCCAATGGGTAAGGCACTGGCCTTCTGAGCCAGGGAGTGTTAGTTCAAGACCCAGGTGAGGCAGTTGTAATGACAAGGTGGAATTAAACAATGTAAATTTGACAATCTAGTCGTACTTCAGCGTGTTGTTGAAAATTTGACAAGAACGTCTTACTTTGCTATGTTGTCCTGAATTTGACAAAAACGTCATACTATCCTATGTTGACCTCAATGTCATACTACACTGTCGTCCAAAATCTGAATTTTTTTTTGAAAAAAAAATGTTGGTCCAAAATTTCACAAAAACGTCACAAAACGTCGTCCAAAATGGGAAAAACATTTAGAATTTTTTTTTTAGCCCAAAATGTGACCAAAACGTCATACTATACTTTGTCATCGACCTCAATGTCATACTACACTATTTCGTCCAAGATCTGACAATTTTTTTGAAAAAAAAAATGTCCGTCCAAAATTTGACAAAAATGTCATACTATACTATGTCGTCCAAAATCTGATCATTTTTTAAAATGTATTTTTTAGCCCAAAATGTGACCAAAACGTCATACTATACTTTGTCATCGACCTCAATGTCATACTACACTATTTCGTCCAAGATCTGACAATTTTTTTGAAAAAAAACTGTTGGTCCAAAATTGGACAAAAATGTCCTACTATACTATGTCAACCAAAATCTGATAATTTTTGGGGAAAATATTTTTTTTAGCCCAAAATGTGACCAAAACGTCATACTATACTTTGTCATCGACCTCAATGTCATACTACACTATTTCGTCCAAAATCTGACCTTTATTTTGAAAAACAAACTTTGGTCCAAAATTTGACAAAAACGTCATACTATACTATGTCGTCCAAAATCTGATAATTTTTTTGAAATGTAGTTTTTTTGCCCAAAATGTGACCAAAACGTCATACTATACTTTGTCATCGACCTCAATGTCATACTACACTATTTCGTCCAAGATCTGACCTTTATTTTGAAAAACAAACTTTGGTCCAAAATTTGACAAAAACGTCATACTATACTATGTCGTCCAAAATCTGATAATTTTTTTGAAATGTATTTTTTAGCCCAAAATGTGACCAAAACGTCATACTATACTTTGTCATCGACCTCAATGTAATACTACACTATTTCGTCCAAGATCTGACAATTTTTTTGAAAAAAAAATGTTGGTCCAAAATTTGACAAAAATGTCATACTATACTATGTCGTCCAAAATCTGATAATTTTTTTGAAATGTATTTGTTAGCCCAAAATGTGACCAAAACGTCATACTATACTTTGTCATCGACCTCAATGTCATATTACACTATTTCGTCCAAGATCTGACAATTTTTTTGAAAAAAAAATGTTGGTCCAAAATTTGACAAAAATGTCATACTATACTATGTCGTCCAAAATCTGTAAATTTTTTTGAAATGTATTTTTTAGCCCAAAATGTGACCAAAACGTCATACTATACTTTGTCATTGACCTCAATGTCATACTACACTATTTCGTCCAAGGTCTGACAATTTTTTTGAAAAAAAACTGTTGGTCCAAAATTTGACAAAAATGTCATACTATACTATGTCGTCCAAAATCAGATAATTTTTTGGGAAAATATTTTTTTTAGCCCAAAATGTGACCAAAACGTCATACTATACTTTGACATCGACCTCAATGTCATACTACACTATTTCGTCCAAGATCTGACCATCTTTTTGAAAAAAAAATGTCCGTCCAAATTTGACAAAAATGTCATACTATACTATGTCGTCCAAAATCTGATAATTTTTTTGAAATGTATTTTTTAGCCCAAAATGTGACCAAAACGTCATACTATACTTTGTCATCGACCTCAATGTCATACTACACTATTTCGTCCAAGATCTGACAATTTTTTTGAAAAAAAAATGTTGGTCCAAAATTTGACAAAAATGTCATACTATACTATGTCGTCCAAAATCTGATAACTTTTTTTAAATTTATTTTTTAGCCCAAAATGTGACCAAAACGTCATACTATACTTTGTCATCGACCTCAATGTCATACTACACTATTTCGTCCAAGATCTGACAATTTTTTTGAAAAAAAAATGTTGGTCCAAAATTTGACAAAAACGTCATACTATACTATGTCGTCCAAAATCTGATAATTTTTTTTAAATGTATTTTTTAGCCCAAAATGTGACCAAAACGTCATACTATACTTTGTCATCGACCTCAATGTCATACTACACTATTTCGTCCAAAATCTGACCTTTATTTTGAAAAACAAACTTTGGTCCAAAATTTGACAAAAACGTCATACTATACTATGTCGTCCAAAATCTGATAATTTTTTTGAAATGTAGTTTTTTTGCCCAAAATGTGACCAAAACGTCATACTATACTTTGTCATCGACCTCAATGTCATACTACACTATTTCGTCCAAGATCTGACAATTTTTTTGAAAAAAAACTGTTGGTCCAAAATTTGACAAAAATGTCATACTATACTATGTCGTCCAAAATCAGATAATTTTTTGGGAAAATATTTTTTTTAGCCCAAAATGTGACCAAAACGTCATACTATACTATGCCATCGACCTCAATGTCATGCTACACTATTTCGTCCAAAATCTGACCTTTATTTTGAAAAACAAACTTTGGTCCAAAATTTGACAAAAACGTCATACTATACTATGTCGTCCAAAATCGGAAGAACATTTAGAATTATTTTTTTTAGCCCAAAATGTGACCAAAACGTCATACTATACTTTGTCATTGACCTCAATGTCATACTATACTATTTCGTCCAAGATCTGACAATTATTTTGAAAAAAAATGTTGGTCCAAAATTTGACCAAAATGTCATACTATACTATGTCGTCCAAAATCTGATAATTTTTTTGAAATATATTTTTTAGCCCAAAATGTGACCAAAACGTCATACTATACTTTGTCATCGACCTCAATGTCATACTACACTATTTCGTCCAAGATCTGACAATTTTTTTGAAAAAAAAATGTTGTTCCAAATTTGACAAAAATGTCATACTATACTATGTCGTCCAAAATCTGATAATTTTTTTGAAATGTATTTTTTAGCCCAAAATGTGACCAAAACGTCATACTATACTTTGTCATCGACCTCAATGTCATACTACACTATTTCGTCCAAGATCTGACAATTTTTTTGAAAAAAAAATGTTGGTCCAAAATTTGACAAAAATGTCATACTATACTATGTCGTCCAAAATCTGATCTTTTTTTTAAATGTATTTTTTAGCCCAAAATGTGACCAAAACGTCATACTATACTTTGTCATCGACCTCAATGTCAAACTACACTATTTCGTCCAAGATCTGACAATTTTTTTGAAAAAAAAGTGTTGGTCCAAAATTGGACAAAAATGTCCTACTATACTATGTCGACCAAAATCTGATAATTTTTTGGGAAAATATTTTTTTTAGCCCAAAATGTGACCAAAACGTCATACTATACTATGCCATCGACCTCAATGTCATGCTACACTATTTCGTCCAAAATCTGACCTTTATTTTGAAAAAAACAAATGTTTTCCAAATTTGACAAAAACGTCATACTATACTATGTCGTCCAAAATCGAAACAACATTTAGAAAAAAAAAATTTGCCCAAAATGTGACCAAAACGTCATACTATACTTTGTCATCGACCTCAATGTAATACTACACTATTTCGTCCAAGATCTGACAATTTTTTTGAAAAAAAAATGTTGGTCCAAAATTTGACAAAAATGTCATACTATACTATGTCGTCCAAAATCTGATAATTTTTTTGAAATGTATTTGTTAGCCCAAAATGTGACCAAAACGTCATACTATACTTTGTCATCGACCTCAATGTCATGTTACACTATTTCGTCCAAGATCTGACAATTTTTTTGAAAAAAAAATGTTGGTCCAAAATTTGACAAAAATGTCATACTATACTATGTCGTCCAAAATCAGATAATTTTTTGGGAAAATAGTTTTTTTTAGCCCAAAATGTGACCAAAACGTCATACTATACTATGCCATCGACTTCAATGTCATGCTACACTATTTCGTCCAAAATCTGACCTTTATTTTGAAAAACAGACTTTGGTCCAAAATTTGACAAAAATGTCATACTATACTATGTCGTCCAAAATCTGATCTTTTTTTTTTTAATGTATTTTTTAGCCCAAAATGTGACCAAAACGTCATACTATACTTTGTCATCGACCTCAATGTCATACTACACTATTTCGTCCAAGATCTGACAATTTTTTTGAAAAAAAACTGTTGGTCCAAAATTTGACAAAAATGTCATACTATACTATGTCGTCCAAAATCTGATCATTTTTTTAAAATGTATTTGTTAGCCCAAAATGTGACCAAAACGTCATACTATACTTTGTCATCGACCTCAATGTCATACTACACTATTTCGTCCAAGATCTGACAATTTTTTTGAAAAAAAACTGTTGGTCCAAAATTGGACAAAAATGTCATACTATACTATGTCAACCAAAATCTGATAATTTTTGGGATAAATATTTTTTTTAGCCCAAAATGTGACCAAAACGTCATACTATACTTTGTCATCGACCTCAATGTCATACTACACTATTTCGTCCAAAATCTGACCTTTATTTTGAAAAATAAACTTTGGTCCAAAATTTGACAAAAACGTCATACTATACTATGTCGTCCAAAATCTGATAATTTTTTTGAAATGTAGTTTTTTTGCCCAAAATGTGACCAAAACGTCATACTATACTTTGTCATCGACCTCAATGTAATACTACACTATTTCGTCCAAGATCTGACAATTTTTTTGAAAAAAAACTGTTGGTCCAAAATTTGACAAAAATGTCATACTATACTATGTCGTCCAAAATCTGATAATTTTTTTGAAATGTATTTGTTAGCCCAAAATGTGACCAAAACGTCATACTATACTTTGTCATCGACCTCAATGTCATATTACACTATTTCGTCCAAGATCTGACAATTTTTTTGAAAAAAAAATGTTGGTCCAAAATTTGACAAAAATGTCATACTATACTATGTCGTCCAAAATCTGATCATTTTTTGGGAAAATATTTTTTTTAGCCCAAAATGTGACCAAAACGTCATACTATACTTTGACATCGACCTCAATGTCATACTACACTATTTCGTCCAAGATCTGACCATCTTTTTGAAAAAAAAATGTCCGTCCAAATTTGACAAAAATGTCATACTATACTATGTCGTCCAAAATCTGATAATTTTTTTGAAATGTATTTTTTAGCCCAAAATGTGACCAAAACGTCATACTATACTTTGTCATCGACCTCAATGTCATACTACACTATTTCGTCCAAGATCTGACAATTTTTTTGAAAAAAAAATGTTGGTCCAAAATTTGACAAAAACGTCATACTATACTATGTCGTCCAAAATCTGATAATTTTTTTGAAATGTAGTTTTTTTGCCCAAAATGTGACCAAAACGTCATACTATACTTTGTCATCGACCTCAATGTCATACTACACTATTTCGTCCAAGATCTGACAATTTTTTTGAAAAAAAACTGTTGGTCCAAAATTTGACAAAAATGTCTTTCTATACTATGTCGTCCAAAATCAGATAATTTTTTGGGAAAATATTTTTTTTAGCCCAAAATGTGACCAAAACGTCATACTATACTATGCCATCGACCTCAATGTCATGCTACACTATTTCGTCCAAAATCTGACCTTTATTTTGAAAAACAAACTTTGGTCCAAAATTTGACAAAAACGTCATACTATACTATGTCGTCCAAAATCGGAAGAACATTTAGAATTTTTTTTTTTAGCCCAAAATGTGACCAAAACGTCATACTATACTTTGTCATTGACCTCAATGTCATACTATACTATTTCGTCCAAGATCTGACAATTATTTTGAAAAAAAATGTTGGTCCAAAATTTGACCAAAATGTCATACTATACTATGTCGTCCAAAATCTGATAATTTTTTTGAAATATATTTTTTAGCCCAAAATGTGACCAAAACGTCATACTATACTTTGTCATCGACCTCAATGTCATACTACACTATTTCGTCCAAGATCTGACAATTTTTTTGAAAAAAAAATGTTGTTCCAAATTTGACAAAAATGTCATACTATACTATGTCGTCCAAAATCTGATAATTTTTTTGAAATGTATTTTTTAGCCCAAAATGTGACCAAAACGTCATACTATACTTTGTCATCGACCTCAATGTCATACTACACTATTTCGTCCAAGATCTGACAATTTTTTTGAAAAAAAAATGTTGGTCCAAAATTTGACAAAAATGTCATACTATACTATGTCGTCCAAAATCTGATCTTTTTTTTAAATGTATTTTTTAGCCCAAAATGTGACCAAAACGTCATACTATACTTTGTCATCGACCTCAATGTCAAACTACACTATTTCGTCCAAGATCTGACAATTTTTTTGAAAAAAAAGTGTTGGTCCAAAATTGGACAAAAATGTCCTACTATACTATGTCGACCAAAATCTGATAATTTTTTGGGAAAATATTTTTTTTAGCCCAAAATGTGACCAAAACGTCATACTATACTATGCCATCGACCTCAATGTCATGCTACACTATTTCGTCCAAAATCTGACCTTTATTTTGAAAAAAACAAATGTTTTCCAAATTTGACAAAAACGTCATACTATACTATGTCGTCCAAAATCGAAACAACATTTAGAAAAAAAAAATTTGCCCAAAATGTGACCAAAACGTCATACTATACTTTGTCATCGACCTCAATGTAATACTACACTATTTCGTCCAAGATCTGACAATTTTTTTGAAAAAAAAATGTTGGTCCAAAATTTGACAAAAATGTCATACTATACTATGTCGTCCAAAATCTGATAATTTTTTTGAAATGTATTTGTTAGCCCAAAATGTGACCAAAACGTCATACTATACTTTGTCATCGACCTCAATGTCATGTTACACTATTTCGTCCAAGATCTGACAATTTTTTTGAAAAAAAAATGTTGGTCCAAAATTTGACAAAAATGTCATACTATACTATGTCGTCCAAAATCAGATAATTTTTTGGGAAAATAGTTTTTTTTAGCCCAAAATGTGACCAAAACGTCATACTATACTATGCCATCGACTTCAATGTCATGCTACACTATTTCGTCCAAAATCTGACCTTTATTTTGAAAAACAGACTTTGGTCCAAAATTTGACAAAAATGTCATACTATACTATGTCGTCCAAAATCTGATCTTTTTTTTTTTAATGTATTTTTTAGCCCAAAATGTGACCAAAACGTCATACTATACTTTGTCATCGACCTCAATGTCATACTACACTATTTCGTCCAAGATCTGACAATTTTTTTGAAAAAAAACTGTTGGTCCAAAATTTGACAAAAATGTCATACTATACTATGTCGTCCAAAATCTGATCATTTTTTTAAAATGTATTTGTTAGCCCAAAATGTGACCAAAACGTCATACTATACTTTGTCATCGACCTCAATGTCATACTACACTATTTCGTCCAAGATCTGACAATTTTTTTGAAAAAAAACTGTTGGTCCAAAATTGGACAAAAATGTCATACTATACTATGTCAACCAAAATCTGATAATTTTTGGGATAAATATTTTTTTTAGCCCAAAATGTGACCAAAACGTCATACTATACTTTGTCATCGACCTCAATGTCATACTACACTATTTCGTCCAAAATCTGACCTTTATTTTGAAAAACAAACTTTGGTCCAAAATTTGACAAAAACGTCATACTATACTATGTCGTCCAAAATCTGATAATTTTTTTGAAATGTAGTTTTTTTGCCCAAAATGTGACCAAAACGTCATACTATACTTTGTCATCGACCTCAATGTCATACTACACTATTTCGTCCAAGATCTGACCTTTATTTTGAAAAACAAACTTTGGTCCAAAATTTGACAAAAACGTCATACTATACTATGTCGTCCAAAATCTGATAATTTTTTTGAAATGTATTTTTTAGCCCAAAATGTGACCAAAACGTCATACTATACTTTGTCATCGACCTCAATGTAATACTACACTATTTCGTCCAAGATCTGACAATTTTTTTGAAAAAAAACTGTTGGTCCAAAATTTGACAAAAATGTCATACTATACTATGTCGTCCAAAATCTGATAATTTTTTTGAAATGTATTTGTTAGCCCAAAATGTGACCAAAACGTCATACTATACTTTGTCATCGACCTCAATGTCATATTACACTATTTCGTCCAAGATCTGACAATTTTTTTGAAAAAAAAATGTTGGTCCAAAATTTGACAAAAATGTCATACTATACTATGTCGTCCAAAATCAGATAATTTTTTGGGAAAATATTTTTTTTAGCCCAAAATGTGACCAAAACGTCATACTATACTTTGACATCGACCTCAATGTCATACTACACTATTTCGTCCAAGATCTGACCATCTTTTTGAAAAAAAAATGTCCGTCCAAATTTGACAAAAATGTCATACTATACTATGTCGTCCAAAATCTGATAATTTTTTTGAAATGTATTTTTTAGCCCAAAATGTGACCAAAACGTCATACTATACTTTGTCATCGACCTCAATGTCATACTACACTATTTCGTCCAAGATCTGACAATTTTTTTGAAAAAAAAATGTTGGTCCAAAATTTGACAAAAATGTCATACTATACTATGTCGTCCAAAATCTGATAACTTTTTTTTAAATTTATTTTTTAGCCCAAAATGTGACCAAAACGTCATACTATACTTTGTCATCGACCTCAATGTCATACTACACTATTTCGTCCAAGATCTGACAATTTTTTGGAAAAAAAAATGTTGGTCCAAAATTTGACAAAAATGTCATACTATACTATGTCGTCCAAAATCTGATAATTTTTTTTAAATGTATTTTTTAGCCCAAAATGTGACCAAAACGTCATACTATACTTTGTCATCGACCTCAATGTCATACTACACTATTTCGTCCAAAATCTGACCTTTATTTTGAAAAACAAACTTTGGTCCAAAATTTGACAAAAACGTCATACTACACTATGTCGTCCAAAATCTGATAATTTTTTTGAAATGTAGTTTTTTTGCCCAAAATGTGACCAAAACGTCATACTATACTTTGTCATCGACCTCAATGTCATACTACACTATTTCGTCCAAGATCTGACAATTTTTTTGAAAAAAAACTGTTGGTCCAAAATTTGACAAAAATGTCATTCTATACTATGTCGTCCAAAATCAGATAATTTTTTGGGAAAATATTTTTTTTAGCCCAAAATGTGACCAAAACGTCATACTATACTATGCCATCGACCTCAATGTCATGCTACACTATTTCGTCCAAAATCTGACCTTTATTTTGAAAAACAAACTTTGGTCCAAAATTTGACAAAAACGTCATACTATACTATGTCGTCCAAAATCGGAAGAACATTTAGAATTATTTTTTTTAGCCCAAAATGTGACCAAAACGTCATACTATACTTTGTCATCGACCTCAATGTCATACTACACTATTTCGTCCAAGATCTGACAATTATTTTGAAAAAAAATGTTGGTCCAAAATTTGACCAAAATGTCATACTATACTATGTCGTCCAAAATCTGATCATTTTTTTGAAATATATTTTTTAGCCCAAAATGTGACCAAAACGTCATACTATACTTTGTCATCGACCTCAATGTCATACTACACTATTTCGTTCAAGATCTGACAATTTTTTTGAAAAAAAAATGTTGTTCCAAATTTGACAAAAATGTCATACTATACTATGTCGTCCAAAATCTGATAATTTTTTTGAAATGTATTTTTTAGCCCAAAATGTGACCAAAACGTCATACTATACTTTGTCATCGACCTCAATGTCATACTACACTATTTCGTCCAAGATCTGACAATTTTTTTGAAAAAAAAATGTTGGTCCAAAATTTGACAAAAATGTCATACTATACTATGTCGTCCAAAATCTGATCATTTTTTTTTAAATGTATTTTTTAGCCCAAAATGTGACCAAAACGTCATACTATACTTTGTCATCGACCTCAATGTCAAACTACACTATTTCGTCCAAGATCTGACAATTTTTTTGAAAAAAAACTGTTGGTCCACAATTTGACAAAAATGTCCTACTATACTATGTCGACCAAAATCTGATAATTTTTTGGGAAAATATTTTTTTTAGCCCAAAATGTGACCAAAACGTCATACTATACTATGCCATCGACCTCAATGTCATGCTACACTATTTCGTCCAAAATCTGACCTTTATTTTGAAAAAAACAAATGTTTTCCAAAATTGACAAAAACGTCATACTATACTATGTCGTCCAAAATCGAAACAACATTTAGAAAAAAAAAATTTGCCCAAAATGTGACCAAAACGTCATACTATACTTTGTCATCGACCTCAATGTAATACTACACTATTTCGTCCAAGATCTGACAATTTTTTTGAAAAAAAAATGTTGGTCCAAAATTTGACAAAAATGTCATACTATACTATGTCGTCCAAAATCTGATAATTTTTTTGAAATGTATTTGTTAGCCCAAAATGTGACCAAAACGTCATACTATACTTTGTCATCGACCTCAATGTCATATTACACTATTTCGTCCAAGATCTGACAATTTTTTTGAAAAAAAAATGTTGGTCCAAAATTTGACAAAAATGTCATACTATACTATGTCGTCCAAAATCAGATAATTTTTTGGGAAAATAGTTTTTTTTAGCCCAAAATGTGACCAAAACGTCATACTATACTATGCCATCGACTTCAATGTCATGCTACACTATTTCGTCCAAAATCTGACCTTTATTTTGAAAAACAGACTTTGGTCCAAAATTTGACAAAAACGTCATACTATACTATGTCGTCCAAAATCGGAAAAACATTTAGAATTTTTTTTTTAGCCCAAAATGTGACCAAAACGTCATACTATACTTTGTCATCGACCTCAATGTCATACTACACTATTTCGTCCAAGATCTGACAATTTTTTTGAAAAAAAAATGTTGGTCCAAAATTTGACAAAAATGTCATACTATACTATGTCGTCCAAAATCTGATCATTTTTTGAAATGTACTTTTTAGCCCAAAATGTGACCAAAACGTCATACTATACTTTGTCATCGACCTCAATGTCATCCTACACTATTTCGTCCAAGATCTGACAATTTTTTTGAAAAAAAAATGTTGGTCCAAATTTGACAAAAATGTCATACTATACTATGTCGTCCAAAATCTGATAATTTTTTTGAAATGTATTTTTTAGCCCAAAATGTGACCAAAACGTCATACTATACTTTGTCATCGACCTCAATGTCATGCTACACTATTTCGTCCAAAATCTGACCTTTATTTTGAAAAACAAACTTTGGTCCAAAATTTGACAAAAACGTCATACTATACTATGTCGTCCAAAATCTGAAAACGTTTAGAATTTTTTTTTTTAGCCCAAAATGTGACCAAAACGTCATACTATACTTTGTCATCGACCTCAATGTCATACTACACTATTTCGTCCAAGATCTGACAATTTTTTTGAAAAAAAACTGTTGGTCCAAAATTGGACAAAAATGTCCTACTATACTATGTCGACCAAAATCTGATAATTTTTTGGGAAAATATTTTTTTTAGCCCAAAATGTGACCAAAACGTCATACTATACTATGCCATCGACCTCAATGTCATGCTACACTATTTCGTCCAAAATCTGACCTTTATTTTGAAAAACAAACTTTGGTCCAAAATTTGACAAAAACGTCATACTATACTATGTCGTCCAAAATCGAAACAACATTAAGAAAAAAAAAAATTGCCCAAAATGTGACCAAAACGTCATACTATACTTTGTCATCAACCTCAATGTCATACTACACTATTTCGTCCAAGATCTGACAATTTTTTTGAAAAAAAAATGTTGGTCCAAAATTTGACAAAAATGTCATACTATACTATGTCGTCCAAAATCTGATAATTTTTTGAAATGTACTTTTTAGCCCAAAATGTGACCAAAACGTCATACTATACTTTGTCATCGACCTCAATGTCATCCTACACTATTTCGTCCAAGATCTGACAACTTTTTTTGAAAAAAAAATGTTGGTCCAAAATTTGACAAAAATGTCATACTATACTATGTCGTCCAAAATCTGATAGTTTTTTTGAAATATATTTTTTAGCCCAAAATGTGACCAAAACGTCATACTATACTATGCCATCGACCTCAATGTCATGCTACACTATTTCGTTCAAAATCTGACCTTTATTTTGAAAAACAAACTTTGGTCCAAAATTTGACAAAAATGTCATACTATACTATGTCGTCCAAAATCGGAAAAACATTTAGAATTTTTTTTTTTAGCCCAAAATGGGACCAAAACGTCATACTATACTTTGTCATCGACCTCAATGTCATACTACACTATTTCGTCCAAGATCTGATCTTTTTTTTTTTATGTATTTTTTAGCCCAAAATGTGACCAAAACGTCATACTATACTTTGTCATCAACCTCAATGTCATACTACACTATTTCGTCCAAGATCTGACAATTTGTTTGAAAAAAAAATGTTGGTCCAAAATTTGACAAAAATGTCATACTATACTATGTCGTCCAAAATCTGATAACTTTTTTTTCAATTTATTTTTTAGCCCAAAATGTGACCAAAACGTCATACTATACTTTGTCATCGACCTCAATGTCATACTACACTATTTCGTCCAAGATCTGACAATTCTTTTGAAAAAAAACTGTTGGTCCAAAATTTGACAAAAATGTCATACTATACTATGTCGTCCAAAATCTGATAATTTTTTTGAAATGTATTTGTTAGCCCAAAATGTGACCAAAACGTCATACTATACTTTGTCATCGACCTCAATGTAATACTACACTATTTCGTCCAAGATCTGACAATTTTTTTGAAAAAAAAATGTTGGTCCAAAATTTGACAAAAATGTCATACTATACTATGTCGTCCAAAATCAGATAATTTTTTGGGAAAATAGTTTTTTTTAGCCCAAAATGTGACCAAAACGTCATACTATACTATGCCATCGACCTCAATGTCATGCTACACTATTTCGTCCAAAATCTGACCTTTATTTTGAAAAACAAACTTTGGTCCAAAATTTGACAAAAACGTCATACTATACTATGTCGTCCAAAATCGGAAAAACATTTAGAATTTTTTTTTTAGCCCAAAATGTGACCAAAACGTCATACTATACTTTGTCATCGACCTCAATGTCATACTACACTATTTCGTCCAAGATTTGACAATTTTTTTGAAAAAAAAATGTTGGTCCAAAATTTGACAAAAATGTCATACTATACTATGTCGTCCAAAATCTGATAATTTTTTGAAATGTATTTTTTAGCCCAAAATGTGACCAAAACGTCATACTATACTTTGTCATCGACCTCAATGTCATACTACACTATTTCGTCCAAGATCTGACAATTTTTTTGAAAAAAAAATGTTGGTCCAAATTTGACAAAAATGTCATACTATACTATGTCGTCCAAAATCTGATAATTTTTTTGAAATGTATTTTTTAGCCCAAAATGTGACCAAAACGTCATACTATACTTTGTCATCGACCTCAATGTCATACTACACTATTTCGTCCAAGATCTGACAATTTTTTTGAAAAAAAAATGTTCGTCCAAAATTTGACAAAAATGTCATACTATACTATGTCGTCCAAAATCTGATAATTTTTTTGAAATGTATTTGTTAGCCCAAAATGTGACCAAAACGTCATACTATACTTTGTCATCGACCTCAATGTCATACTACACTATTTCGTCCAAGATCTGACAATTTTTTTGAAAAAAAAATGTTGGTCCAAAATTTGACAAAAATGTCATACTATACTATGTCGTCCAAAATCAGATCATTTTTTTTTTATGTATTTTTTAGCCCAAAATGTGACCAAAACGTCATACTATACTTTGTCATCGACCTCAATGTCATATTACACTATTTCGTCCAAGATCTGACAATTTTTTTTAAAAAAAAATGTTGGTCCAAAATTTGACAAAAATGTCATACTATACTATGTCGTCCAAAATCAGATCATTTTTTTTTAATGTATTTTTTAGCCCAAAATGTGACCAAAACGTCATACTATACTTTGTCATCGACCTCAATGTCATACTACACTATTTCGTCCAAGATCTGACAATTTTTTTGAAAAAAAAATGTCGGTCCAAATTTGACAAAAATGTCATACTATACTATGTCGTCCAAAATCTGATAACTTTTTTTGAAATGTATTTTTTAGCCCAAAATGTGACCAAAACGTCATACTATACTTTGTCATCGACCTCAATGTAATACTACACTATTTCGTCCAAGATCTGACAATTTTTTTGAAAAAAAAATGTTGGTCCAAAATTTGACAAAAATGTCATACTATACTATGTCGTCCAAAATCTGATAATTTTTTTGAACTGTATTTTTTAGCCCAAAATGTGACCAAAACGTCATACTATACTTTGTCATCGACCTCAATGTCATACTACACTATTTCGTCCAAGATCTGACAATGTTTTTGAAAAAAAAATGTTGGTCCAAATTTGACAAAAATGTCATACTATACTATGTCGTCGAAAAAGTCATACATTACTTTCATGATGATTTAAAAAAAAAAATAATAATAAAAAATTCCATTGAATATTAACCATAAACAGGATTTTTTGGTCTCATTGTATTTTGATTTAAATGTTTTTATATAGGTGATTTCCTAATAAACCTAACTTATTGTTATGATTACACTTTATGGTTAATATAATGATCATAAAATATTAAAATAAAGTCAGATCAAAAACCTGAAAACTCTAATTTGATCATATTATTAGTAGCAATAGCAACGTGCTACGCTACTCTACTCTAAACTTATGTCCAGACCGAAATATATTAACAGCTATTTGATGGATTGCTTTGAAAATGTGCACAGATGTCCACTTCACTCTGGGGATTAATGGTAATGACTCTGTCGTGGACTGAGCAATTAAAGGTCAACAGGGCACAGAGCGTTTGAAAAATGGGATATATTTCACCCCCGAAATTGAGAAAAATACAAATGAATGGCAAACAAGTAAAGTATAAAAGTGGTCTAAAGATAGCCCTCGTCCTCAGCTGTGCTTCTTGTTCAGTGGTCATTGGCAAATATGAGCATGCTAACACACAGTACATGCTGCACCTGGTTAATCAGGTCATTCCATGTGTGGCCGTCGATGTAGCCGTGCGGGGGTAAGGGTGTGTTGGGTCGTCCACTAAGCGAAAGGTTGGTGGTTTGATCCCTGGCATCTCCAGACCACGTCACCAAACTGTCCCTGACAGCTGTGAATGTGGGTCATAGTAATAGTAAAAGTAAATGTGCTTTGAGTGTAGAGCTGCAACTAACGATTATTTTCGTAATCGATTAATCTGTCGATTATTTTCTCGATTAATCGATGAATCGTTTGGTCATAAAATGTCATAAAATGTTAAAAAACGTTGATCAGTGTTTGTCAAAGCTGATAATGACGATGTTCTCGAAAGTCTTGTTTTGTCCACAAACCAAAATTATTCAGTTTTAATGATTTCTTTGTTATATGAAGTGAAGAAACCAAGAAAATATTCACATTTAAGAAGTAAAAACAATCAGAAATCTTGTTTTTAATCATGAAAAAAGCAAACCGATTATCGATTATCAAAATAGTTGCCGATAAGGTAAAAATGGACTCAATCATAACATAGTAATCAATATTCCAGCTAGCATGTTAGCGTTGCCACTGTGAGCATGTAAACACTGTGACGTTTACTCGACACTATGCTTTTCAATGAAATAAAGCAATCAGCTTTTCATATTCACAGTAACATGGAATCTGTAAAATATCTTCTGATTTTCTTTTTCCTTCCCCCCCTCCCTCTCTGTTTAGACCATGCTGACTGCCATCTCGATGAGTGCCATCGCTACCAATGGAGTAGTGCCAGGTGGGTGAGCAGACGCTGGCACCACACAGCCATCTCTGTTTGACGCTGTCCGCTTCGAAATTTCTTCTTTTCACTGATTGCTTTTGGCACGTTGCACCCGGCGCAGCTTGATAGCACCATGAAGCCTAAGTCTGGGATCTTGTGCACTTTAGCTTGTTGTTTACAACATTATTTACGCGAAATGACGCGTTGGCCGTATGCCATGAAATGTAGAAGTTGATGTGAGTGAATCTGTCTGACGCAGGAATGTACACATAAATGTTGTAATGTAACCACAGCAGTCGGAGCAGGATATGGTGGTTTCTTTTAAAAGCCTCTGAGCCACTGCAGTAGGTGCTTAAATCTGTCAAAAACTATACATACTATACTATTTCGTCCAAAATTTGACAATTTGTTTGAAAGTCCCAAATTTTACAAAAACGTCATACTATACTATGTCGTCCAAAATTAAAAAAAATAATTATAGAAAAAATGTTTTGGTCCAAAATTTGGCAAGAACGTCTTACTATACTATGTCGTCCAAAATGTGACAATTTTTTTGAAAACAAAAATTTGGTCCAAAATTTGACAAAAACATCATACTATACTATGTCGTCCAAAATTTTAAAAAGATTTATGGAAAAAAATTTTTGGTCCAAAATTTGACAAAAACATCATACTATACTGTGTCGTCCAAAATTAAAAAAAAAAATTATGGAAAAAATGTTTTGGTCCAAAATTTGGCAAGAACGTCTTACTATACTATGTCTTCCAAAATGTGAAAAAAAATTTGAAAAAAAAAATTTGGTCCAAAATTTGACAAAAACATCATACTATACTATGTCGTCCAAAATTAAAAAAAAAAATTATGGAAAAAAAATTTTGGTCCAAAATTTGACAAAAACATCATACTATACTATGTCGTCCAAAATTTAAAAATAAAATTATGGAAAAAATGTTTTGGTCCAAAATTTGGCAAGAACGTCTTACGATACTATGTCTTCCAAAATGTGAAAAAAAAATTGAAAAAAAAAATTTGGTCCAAAATTTGACAAAAACATCATACTATACTATGTCGTCCAAAATTAAAAAAAAAAATTATGGAAAAAAAATTTTGGTCCAAAATTTGACAAAAACGTCATACTATACTATGTCGTCCAAAATTTAACTCAACTTGGACAGTTGTACTGTCTAGAGCTGAAACAATTACTCGATTATTAATCGTTTACTCAACTACTTTGATCATCGATTCATCGCTTTGAAACTTTTTTCATTATCAATGCAAGATTTATTATCGTTTCTGCTTCTTAAATTTTAAGCTTTTCCAGTGTCAGACAAACACTGATTGACATTTTACGGACCAAACGATTACTTGATTGATCGAGAAAATAATCGACATATTAAATGATTATGAAAATAATTGTTAGTTGCACCTCTAGTACTGATTAATAGATTTTCTGTGAAATTATGTTGTGATCCAGTAACATAATAACTGTCATGTATTTGTGAATCGAAAATAAGAAAATGCATTTTACTTAATTCAGTTAATAATTTGTTCGTCTTGTTCACATTAGAAGAACATTTTGAGTGATGCATCGACCGATAAACGATAAAAACAGAATGTTGGACGCATGTAAAACATTGACATATTTACAGACACACACGAAACACTTTTTATTAACCCTGTTAATAATGTGTGTGTGTGTGTGTGTGTGTGTGTGCACAGCTGGAGGCTCCTACTACATGATATCCCGTTCCCTGGGTCCTGAGTTTGGAGGAGCAGTGGGGATCTGTTTCTACCTGGGGACCACCTACGCTGGAGCTATGTACATCCTGGGGGCCATCGAGCTCCTCCTGGTGAGAGAACATCCTCTGTGCTCTCGCTTCTCTCAGCCTGTCGATGTCTTTCATCAGAGTTGTCCCGTTGATCCTTATCTCAGTTTTATTGAGACTGGATTTGTTTGAGGGGAGAAAAACGACCAACGTATTTGATATGATTCAACGTTGACAATAATTAAAGGGTTTAAATAAGTTTTCTTTGAAAAACATTTCCCCTATTTGACATCTGGATTAGAGCGGCACTATATGGTAAAAAAAAACAAAAAACATTTTGGGATCATTTTTGACAGATATTGTGATTGTGATCATTGAATAACTCGTTTTATTTACACAATGAAGAACAAAAGCATGAAGGTTTTTATATTTTTAGAGTCTGTCAACAAACAAAACATGTTTTCTCTCCACCTTTTTTCGGTAACACTTTAGATTAGGGAACACACATTCACCATTAACTAGGTGCTTACTAACATATATAAGTAGCATATTAGCCCTTTATTAGTAATAGCCCTTTATTAGCCCTTTATTAAGCATGTCTTAACACCTTATTCTACACAATGTTATTCTACCTCTATTACAACATGAATTAAGATTTTTCCTACATGTGTTAATACGTGCTTAATATTTGCTAATAAAGGGCTAGTATGCTACTAGTATGCTACTTAAATATGCATTAGTAAGCACCTAGTTAGTAACGTGCTCCCTAATATAAAGTATTACCCATTTTATTATCATCAGTTTCACAAATGCTATATTTAGATGAATATCAAACGATGACCCTTACTTTGCCTCTGTTTTATTTTAAATGACAAATTGTGAATTAAAAGCGGAGACCGATCCCAGCGCAGCAGCGAGGTCGCCTCACGTCGATGTTGAGTAAAGTAGAGAGAACTCGTCAACCCTCCGCTGTGCAAGCCCACTTCAAATGACATCTATTTCAAGCTAAGTCGTCCGCGGTGTTGCTAGGCCACGACGAGCTGAAGGGAAAACACGACGGGACATCGTTGTCGTGTGCGGTTCGAGAGAGAGAGAGAGAGAGAGAGAGAGAAGGTTTGACCACTCGGATCTCAGCGTTTCTGGTGTTTTGTCGTCGAACCGCAAATGACGCACTTCACCGTTTTTGGTCACGGCGATAACACAAATGTCACAAATTGTGGCCCCTGAATGTATCAAAGAAAACTGATGCCAGTGTTGGACTTGGAATTGAATACAAAAGGACTTTGCTATTTCTCTGACTGCATCATCTTAAAAGGATTTGGTCTCTTTTCTCCCTTTCTCACATTCTCGTTGTAATGCAAATCAAATTAAGCACAAACAATATAATCTAAGCACAGGTTCGTCTAATCCGCAGTGGCAAAAAAATGATGTGTTGCATAACAGCTGGCAAATACAGCGCAGTAAAAGAAATAATAAATAAATAAAAGTGAACCAGCAAATGTGACAGAGCCACTGAACCAACATTAAAGTCGGCGATGCAAAGCCTCACAATGTGGAAACAGAGTCGCTTCCCCCTCAGATTATTTCTCTCCTCGCTCTGCTTTGAAGCTATTTTTCTCCGGCAGCGTGTTCGTTCTTTCGTCGAGGATTCTGATAACTTGATGAAATGCAGGGATCCTTCATCTCCGTCTTAATTTCTCTCCTCCTCCTCCACCTCCTTCTGTTTTGCACCATATTCTTCTTCTTCTGCTGCTGCTGCTGCTGCTGCAGCTACGTGAAGTAATGGCTAATTATGCAAATTCATACATTAGCAGGAGCTCACGACACTGGCGGAGTAACCATTTTTTTTAAAATGTTTTTTTTTTTTTTTTTTAATGTGAAAATACTCGTCGTCACTTTGCTATGCTGTTACCAACATACTAGAGACAGTGTTGTTTTGTAATTCACCTTGTGGATATGCCCGAGTTTGATCACGCCGAGAGGTTAATTCTGTCTTCTGGGTCAAAGCTGGCTCAGTTTCCATTGTGAAATAACAACAATCCCTGCAGAATTGTGAGGAGGGGGTGGGGGGGGGGGGGGATCTGAAGAAGGCTGATTTGAATATGTTTCATCTTTTTCCGCCCGAGCTATGAACACAAACTGCTGCTGCTGCTGCTATTTTGGGAAGCAAGATGGGTTCACAGTGAAGCAGGAGATTTGTTTGCCTAGTGATACGCTGTTCTTAGCATCGCTCTGTTCATGCTACATGTCCGAGCAAAGCTTGGTCCCCTGATATATTGTACTGTAATATTGCTCTTTATGGAGCTGTGACCAAATAATTGAATAAAAAGGAGAACGAGAGAGAAATTCCCATGCTTATGTAACGGACCATCGGCATGAATCATCCAAAGCTGATGGCAGGATAATTAGGGGTTTACTATTTTATATACTATTCTTAGATTGACCCACAATAACTGTGTAATAATGGCGGTTAATTTTTGCCGTATTAATACCGCGCTCGAGGTCTTTAATTAAGCCAAATTGAAAGAGCAGCCATTATTTATGTGCGGCGCTTCAGGCTCCAGCAGAGAAGTGTCAATGTGAGCATCACATGCCCTCACACTTCACAGAGTTGTCCTCCTCCATCACCTCATACCTCTCCGCCTCTCTCACCTCGCTCTTTTTATTAAATTTCTTCTCCTTCTCCTGCTTTTTTTAGCCAGTGTAAAATGTATTAAATGCCACAGTAAACAGTGAGCAGAGGAGGAGGAGGAGGAGGAGGAGGAGGAGGTGTGTGACCTGAAATCTGACAGCTTTATATCCCCAGACAGGACCAGGGAGAAGTGAGGAGGGAAAGTAGATGACTTGTTCTCCCTAAACCGCTGCCACTAAGATGTCATTGAGCTACAAGGACATTGTGTGGAAGAGAAAAAAAAAAAAAAAAAGCAGGTGGACGTTCCGCGGATGTGCTAATGTCAACAACAAATTAATCTCGCTCTCTCTGTCTGTCTTCCTCAGATCTACATAGTTCCCCAAGCGGCCATCTTTCCCTTGGAGGGACTGGAAGGTGCCGAAGGGGAGGCGGCCCTGCTCAACAACATGAGGGTTTACGGAACCATCCTGTTGACGTCCATGGCCACGGTGGTGTTTGTCGGCGTGAAGTATGTCAACAAGTTGGCCCTGGTGTTCCTGGCGTGCGTCATTCTCTCCATCCTGGCCGTGTACGCCGGGGTCATCAAGACCGCCGTGGAGCCTCCTGTGTTCCCGTAAGCACAGATACGGCCTTGAGCACACACACTACCGGTCAAAAGTTTGGGGTCACCTGGGTCCAATTTGTTTGTGTTTTCCATTAAAAGTCACACATTTATTCATCAAAAGAGTTGCAAAATGAATAGGAAATATAGTCAAGACATTGACAAGATTATAAATAATGATTTTCTGATCTTTCGTCAGAGAACCAGCAAAACTGTTTTCAGCTGTGCTAACATCATTGCACAAGGGTTTTCAAGGGTTTTCTAATCATCCAATAGACTTCTAACGCGATTAGCAAACACAATGTAGCATTAGAACACTGGAAATGGGCCTCTATACACCTATGTACATATTCCATTAAAAAAACAGACGTTTGCAGCTAGAATAGTCGTTTACCTGATTACTGATTCATTTAATGTTATATACATTGGAAAAAGTGCTTTTCCTTCAAAAATAAGGACATTTCTAAGTGAGCCCAAACTTTTGAACGGTAGTGTAGGTGCTTACTAACATTATAAGTAGCATACTAGCCCTTTATTAGCAAATATTAAGTACTTATTAACACCTTATGTTGGGAAAATCTTAATTCATGTCGTAATAGAGGTAGAATAAAGTTATGTAGAAGGGCTAATATGCTACTTATTTATGTTAGTAAGCACCTAGTTAATGGTGAATATATGTTCCCTAATCTTAAGTGTTACCTCACTATCTACATCAGTATATATGATATTGATAAATCAAAACAACATCTTTTCCTGTAGATATATTGGTGTTTTAGGCTTGAGTCTGACATGTCAAATCTGTAGATCAGGAGGTACAGTGGGTGGTCTTCTAAACCAAAAGCTCTATATCGGATTCTTTTTAGTTTGAATTTAGATTTCTTGGTCAGAAAGATGTGCACCAGTGAGTGCAGCAATGCTCCAGCAGACATGTCGTGTCTCTCGCCCTCACAGCGTGTGCGTCTTGGGGAATCGCACGTTGGTGTGGAAGACCTTTGACGTGTGCGCCAAGACCATGGAGACGGCGAACGGGACGGTGACTACCCAGCTGTGGCGCATGTTCTGCGACTCGCCTCTCCTCAACGCTACCTGCGACAAGTACTTCGCCGCCAACAATGTGACCCAGATCCAGGGCATCCCAGGAGTCACCAGCGGAATCCTGTCAGGTTGGTTTCGTGCAGCCGGGGCTTCACAGACGAGTGTGTGCTTTTTGTTAATCTGTAGGCAAACGCAATGTACACAGAGTTGTTCAGATGACATTGTTATGTACAAAATGGTATTTAAAGATCTGTTTATAATATTTAAATTAGTAATAATCAGTCTGATTACAGTAACCAAAATGTCGCCACTTTGAAATCTATAAACATTATCATTTTTGGCCACGTTTGTCTGATTCTCTGAGTGCTTTCTCTCATCATTGCACCATTGTGTAGATAAAAAGCTATTGATTTGCATGAGAAAATGTGTTTACTGTACAGTTCGTATGAAGCTATAAACCAAAAACACCCCGCTTTGCAATTTATGACATTTTTCAACCTCGCCAATGTGAATTTATGTCGTAATATAAAGGTAATTATTTTTTGCTCAATGCAGATAAAGCCCTTACATTTCCCTGGGCTCACTTAAAAGAAGAAACTGGAAAAAGCCTTGAGTCTAAGATTCAGATTTTTCGAACCAACGTCAACAAAAACAGTTTGATGTTGACACAAGCTGCCCTTCAACGGCAGAGTGAATTCACATAAGTGAAAATACACATCTTTATATCGACTCTACCCATGTTTTTATGTTTAAAAGGGCTTCCAAATGACAACGATAATCCTCTCACCCGTTCACAGAGAACCTGTTTCCGAACTACTATGAGAAGGGAGACCTGATTTCCCGGGTGAACATGGACTCAGTGGAGGACCAGGACGATCCTCTGACCAACGCTAACCGCTACGTGTTGGCTGACATCACAAGCTTCTTCACGCTGCTCGTGGGCATCTATTTCCCCTCTGTGACAGGTGAACGGACATTTTTTATATATTTCTTCTAAACAGAGGTCAAATTCACTATCGTGAATCGGTGCATGTGCAGCAGCTAAATCTATGTGTAGACCTAAAAAATTATGAAAATTTAAAAGCCAATAATCTGCTGCTTGCGTCGCGAGTGTTGTTTTTCGTGTAAACCTACACCCCGTTGGTCATGTTCTCCTCTGGATTATCTCTCTTCAGGGATCATGGCGGGCTCTAACCGCTCCGGAGACCTGCGTGATGCTCAGAAGTCCATCCCCATTGGAACCATTGCAGCCATCACCACCACGTCCTTCGTCTGTATCCTCTCAACACTGCCCTCTGCAGGATAAAATGCCACACTGCACCAACAATTATTTTCAGACAAATTTCAGACATTTTTTCCTATAAAAAGCTTGTGTTCCAAAAATGACTCAATCCGCTCAGGTAAAACATACTAATTTCTCCAAGTTTAATTATTAAAAATAACTCTTACTTTTAAACTCCTTCAGTTTCAGCAGGACTTGAGTTTGACGACACATTGTGGTAACAAAAACACTCTGATGGAGCACGAGCGCCGTCATTAAAGGGCATAAAGGGCAACCTTTTAAAAGCACGAGAGCAGGAGATCATGCTGACAGACTCCCATAACTGCTACAATACCAGTTTGATTTTGATTAGAGGAAATAATATATGTGTGTTGGAATGGCACAAATAATGTCTTCTTAAATCGTGGTGGTAGAGTACGTCTCCTGAAGCTGTTTTAAATAAAGCTCACATTTCACGTAGTTTTTATAGTCTACTAGTTTGTTTGAAATTAATGATTTTTATATCCTTAATTACTGCAGATCCTGGTAGTTACCAGATTAAGATGTTTATATCCTATCTTTTGTATTGGAGGGGTGGTCTAGTGCGCATGCACCACTTATAACGAGAGTCAGGAAATACGTCACACGACCGCTCACTCGCACTAAATGAACATCTTTAAACTGCATTTAGATGCAGATTACACCCGGAACTCACAGTCTGTATAACGTATAGCTGGTACACTATGCCCTAGCGCCCTCTATTGACGGGACCCCCACTGTTCATTATCCTACCAGACATTATTTAGCTGCAGCACTACAGTGCAAAGGGCGGATGCCTCCACGTCTGCAGCAGCCACATTGACTGTCTTTGAGTCTCTCAGTAATCAGCTCGGGGGTCTAAGCAAATTTGATTAAGACATCTAATCTCATTATCGGGGGCTGCCCGTGCAATCACGAGTTAATAAAGCAAAGGGATATCAGTTACAATGTCACTGATCTCTGCTATATTACCTCGCATCTAAATCGATCCAAAGTCTCTGCGCAGCAAATAAACTTAATTTGTTTTAAAAGAAAAAAGAAAAAAAAATCATTGAGTGCAGAGGCTTATCATTTTTGTAATTGACTCCTGTTAATCACTTAGTGGATCATGAGCAGGTTAAATCGATGTCAGATATCCACTGGAAAAAAAAAAATGCATCTCTTGTCTGTGCGACATGAATTTCCTTAATCCATAACTGTGCAGACATGACCAGCGTGATTCTGTTTGGCGGCTGCATCGAGGGCGTCGTCCTCCGAGACAAGTGAGTTCATTCTTATGATGTCATTATTTGTTATTAAAAAAAAAAAAAAAAAAAAAAACTAGATTTCATGGTCATGAACCTTCTCCCGTCTCTTTCAGGTTTGGAGAGGGCGTGCACGGGAACCTGGTGATCGGCACATTAGCTTGGCCGTCACCGTGGGTGATCGTGATCGGGTCTTTTTTCTCCACCTGCGGCGCCGGACTGCAGAGTCTGACCGGAGCTCCCCGCCTCCTGCAGGCCATCGCCAAGGATGGCATCGTGCCCGCCCTTCGGGTCAGTCCGTCTGTCTGATTTCACATATATCCAACATGAGGTTCCCCTCCTGACACGGAGAAGAAAATCCCTTCCATCAGAGATGTTTTTTTTTAAATAGCAGTGTGTCTTCTGTGTCATCCTGCAGATCTTTGGCCACGGGAAGGCCAATGGGGAGCCCACATGGTCGCTGCTGCTGACAGCTTGTATCTGCGAGAGCGGCATCCTCATTGCCTCCCTGGATGCGGTGGCTCCCATCCTCTCCATGTGAGGAATCCATGATCTACTGCGATTTCTTTTAAGAACAAACAGTAGGAGATTTAAGAGCAGCTACACTCTTAGAAATAAGGGTTTCAAAAGGGTTCTTCTACAAGGGCTGAGGTTCTACCTGGAACCATTTGCTTCTGAAAAACCCTTTCCCGACGAAAGGGCTTTTCAAGTGTTCTTGGTAACACTAATGGTTCTAGTTAGAACCATTTTGATCCAGAGGACCCTTTAAAACCCCTTTCCAGAATAAAGGGTTTTAAAAGGGTTCTTGGTGGAACCCTCCAAATGGTTCCTGGTGGAACCTTTATAAAAAAGGTTCTACCTGGAGCCAAAAAGGGTTCTCATATGAGGACAAGCAAAAGAACCTTATATGGTTCTACTTAGCACTTTTATTTCTAAGAGTGTACTTAATAAATGATGCAAAAAATGATGGACTTAAAACTAAAGGGCAGACATCTTTTCTGCTGAGGTAAAACATATAAATACAGAGAAATGTGACAAATACTGAGAAAATGTATCGATGACCTTATACGACAATAGCTTGACAATAAATCTTACTTTTCTAACAGCCGTTGAACTGCATTTTGTGAAATCACCAAATTCCTTTACAGTAAAGATAAAACTGTAATGTGGTGTTTTTTTCTTCTTATGTTTGTGTCCTATAGGTTTTTCCTGATGTG
The DNA here is from genome assembly GCF_963457635.1 of Microchirus variegatus. Lineage (NCBI taxonomy): Eukaryota > Metazoa > Chordata > Actinopteri > Pleuronectiformes > Soleidae > Microchirus > Microchirus variegatus. The sequence goes on along the minus strand of NC_139808.1, from coordinate 5,940,462 downwards.
CTACATGTTTGTGAACCTGGCCTGTGCCCTGCAGACGCTGCTGAGGACTCCAAACTGGAGACCTCGCTTCAAGTTCTACCACTGGTCAGTTCAGCAGCTGCTCGGAGAAAGGGGAAAAAAAAAAGGTGGCATTTTATGTGTTTTAAAGCAATTATCAAAGCCCTGGTCTCTCTTTGTCTCTCTGTCTCTGTGCACTTCCACAGGACTCTGTCCTTCCTGGGAATGAGCTTGTGCCTCACTCTCATGTTCCTCTGCTCCTGGTATTATGCCATTGTCGCCATGGTAATCGCTGGCTCTATCTACAAGTATATTGAGTTTGCAGGGTGAGTGGAGTGTAACCTCCTGAGAGATTGGATTCACTGCATGCCTTTCACCTTCGCTGGCTGACGTGTGCATTCTTTATTTTTTTTTTCAAAAATGTGATGCTTCAGAACCTGCACTATCCATCATTTTTGTTTTTCGGGGGGTTTGAACAGAAGGTTATGTGAAACCTTAGGACACAAGAACATACCATTATGTTACATGGAACATCTTAGAAATGATACGAATAGAAATGTATTTGTGCTTTTCTAGTTGTTTTCATTTTTAGGTTGAATCTTTAGTGTGCTTTTTTTGTTTTTGTTTTAGTGCATATTTATTGGAAATGGATTAAAATTTAAAAAATATATTTTTTAATAATTAATATATATTTAATTATTAGTTACTTTAGCTTATACATGTGACACGCAATAAATAATATACGTAAAATATATATTTTTTTTGTTTGTACACTACCCTACACAACATATATAGTGGCAGTGTAAACTGATTTATTCTTAACTTTATTTATTGCTTTTTCAATTGCAATTACAATATATAAAATAGACCCCCAATTTACTAATTCAGCGAAAACAGTTTTATTGTGCTGTGGAATAATACCATAAAAACCTGAGCAGTAGTCACAGCTTTGGGATATCAAATATATTTCATATGGTATTGGATGTTTTGTTTCCACTGTGTGTGGGATGGGGGGAGTCACATCCTTCCACTGTAAAAGAAGCAGATGGTGGGCGAGCATCAGTGTGCACGATAGAGTCATCTTCAGAAAGATAGCTCCAAAAATAGCGAGTCCAGTGTACTTGGTGTAGTATTTTGCGCTGTAATAATCCATGAGGAGGTGTGGACTCGTTTTAATACTGCATCCCCCGTTTTTGTCTGATAAAGAGTCCTTTTGTACGGAAGCGTATTGCATTCACTTGAAAAAAAAAAAAAAACTCCTGTTATCCAGTAATTCATTTTCGGTTTGATTTTTTGAATAATTTTTTTTCTGTTTTTCTGACTAATATTTTTCCCCTGTTTTTCTGTCTAATTTTTTTTTTCTGTTTTTCTGAGTAATTTTTTTTCTATTTTTCTGAGTAATTTTTTTTCTGTTTTTCTGAGTAATTTTTTTTTTCTGTTTTTCGTGCAAATTTTTATTCCCCTGTTTTTCAGAGTAATTTTTTTCTGAATTATCGAGAACTCTTGCTATGGTACACACGCCGCCGAAGGCGATTCCGGCGCCTTAGCTGCACACCGTGTGCATCCAATATTTTCAGCAGTCTCCTGATCGTCTCTTGAGTCACCACGTAGCCAACCTGAATGCATTTCAAATGCATCATCTTGTATCCATGGAGCATGCCATATCTGTCCAACTGATCCTGGAGAAAGATCGCTATGTCTAGCAGATCTGAATGGGCTTACCTTCTGAACAACCGCAAAGTCCTCAGCCTGCGTTAAGTCAACAAACTAATGATAATACCATCTAAAGACAGGACTATCTTCCAGTGTCTTAAACCCAGATCAAAGTAAAACGTGATTAAACTAAACAAGCCGTCCATGTTGTTAGAAAAAAAATTACTCCGAAAAATAGAAAAAAAATTACTCCGAAAAACAGGGGGAAAAAAAATTTGCACGAAAAACAGAAAAAGAATTACTCCGAAAAACAGAAAAAAAAATTACTCAGAAAAACTGAAAAAAAAAATTAGACAGAAAAACAAGGGAAAAAATTATTCAAAAAATCAAACCGAAAATTAATTACTGAGAAAAACAGGAGTTTTTTTTTTTTTTTCAAGTGAATGCAATACGCTTCTGTACTTTTGCGATAAATGTGTGATGATTTTTTTTTTTTGCAGAAGTTAGAAATTATGCCTTTAAATGATCACACAGGTGTTGGACATTTTTTGTTGTAATTAATACATTAGGGGTTTATTTTATATGTTCCTGTGTATGTCATTTGCTCAATATCTGTCTGTTATTGAAAAAGCATGTACATAAAGTTAAAAAAAAAAAAAAAAGAGATATCAATTTACACCACCACTATAAATGCTGAAAATGTACATTTAAATGTAGACTGAAGCTGTAAAAACTGAATACTAACTGCGTCGTCTGTGTTTCAGTGCGGAGAAAGAGTGGGGCGATGGGATACGAGGTCTGTCGCTGAGCGCCGCGCGCTACGCCCTCATGCGCCTGGAGGAAGGTCCACCACACACCAAGAACTGGAGGTAGGATGCAAAGAAAAAGTAACGTTCAGACATTCATGATTCTCATCTTTATATATATATATATATTAAAAAAAAAAAATTGGGAATCCGTGGTAACACATCGACTCCTTGTGCCGCTCTTGTCTGTCTCTCTTCTCCAACTATAAGACCTTTACTTAGCCATTTTCTTTCTTGACGCCTTTATCTGGCTTCTTCAACCTTTGCTACCTTGTTTGCCTCCCTTTCTTTTTTTTCTGCCCTGTATTTTCACGTTTCCACCCCCACCCCCCCTCCTCCCTCCTCCCCTTTGTACAGGCCTCAGTTGCTGGTGCTGGTGAGTACAGACGGCGAGCAGAACGTGGAGCAGCCTCGTCTGCTCTCTCTGACCAATCAGCTGAAGGCGGGGAAGGGCCTGACCATCGTCGGCACAGCTTTGGTGGGAACGTACCTGGAGAACAGCGACCAGGCGCAGCGTGCAGAGCAAGTAAGGAGCCTTTAACTCTCAGGGACAGTCTTCAAATCAAAATGTGTTTTCATATGATGATGATGAGCCTTCATCAATCAATCAAATTGTATTAGTGTGCTTGCTGAAAGGCAGCACACTCTTGTCCTTCATAAGTTTTCTTATTCCTGTCAGCCAGATTTTTGGTCAGCTCCTGCTCCTAGACCTTTCGAGATAACTCCACCGTTCCAACTCTGGAACGTCCGGCCGGAACCGGTGTAGTGTGGAAATTGAAGAAAGTGTTACTGACCCTTGTCGTTCTTCCGCCATATTGGATTGAATAGAAAGCGAAACTAAAAAAAAATGTGTCCGATCTTCACGAAACTTCAGTTACCAGAAAGATTTTTGATTTCCGGAAGCATTTGCCCGTCACAGCCAGACGAAATCGAACAAACAGGAAGTTAGCTCATATATCAGGAACGCTTTCACGTATCGAAACCAAACTTGGTACATGAACTCGGGACTCTGATATGAGGAAGCACAAGATCAGATGAAAAATGAAGTAATTGATGAAATTCTCAGCTGAAGCATCAACACGCCCTATTCCACTAGCTGCTCGCATGAGTGAAATGCACCCGATCAAGCACACTCTGCAGTTCCCCCCGGAAATGCATTCATAGCTTATATAGCCCACAGTTTACAAAACACAGTTTGTCTCACTGGACTTCACAGGGTTGGTAACATCCTCTGTCCTTAGACCCTCGGCCAGGGTAAGGAAAAAGTACCAGGGAAAAATAAAGAGGTAGAAAACTTAGGGCGAACCACAGGTGAGGGATCCACTCCCTGGACAGACAGATGTCAAGTACCCAAACATACAATACACAATTACAATAAATAAAGAGTAAAATGTCTTAAAATGTCATGATCCTTCCTGTAGGGAAAAGTGGAAGTTATGGAAATGAGTAACACATGAGACATTCAGAGACATGCAACGTGCCATAAATGATATTATCTTTCCCCTTCATCCAACTAGCAGCCATTAATTCACTGGTTTCTCAGTATTTAAGTGCAAAAACGTTGTATTTAATGTGGTTTTCAAACCACGACCAAAATGAATTAAGTGTCATTTACCATGGTTTGATATGTTTGTGACTTTTATATGTAAAACAACTCTCTTCTATCTCTGTCCCGTCCGTGTAGGCACTGCGTAAACTGATGGAAACGGAGAAGGTGAAGGGTTTCTGTCAAGTGACCGTGTCTTCAAACCTGCGTGACGCCACATCCCATCTGCTCCAGGCCAGCGGCCTGGGAGGCTTGAAGCATAACGCCGTGCTGGTCTCCTGGCCCCGCAACTGGAAGCAGGGAGACGAGCATCAGATCTGGAGGAACTTTGTCGGTGAGTTACAGAGAAAGAAAACTATGGTCTAGTAACTCAAAGACACTTCTCTGAGCAAAAAAAAAAAAAAGGTAGAAAACTGCAGGTTTCAAGCTCTTTTTTTATGTCGAGCGTCTTTGTTCCTGAAGCTTATCAGCATGACAAAATCCCTGCCAGCTACAGCGATGAGTCGCTCATCCTGCTATTTAACCTCTCTGCTGAGGGAAATGTCAAAAGAAAATCCTCCTAATCATACATCACCATGTTTAAAAAAAAAAAAAAAAAAAAAAAAAAGAGGAATATATTTAAACAGAGGAGGATTTGCTGACGCACATCAGAATTATTCATCAGTCACAAAAACTCTGCCTCAGAATATGCCGGCGGAGAGAAAACGAGTGATGAATTAGGCGACTTAAAGAAAATGTTATGAAGAGTAGTGCATTACTGATACTCTTCCTCTCTCGGCGTGTCTGTTTCAGAGTTGGTCAGAGAAACCACAGCTGCTAGCCTGGCTCTGCTCGTCCCAAAGAACATCGCGGCTTTCCCGTCCAACGGCGAGCGCTTCAGCGAGGGCCATATCGACGTCTGGTGGATCGTCCACGACGGAGGCATGCTGATGCTCCTCCCCTTCCTCCTCCGCCAACACAAGGTACTGCGCGATGGTTGTTACTAATAAAAAAAAAAAAAAAAAGAAGACAGTACATTACCGTTCAAAAGTTTGGGGTCACCTATACAATGGTTTTTGGTGTTGTCCATTAAAAGTCATACTTTTATTCATCAAAAGAGTTGCAAAATGAATAGAAAATATAGTGAAAACATTGACAAGATTAGAAATAATGATTTTTATTCAAATTAATAACTTTGCTTTCGTCAAAGAACCAGCAAAGCTTTCAGCTGCTCATTGCACAAGGGTTTTCAAGGGTTTTCTAATCATCCAATAGCTTTTTAACGCATTAGAACACTGGAGAGATGGCGACGTTTGCAGCTAGAATAGTCGTTTACCACATTAACAATGTATAGAGTGTATTTCTGATTCATTTAATATTATATTCATTGAAAAAAAGTACCTTTCCTTCAAAAAATAAGGACATTTCTAAGTGACCCCAAACTCTTGCACGGTAGTGTATGGTGTATGTAGGTTGCTAACACAAAACTGTGAAAGTACACGTGTTAGAAATGACGTTTTCTTCCGTCTCAGGTTTGGAGGAAGTGCAAGATGCGCATCTTCACCGTGGCCCAGTTGGACGACAACAGCATTCAAATGAAGAAGGACCTGACCACATTCCTCTATCACCTCCGTATCGACGCCATGGTCGAAGTTGTGGAAATGGTGAGTGTGTGTGTGTGTGTGTGTGTGTGTGCGTCAAAAATTAGACTGCGATAAACAGGATGGCATTAAAAAAATGCATTCGACGCTACATCTGTCTGCGCTTTCCGTAATTAGAGACGCGAGACATCTGCCTCTGGCTCCTCGTCCACTTGCTCCATCAAACACGATGAGCATTCGTTCACGGGCGTGGAGTTAATGTCGACGCATGAGTGACCCGACAGCCGGGCGACTGAAGCCGGCTGATTGGCAGTAACTACGCCGGGAAGTACAGACTGTGCTAAAGCCGTCAGTATCAAGTGTTTGTCAGGATGTTGAAATGTTTCAAACGTTATTAAAATAAATCCGCGCGCTAACCCAGAGTGTCCAGGCGTGAACAGATGAGGAAATCTCTCAAGCTTTTTTACTACTTTATTGCTTTGTGTTGCATCTTACTTTCAAGATCTAGACGGACATATAAGAGTAAAACTGTTTCACACGGATCAGCTAACTCAAACTGCAGGAAAAAGTGCGTTTCTACCATTCCTCTCTAAGGCAAGGGCTTTACATAAAGCTTTAAAAAGCATAGAAAAGAGACGGTAAGCAAGCAGTTAAACATTAAAGGTGCGTTATGTAATAAATCTAAATCAACTGGCCATAAAATCCTCCTAATATGTCACAGAGACTCAGGAATAATGTTCATATAACAAACTGAACTCACCAGCAACAACAGTACAGACAAAATATTTGCATTAAAAAGAGTATTTTGCAGACTGCAAATCATGTTTATGTTTTGAAATCATGTTTTGGCATGTGGCGCCACCTACCGCCGTCTACCAATCATTGCAGCCAGTAGAGTCTCAGCAGCCGAGCAACCACGGGTTGCCAGTTAAGTCAGAAAACGAAACCTAAAAGACCTCGGTATTTAGAATTTTAATGTCGTAACTGTTTTCGACCACATTCTTACATATGGCGCCTTTAAGTAATAGAAGTTTAAAAATAAATAAATACAAATAAAATAAAATGATAAAAAATGATCAAATCAGTATAGTGCAGTATAGGAAATGACTGAAATGCAGCAGCAAACAGAAACGTCTTCAGTCTTGATTTAAAAGAGGTAACTAACCAAAGAACATAAGAAAAGGGAATATTCAACTCTAAAGGATTAAGATTATCATACTAAATTGTAACACAGAGAGGTTTTAATCTGTTCCTGGTGCTTTTCGACTGTTCTGAATAAGAGGAAAGAGAGAAAGTAACGGCTTCTCTGACAGAAAAGCTCAAGATGTAACAAAGAACATCATGAAAGCCTCCGAGCGAATGCTGTTCCCGACTGACTGTCGTCTAAAAATAGAAACGTGTGTTTCATCAGATGTAAAATGTAAATGGTACAAAAAAAAAGAAAAAAAATACTTTGTTCTTTTTGCTCCAGCACGACGGCGACATCTCAGCCTACACCTACGAGAAGACCCTGGTGATGGAACAACGGTCGCAGATGCTCAAACAAATCAAGATGACCAAGACCGAGCGGGAGAGAGAAGTAAGACCGAGTCTGTGTTTGAGTTTGTTTTGAAATCCACTCGTTTAAACTTCAGGCGACGGGACGCGCCGACTTGCCGTGATTTGACCTAACGTGACACTTCAGTCCCTCTGGACAAGAGTTAAATCGGAGCAGTGGCTCTGTTGACGACAGAGCGCAGACTGTTTTTGCTTTTGTGGACAGCAGCAGCAGCAGCAGCAGCAGCAGCAGCAGCAGCAGCAGCAGCAGCAGCAGCAGCAGCAGCAGCAGTGATTTTGTTTTGATAGATGTGGAAAATGAGAAATATTGATCTCGGTGTAAATTCCTTGTAGAATTGCTTTGGTCCACTCGCTCAATGAAGTTAAGCTGCGCAATGAAATTATCCTCACTCTTGCTTTTTACTTGAGAGAGGGTGAATTGTTAGAGTGATTTACAGCAGATAAGAAACATAATGTCTTCTTGTTTTCTCTCTCTCTATCGTTTTCGCTCTTTCTCTCTTCCTCTTCAGATCCAGAGCATCACTGATTCGTCCCGTGGTTCTATCCGCCGTAAAAACCCGGCCGCTGTGACAACTCAGCTGAGTGTGACCGAGGAGCCGCCAGCGCCCAGCAAGGAGGAGAAGCCTGAGGAAGAGGTATGATCTATTTAAAAAAAAAAAAAAGAACGGCAATCAATACATTATAAATCAAATATAACAGACACACACGACTTTTACTAAATGTAAGTATGAAGGTGCAAATATCTCAGGGCTTTAATTGATTTTTTTATGTCTGTCAACCATGTGATTGTTGGCATTTGGATTGAAATAATGTGAGTGAAAGTTGTTCTTATGAACTAGCGCAGTGTTCATAGGAAGTATGTATTCCTATAGTGGGAGCTGAAGATCTTTCAGTTATGCTAATGCATGATAAGGAACGTAAAGGCTAACATAATACAAACACTGTGCAACCTCATTAGGCACAACGCAATTTTTAAAATTTTCGATCAGCATCAGCTGTTTTGTGACTGTCAGCCACATGCTAATCGTAGCCTCGCTAGCTTACCTTTGGAAACAGGTTCGCCAAGTTAGCCCAGCCTCTTCATTCCCACGTCCCTGCTCCAGACAGCGCAGCTGCTGCTGATGAGCAGCCGCCTGCCTGGTCACAACAGCTAGCTACGCTAATATTAATCGAAAATTTAAAAAAAATTTGCATTGTGCCTAATGAGGTTGCGCACTGTTTGTATTGTTAGCCCTATGCTAATTCTTATCGTAGCCTCGCTAGCTTACCTTTGGAAACAGGTTCGCCAAGTTAGCCCAGCCTCTTCATTCCCACCTCCCTGCTCCAGACAGCGCAGCTGCTGCTGATGAGCAGCCGCCTGCCTGGTCACAACAGCTAGCTACGCTAATATTAATCGAAAATTTAAAATAAATGTGCATTGTGCCTAATGAGGTTGCGCGCTGTTTGTATTGTTAGCCCTATGCTAATTCTAATCGTAGCCTCGCTAGCTTACCTTTGGAAACAGGTTCGCCTTGTTAGCCGCTGCCTGCTTGGTGTAGCGTGATAAATCGGCGAAAATTAAAATTACTCCAAAAAATTTGAAAATCAAGGACGCACACCATCGGGCCGTGCTCAACCCATATCCAAAATCAAAAGGGCGATCTGACTAATGGTCAGCGAGATATGCCTGTCACAGACACACAGACAGACAGACGCAACTTGCTTTATAGATGGATATAAACAAGCTGTCCATGAGTTAAACTCATTATAACACATGTATGTGATGCTCAGGCATGTCTAACATAAACCTGGTGCAATAGACGAAATAGTGGGACAAACACAGGTTATATAACATCAATTAGAACAGCTGGACAGTTGGTCCAGATGAAACACCTGCAGAGGTGTGGAGACGTCTTGAGCGGGGAACTTCTTTGACCGGATTGTTTCACACAATCCTGGAGAGTGAGAAAATGGCACACACTGACACCGTGAAGATGATTGGGAGGAGTTTGTGAAGCTCAGTGACGGAAGGAAAGAAAGTGAAGTAGGTCAGTGAGCAGTGAATACGGGTTCACGGTACACCAATGATGGAGAGGTGTTAAGAAGAGAAAACCAGAAGGAGTTACACTGTGTCTTTGTGCAGGAACTGAGGTAAAGAAGTATGTGAGGATGGTGCAGGACACGTATGAGGAGAGTGAGGCAGAAGTGAGGTGTGAAGTTTGTTTGTTTGTTTTTAAACTGCATATGTCTGCCAATAAAGTGACAATAAAGATACTCTGTGGTCATTATAGTAAAGTATTATGAAGAAGAAATCTAATGGTGAACCTAAGACTTTTACACAGACAATATAAAAACAAGAAATGTGCAGAAGAAAACATCAAAAGTGTCTTAAACTGCAATTCTTTCCCCTCTTCCTCTTCCTCTTCCTCTCTCTCTCTCTTTCAAACACTGCATTCCTACATAACTGTGACTCTTTCCACACCCGTCACGTCGTGTTCTCCTCTCGTCTCATAGTCAAAGTCGGCCTCTCCCCCTGTGTCCTCCCCTGCTCAGGTGCAGCTCATCCACGACAACACCACGCCAGCCAGCCCGGCCACCCCGGCCACCCCACTGAGCCCCGCAGAGGCGGCCCAGAGCCCCGGGGAGCAGGTGCAGATGACTTGGACCGAGAAGTGCGACGGAGAGCCCGAGAAACCACCCGGCGCTGCCACGCCAGAGGGCATCAAAGACATCTTCAACATGAAGCCGTGAGTGACATAAAGAGTCTGGTGTTTATGGTTTTTTTTTACCCTCTGTGAATAAGTCAGACTGAAAGGTTTTTAGGATTGTTTCCATTGTTAGAAGTCTCATAGCTTATCCGTGTGTTTCTCTTCTTGCCACGCTGCAGTGAGTGGGAGAACCTGTAAGTATTCAAGTTCCTCCCAAAACAATCTCATTTTTTTGGTCCATTCACACATCTCATACTGGCCAAAAGACCACATGAGTACATGAGGATGATGAAGAAACATGTGTGTGAATGAGCATTCGTCACCTTGAAACAGCCTGGCATCACGAAATGCTGCATCTCATCCATCCATCCATTTTGTACCGCTTTATCCTCCACATGAGGGTCAATCAGGGCCCACGGTTGGTGTAGTGGTTAGCACTCTTGCCTTTGCAGCGAAAAGACCCGGGTTCCTGGGTTCGTGCCCCGTTCGGAACAACTTCGGAACAAGGGCCTTTCTGCAAGGAGTTTGCATGTTCTCCCCGTGTGTGCGTGGGTTTTCTCCGGGTTCTCCGGCTTCCTCCCACAGTCCAAAAACATGCGATATGGGGATTAGGTGAATTAGTCACTCTAAATTGACCGTAGGTGTGAGTGAATATTTGTTTGTCTCTATATGTGGCCCTGTGATGGACTGGCGAACTGTCCAGGGTGTACCTCGCCTATCGCCCAATGTCTGCTGAGATAGGCACAGCACCCCCCGCGACCCTCTGGTGGAGGATAAAGCGGTAGATAATGGATGGATGGATGGATGAGGGTCAATTGTAGGGCGAAAGATAGACAGGGTCACACCCTGGAGAGGTCGCCAGTCCGTCGCAGGGCCACATAGAGACAAACAACCAACCACCAATTTACCTAATCCCCATATTGCATGTTTTTGGACTGTGGGAGGAAACCGGAGAACCCGGAGAAAAACCCACACACACACACATGGAGAGAGATCATGCAAGCTCCATGCCAAAAGGCCCTTGTTCCATACTTGAAATTATAACCTGCAAAAACCTTCTGGATCGCCGTGTGAATCAGCTCCGCCCCCCTTTTCCCCCCCCCCCCCCTTTTCCTCTGTCTCCACTCAGGAACCAGTCCAACGTGCGACGCATGCACACAGCGCTGCGGCTGAACGAAGTCATCATGAAGAAATCCTCCGAGGCCAAGCTCGTGCTCCTCAACATGCCCGGGCCCCCGAGGAACCGGACAGGTGACGAGAACTGTATCCTTCAAAAATAAAACCAAAACAGAGAGATGAGTCACAGGCTGTCCACTTCTAAACAAATATCTAAATACATTTATAGGGCTATACAAATACAAACTCCTTCAGTTTTTGTGCTGAAAGGTTTATAAAATATGCAACTAGGGTTTAAAACAGGTGCTAGAATCCAAATTAAAAAATATTCAAGATCATCTTCCTCCTCCTCCTCCTCCACCCCGGAGACTCAAGATGAGAGTGAATGGATGTTTGTCTCTGATTCTCTACTTCAATAAAGTTCTTACAGTCAGCTCCTTTAAGCATTGAATGGTAATTAAAATAAAAAATAAAAAATAAAAAAATTGCTCTGTGATTTGTAACCAGAAAAGTACCTAGCAAATCAGAAACGGACACAAAGAGGGATTAGCAGACTTTTTAAATAACATTAGAGGGTAATTAGTTTTTTTTTTTTTTAGTTTCTATTACTTTTTCTAATTATTATTGTGGCAGAACTTAATTACATATGTGTGTGCGTCACAGGGCTAAACAGCTTTCTAGTCGGAATCACGAGCTGAAACGAGGCTATTTCATTGTTCTACTTTAATGTCATTCGTTAACCCTTAGTTACGCCATGCAGGTGCACAACTCCTTATATGGACATCCTGAGGGTGTTTGTGTGTGTTTATAGGTCACATATTCAGGCTTTAAAAAAAATTGTTTTTTTTCGTGTTATATGTTATGATTCATTTTATATCACATTTTTAGCAGTGATATGAAGTAGCGATAATTGTGCAGAAGTCACAAAATTAACATTAACGTTCATAAAAAGGAGCCAGGTGAACTTTGAACTGTGACGCATTTCCAAATTTCACAATTTCGATCCGATTTTAAACATTTTGAGTACTTTTTGCTCAATATAGTCAGTGAAAATGATGTTGTTTTATCATCAGATTGCCTCAGTTGAGCTAAAAGAAAAGATATAAGATAAGATAAGATAAGATAGTCCTTTATTCGTCCCGCAGTGGGGAAATTTTCAGTGTTACAGCAGCAAGACAATAAAGATAAGGATAATAAATAATAAACATGCATGACCAAAAAGAAATAGAATATATAAAGTACAATATATAAAGATATTAACACTGACTATAAAAATAGGTTTAAAAATAGAATGTAGAATGTACATTACAACAGGTCTGCAGAATATACACAGTATGCACATGGTATGAACCTCTATATCGCACACTCTGATAACCTCTGTACAAACTGTACTGTTTAAACATAGTAATAGACAAAAGCAGCTAAAAGTAAGAAACTATTCATATTTTTAAGTGCTTTAAACTATGACAGAGAATCTGTGTCACTGCTGCGTCAGTTGTAATTCGGCGCATAAATCAAACGCTGAAACATTATGAATCATTTTTTTTGTCATTAAAAGTGTGTTATTAGTTTACGCGTCACTTAAAGTGATGAACCAAGCGATTCTCACCTCTGAGACTCTGCAGTTTCTCTCTCTCCGGAGCTTTGAGCGTCGTTCAAGTGGTGGAGAGGAAGGAAGGGGGGGGTTTATGGTCTGGAACTTGATTATCTGGTGGAGTCTCTCCGCTCTCATCAAACCTTGTTTTGCAGCAGAAACTGTTGGTTTCAGCAACAAAAAAATAGGAGAAAAAACACACATTACAGAGTCAGACGTTCCCTCAGGAGTTTGTTTGGACATGAAAAACAACTGTAAATGAGAGGAAACACAGGAGTTTTGAGATTTGTCAGATGGTAAAAAAAAAACATGAGCAAGGGTGAAGGTTTAAGTTGGTCTGTGTCAGAGGTTTGAGTAAATAAGCTGCTGTTCACCATTAAGTGATATATGTTCATCATCATCAGCAGACAATCAATGTAACTTTAAATGTTTTTTTAAAGCTTCTGCAAATGTCGTTTGCTGTAAATAGTGATATTTAGTTGGGAATAATACAGTAATAAACATATCGTCACCCTGTTAAAATAATCCTTACTCCTTTTTTTAAGTTTTTCAGAAAACTTAAGTCACACACTTGACATAGGCCGTTATCTTAAAGTGGTAAAATCACATGATCTGATTAACTGAGGATGTCGGCGATTTTACCATCGGTGTCCGGAGTCATGAGGAGATGATTTAGGCAAAAAAAACAAAAACAATTTTGACAAAAAATGACTTATTTTAACAGTGTGACGATATCAATCATATCACATAAGTACTTCCACTACAAATACAAACTGAGAGAGACAAAAAAAAATAAAAACATATTTTCTAATTCAAAACAATCAAGAAGCAGATTAATATACAAAGAAAATGTTTTTGTTTTGATGATCAGTTCATTTAATAATCTTCACACAGAAATAAGCCAGTTTTGAACACATGTAGACAGCAGAAACAGAACATTTGTCCACATTATATACTCATCACACAGACCTGAATGAATACTGAGTGAATGATTTTACGTCACCTGGTGACTGCAGGTGTAAAAATATGTGTTCGTTGTATGTCTGACTTTTAGAGTTTCTGCCTGTTGCAGCCGAGAGACTTTGAAAATAGTAGAGCTGAACAAAACAGCAGCCAGAACACAAACAATGAACTGTAAGAGCTTTAAAACTCAGTAGTATAATTATAGTACAGTCTGGACCTGCTCTTTAATACAGGATTTAACCATAGTAGTCGTAGAATTTACTGCAACATAAATGAAACGTGCAAAAGACGTTGATTTTCTAAAGATATTATGTGAACACGACTTTACCTTAGAGACGCTCTTGCTTAAAAATCCCAGTCGATCGGCAGTTTCTGAAACGCTCAGAGCAGCTCGTCTGTCACCAACCATCCCATGTTCAAAGTTACTTAAATCCGTGCGATATGAACGATAACAAGACAAGCCTCTGGCGGCCTCTGTTGGTCATATTGGCAAGTGCAAGTGTGGAAGCACAGAGAGACACAGAGCCACTTAAACAATACTTTACATAATAATAATAATAATAATAATAATAATAATAATAGCCTCGAAGCTGGATCTGGATCCTGCAGCCTGCAAGACGAGAACACAGAGAATTTCTTTAACACCTTCTCTCTCAGACATGGAGTTCCTCGAGGTTCTCACTGAAGGCCTCAACCGGGTTCTCCTGGTCCGCGGAGGCGGCCGCGAGGTCATCACCATCTACTCCTGAAAGAGCAGCTCCTCCCTCGCTGCCTTCCCTCCACCCTTCCCTCAGTCCTGTTCCTGCGCTCCTCCTCCTCCTCCTCCTCCTCCTCGTCCTCCCTCATCAACGCTGTATCCTCATCATCATCATCATCATCATCTCTGTGTGATAATCCTCATAGCTCAGCTCAGCTTCAGCACCTCCCCCCCCAGCAGACCAGTGAGCAGAATCACATGCTCCTCAGCTAAAACCCTTCATTTTTACACCCATAAGCTACTGTGTCCGTCGTAAGGCTCTGGACTCATTTAGATGCTTTTCTAGATCTGTTCTTAGAGACACTTTCCCCCCTTAATCCCCTTTGGTAATCTGTAATCTACTGTAGTAACTCACACTCGGTGAGGAGGAGGAGGAGGAGGAGGTGGTGTGAGTTGTTAGCTGATGTGTGAGTGCACCTGCATGTGTGTCCGTCTTTGTTTTTTAATCTCTGAAGACGATTCTTCCTTTCTTCCTTTTTTTTTTCTTTCAAAAACAAATCGTTGACCTGAGGAGAGCTGAAAGCTGAAAAGCGAAGCTGGACGTAGGTTCGATTTCGCTCAGTCTGATCCGCCTGGTGATCATCCTTTAAGGCGGGGGAGAAAAAAAAAAAAAAAAAAAAAAGACTCAGCGACACCTACAGTCAGGAGCAGCAGCTACTGCAGAAGACAAGAGAAGAATCTAGTTTTTCGACCTTTCAGTACGAACTGGAAACTCAAAGACTGAGAAGAAGCGCGTGGCTGACGGAGCCTGAGCTTTTTCTCTTTAACTCACATCCTTTTAGCATGAAATCCTTATAACCGTGTGCGTGTGTGTGTGTTTTTAACTCTCACTTGTGTTGTCTTTCTACTCACCCTCCGATTATCTCACCTCTTAGTGGCTCTTCACCTGTAACGGCCACTGTTTGTGCCAAAAAAAAAAAAAAAAGAGATCAGAGAGAGAGAGAGAAAGAGGCTAGATTATAGTCTGTAGAGATTAACACGTAATTAAACTGTGAATAATGCATTTCCTAGCAGAAGGCTGGTGTGACAGCGGCGGTTGGAGAGAGAGCTTGTGTGTGAACAACACCTCACCCAGCCTCACCCAGCCTCACACACACACACACACCCGAGGAGATCACCATTGCCAGCACACCTTTTCAACCTCGTGTGGATCACTGTAAATAATCCAGAGTGTCAGGGTTTTTTTTTTGTGACATATGGAAAAAGCTTCAAGTGAAGAGGCTTTAAAAAAAAACTAACTAACTAACTAACACCCCTTTGATTTATTTATTTATCTATTTGTACATTGGCTTTATTTATTCACCACACCACGCACCGCGTCTGCCCACTGTGCGAATACAAAAAAAACGTGAATCTTTGACGACGTCATCGAAGATCGACCGCTAAATGTTATTTTTTCATCCTCGGAGAGCAAAATAATGTGTACTTTATAGATAGATAGAGAGGAAGTCACACGCGTTTATGATAACATATCGTTGTTTTTTTCCGCAATCGCTGTTTTCTTTTTGCCAAATTTCCAAATGTGTTAAATGTGCCATATCACAAAGTATTTTTTCAAAGAGACAAGAGCGAACAAAACTCTTTACAGGTGGAGAAAGAAAAGAGAAAGAAATAAGAGTAAACGGAGGCGTCAGAGTGAAGCTAGCACAGTGATGACACTTCTAGATTGACGTCAAAGTTCTGGTCTCAGTCTCCTGAAACTCACTTGTGTCCACAGGACTGAACTCTATGCAGTAGACTCTCCAGTGAGACTTTTTTTTTTAATTTAATCCAGATTGGCTGAGGTTTGAGCCCCACACACACACACACACCCACACACACACACACACACACACACACACACACACACAGACTGAATGACTTGTTTAGGTTCAAAAAACAGAAACGGATCGATCTAGGAAAAGGAAAACCGTGCAATAGTGGAAATCCGGACTCATGTGATCATGTTATTTATTTTTTTAAAAACACATAATATTTTGTATATGTAGATTTCGTACGTCTTAATAATAATAAACTCCAGAACCATCTCACTCTGACCAAGGACAGACGTCACTTTACGTTTAAAAAAAACAAACAAGAAAAAAACAAGTTCCTTTCTTCGTCAAAGAAACTGTCGTTGGTCATTTGCACTTGTAGTAGAAATATAAATATAAACAGAAACTTATATATATAGTATATATATATATATATATATATGGTAAAGCAAAAGAAACTAGTTTCTAGGACTATTTAAAAAAAACAACAACCGTATTAATTAATAAATGTGTTCAGTGTTGCTTGAATGTCGGACCGTATGTTGTGAATGCTGCTAGTATCAATAGATTTATTTGTACTTTGTAAATAGAGACGACTAAAGCAACAGTGAGAAGGGTAAAGACATACATATCAGCGGCGGCGGCGGCGGTGGTGGTCGTCTACCAAGACATCGGTTATATACCTGTAAACATTTGGCTTGCTCTCTCTCTCTCTGGACAGGGGTTTTCTGTGTTATTTTAAAAAAGAAAAAAACACAACACAACGTGATGCAATACTAACTCCTCACACCCTTTGAAAACACTAATACTCTCTAATATTCTACTCTCTGAATCCAATTGTGAGGCTGGCCAGAGATGATCAAACTCACTCCTGAAGAAAATGCCAAAATATTTTTTCAAAAACACAAACATTTCTGCTTAAATTTGCCATTTTTTGGAAAAAAAAAAAAAAAAAAAAGCAGCCAACTCCTCGTTTTCTAACAATCGGTGCCAAGTCATGAGGATTCTTTCTTTGACGCAGAGGTTGTGTCGTGCTTTTAAAAAGGATCATCTCCACAACATTTGCCTGCATCAACTGAGCCTTTTAAATTTATTCAAAAAGAGGAAAAAAATATATAATATAATATAATATAATATATATATATATACATGATGTTTATTGGAGATGATTATCGGAGATGAATTTATTTATCGAATTATAACTGTTTTATAATTGCTGTTTGCATGGTACTGTGTGGCAGTATTTGTTTTCGTGGTTTCTATAGTGACGACTTTAATGTTCAAGGTGAGAAGGCGGGGGGGGACGACCGAGGTCAAAGCGTTCTCGTGTTTTTGAGAAGCGTTTGTGGCGCGACCTTTGACGACAAAAGTCTTTTGCAAAAAAAATAAGTTAAAAAAAAACCAACACACACACACACACAACTAAAAAAGTATGAGTTCACTTATATTGTTCCTTGTTCTATTTCGATCTTGCTCCAGTAAGTCTTACGGGGGGATCTTTTGAGTTGTGCGAGTGAACGGGGCCACAGGAGCGGTCATCTCACCTTTTTGTAAATACTCGTCACCTGAGTCTCAGACACTGTAATCCCGCTCTCGTGTTGTCTTTCGTTGTACACTGTTCTATCACTGTGGACAAAGTCTTAGCGTTTTGTAAGATGACGTGCAATATTGTTCTCACTCCTTCTCTTTTTATCTATCGTTTCATTTTAAAAGGCCACAGCTTTGTTTGTTTTTGTTTTGTTTTTTCCTCTTCTATGCTCAGAAACAAGTGGAGGTGTCAAAAGCACTTATTTCACCAGAATGTTTGTCATCAGGTTTGGTTTAAACTGACCCCCCCCCCCCGACGTTGTTTTGAAAAGTGTTCATTTCAAATGCACTTTAACCATGAGGGGGCGCTCTGTGGCAGCATCAGTGTTACAGGCGCTGTTCTGGCTCTGCTCACAGTGACCTCTGGTGGCACACGAGTGCGTTTACAGCCAGCTGTAGCGGTTAGAACAGCTTCGACTAAATCCCATCATGTGCTGCAGTTTTTTTGATTTAATTAGAATTTGTTTCCATCCTTGAGCCGTTTCCTTCACATCTCCGCATGCATCATGTTCTTTTTTTTGTTTTTCCTTTCTCTCTTGCCAAGCTTCTTTAAAAGAATAATAGTAACTGTTCAATTTATAGTGCTTGTCACTCAAAATCTGTGAGGTGAGCCTTCCCAGAATCCCCCACCCCACCACATCCCCCACCTACCCCGTCTGCCCCTGGTTGCCCCGGCCTCCCCATCCCAGCCACTCAATCCACCCCAGCTCTGTATTTTAAATGTGACTGCAGTATAATTATTTAAGAAGAACCAACTAAAAAAAAAAAAAAAAAAGAAAGAAAATGATCAAAGAATATAAAACTCGCGCTTCCAAACCTGGCACCGGCTCTGCTCGCACATCCACAACACAGCTGACTCGGGGGAAAACCAGCACGTCCCCCCTCTTTCCCCCCCAAACTGATCCGTGATTTGAGATCAGATCCTTCGCCTGCACAACTGTAGCATGAGACGAACTCGCCGGTGATCATTACTCAGTCTCCATCCTTAAATGGATATCAAGGGCTCTGAAACACATCTGTTACCGGAATGAGGAGGCTTTCCTTTATGACACCAACAGAGGGGAAAAAAAAAAACTTGCATAACGATTAAAGATGAAAAAAACATATATATATAATCCCAGATTTACTGCTGAGAGGTCACACAGTCTGAAGCTCTGGTTAAGATTGTATCCTTCAAGTATGTTCACAGAAGACAGATGTGCCTGATGTTGGCTGTAAAACAGCTGCACTTCCATTTCACACAGTCAAGCTCTCTGGGAATCAGATAAGGAAACAAAACAAAACAAAACACTCGAGTTGCTGTGAGTGGAGTTCAAGCAGAGCCGCGTTTCCAGTAATGTTGTGTAACTCAGTGCATGCATGCAATTACCCTGAACAAGGTGTATTGAAATTATATTGGGTGTTTGTGGTATAAGAGTATTTATCTTTTATTTTTTTTGCTTTTCTTAGTTAGAAACTTTCCTTTCAAGTGGTTTTTGTTTTTCTTCTTCCTTAGGACAGGCCAATCATTGTATCGAAAGATGATTATTAATATTATTATTATTATCAAAGTACAAGATTCTATTTTTATGGTAGATTTGTTGAGGTGTCAAATATATCTTCACATGAACCGATTACCAAAGTATCTTTCAGTTGACGGCATAAATGAAGGTGTGACGATTGTGTGCTCCAGTGAATTAACACAGACCAGTGAGTATTGTTGTTTTACCTTGTACATTCAGCAGTTGACAAGAGCTTTAAAGAAAAAAAAAAAAAAAACGAATTGGAAGTGCCAAAAATTATTACACGTTAGCGGAAAAGGTGGCACGGATCTTAAAAAATCTGGCCCCTCTTACACCACTTTTTAAAAATGTACTTTTAATGTCACATCCAGACAGAGATTTAAGGAAACACCCTTCTAATTTAAGATCGACAAACCTCAAAGTGTCCAGAGGAGGTAGGATCCACCAATCAGCATCTTTAAATAACAGAGTTCAGGTTTAGGTTTGCCTGGATGCAAGAAAAAAAAAAAAGTCATCAGGTGAATTTAAAACCTCACAAAACAGGCATTTATAAAAGTTACACTTCAGATTTTGGTGGTTTATTTTGACTTACTTGATCCCTTTTGCACGGCAGCTAATTCGAAATAAACAGGCGTCACTTGACGTTAACGACGGCTCTGTTCAGTTTCGGTGAAGTGCAAGTGAACAGTGAGCCAATCGTGCACCCTGAAAGAGTGCCATCATAATGGAACTCAGCCATCGTTAACTTACCCTTTCACACCTGTGAGCTGTCAAAAAAAATGGCTGTTGACCTTTTGAGAATCCAGTGTTCCTTTAATAACCAGTTGGAGGACATTTTGTCATATTTAATTCACTGGAGTTGTGGGAAACATTTTGTATGGATGCTTAAAAAAAAAAAAAAAAAAAGATGCAACAATGTAAGATTAATTTATACGCAGGACACAACTGTATCCAAATTGATTTTTTCCTCCCCCCTAATCTGAACCGACCATTTTACTCTTGATGCTGTACCTAGTCTTATGGTTACACTGTAGTGCGTGTTCTTTTCAGTTCTGTGGGAGTGTGTGTACGTGTGTGTACATGTGCACTTGTAACTGCTGGGGGCAGGGGTGGCTGCGGGCGAGGGAGGGAAGGGGCTACGTGTAAATAAACCAAGTACAGTTAGTGTGGAAGTGTTTATTTTTGTGTCAGTGTAAGTTAAATATTCTAAAATAAAATAAACAAATGTATTATTCTCTATTGTGTTTCATGGTACATTGAAAAGAGGGAAAAAAAAAAAAAGTAGTTTTATCTTACATTTCAAATGCTTATATCTCTATGGCTTCTGGCGATACCCGTTCCATTTTATAGATTTGTCAGCACAAAATGCAATAAACCAATACCATTTTATTACAGCAACTGTGTTGAGTTTTTAATCGCAATTGTTTTTGACAATGAAACGTGTTACAAATTAAAACTGTGCAAAAACCTATAAAACACGACAGATCATGGCTGGAAAAAAAAAACCGAGGTGTTCTATAAGGGCCTAAATTATACAACACATGCAACATGTCTTCATGTAACAAGATTCAGTTATCTATTGGCTAGTAATTGAAAACACAGATCGATAAGTAGTCTGAACAAGTTAAACCCACTGAGAACACTGCCCAGGGTAAAGGGATAAAAAAAAAAAGAAAACAAAAATTAAAAGCGTTTACAAAAACATTCCTACACTCTACCTATACACGGCTGGTAAATTCACACCAGAGCTCTGATGTGGCGTTTACTTGTGTAAAGAGAAACTCTCATTAGGACACATAATTAATTCCCTACACTCTTCAGTAGTGTCGAGGATACATGGACATACCTGGGGCCTGGCCCATGTTGGGTCCCGGTCTGGGAGGCGGCTGCTGAGGAGCCCCAGGGCCAACCAGGTGGTTAAGAGATGGTCCACTCTGTATAAGCGTGTCAAGAGCTTTCTGGACACTCGGGTTGTCAAAATTGATACCTGAAGTAGCGTTGGAAGGCCTCTGACCACCGGGTGCCACTGGCATGCGTCCCGACTGGGCACCGTAACCCTGGGGTGCAGCTAGAGGCGGGGCGGACATGGCTGGGCGAGAGGGATTGTGGGAAGTGGGCGGGCCGAGGGAGCCGTAGGATGACGGGTGCGAGGAGACGGAGGAGATGCCCCCGACACTCGACCCCGCCCCGGTGCCGCTGTTGAACAGACTGAGGATTTTTGCCTGCAGCTCCTGCTGATGGTTGGGATTGGTTGGTTGGTTGCTAGCAGCAGTCAGGCCGAGGTGGCTGGACTGTGGGGCCGAGTGAGCAGAGTGGGAGGAAGGAGGAAGTCCTACAGCAGGGGACGGGGCTTCCACAGGAGTTGTGATGTGGCCTGGAGCTGATGAGACAAATTCAGGTCTGAATAAACTTAACGCCCGAAAAGAGGCCAATAACCCTTACCCATAGACCGAGGTTGGACCGAAGAGCTTATTGTACTTTTAAATTATTTTTAAAGGTGCCATATGTAAGAATGTGGCCAAAAATGGTTACTACATTCAAATTCTAAATACCGAGGTCTTTCTGGTTTCGTTTTCTGACATAACTGGCAATCCGTGGTTGCTCGGCAGCTGAGACTCTACTGACTGCAATGATTGGTAGACGTCGGTAGGTGGCGCCACATGCCAAAACATGATTTCAAAACATGATTTGACTTGAAACCTGATTTGCGGTCTGCAAAATATTTTCTTTATGCAAATATTTTGTCTGTACTGCTGTTGTTGGTGAGTTCAGTTTGTTATATGAACATTATTCCTGAGTCTCTGTGACATATTAGGAGGATTTTATGGCCAGTTGCTTTAGATCTATTACATAATACACTTTTAAGAAAGTTGACTGATAATTCAAACATTCTCAAATAAAGAGGTCTTACCTGAAAGAGGGTCTGCAGCACTCCGCACCAGACGAGTTCTTTTGTCCTTCAGGTAAGCAATGAGACCATCCAGTTCTTCAGGGGTCAAAAATCTGCATGAAAATCATCACAGTAAATCATTTAGTGTGGAAGCTTATAAAATAATCAACGACTAACCAGTTAGCAAGCCAGACTAACTGGCTAGTTAGCAGACTAGCAGGTTTTACATTGAGGGAATTTAAATGTAAATTCTTAGCAAATTAGCACAGAAAGAACTTCACAGCTAAGTCCAAACCGATACCTGTTTTCAGTCAGCAGAGTGATGGCAGTGAGAACAGACACTGGATGGCTCTCTCTGTCAGGCTCCCTGAGCAGCACATCGTCTGCCATCTTGGCTGCTTTTCTGGCGATCTCCTCTCGTTCCTTTTCGCGGTTTTCAACTTTGTAAGTGTCATAGTTGTGGGCGACGAGCATCATGGCGTCCTGCATCGGCATGTTTCGATGTTCTGCAGCAACAAGGACGTGGACGAAATTGTAAATCGACCAAAGACGCGAATTTGAAACGCCAAACCGACATGTCTGTCACATTACCTTGTGGCGTGCCGAACAAGATGTTGACGGTGCAGGAGCGGTGCACCTGGTGCTGCTGGGTAATGATGATAGCAAAGGGAGTGCGGGCTCGGCCGACATCCTCCAGAGCCTGAGTGAGGGACACTTCAGTGTTGAGGAAGATCAAGTCCACCACCATGCCCAAGTCACGGACCTTCCGGCCGACCGTCTCGGCATACTCCCTACAGTTGTGTTCAAAGCAGAGGTACAAACACGCGCGCACACACAAACACACACAGAAGAGCCATATGAAATGAAAACATGTCGTGCGGTGGTTGACATTTTATATAAAAAGGCATCTGCTCAAAGATCAGTTCTCTTTCGTAAAGACGCCAGAGAGTGGACATACTTTTGTGCCTTGTTGACGACGATCACAGAGCAGTCGACAGGACGATCGGTGTCATAGCGCCGCTGCAGTTCTTCATAATACTGACGATACAGCTCATTACGCCGGCGCTCTTCAGGTCGGGCGCGCTCGTCTGCCGCTAGACAAGGACATGAAGGAAGGAGAGTGTAACCTTTGACATCTCTGAACTGGAACACAAGTCTGAACCGACGTGAAAATAATGCAACAGGGTTGGAATTCTTTGATTGACAAACTGGCAATTAACTTTAAATACATCTTCTTGGGGTAGAAGTTGATACTACACACAAGAATATGTTACCATTGGCTTGTCAAGATTTACACTATTGAATAAGCACGCCAGGATGTACATTTCTTATTTTTTTGGTTATTCTGTCACTTCCTGTACATTTCCTCAAACCGCACACATGAATATAAAAAATGATGCATACCCTCAGGCTCACGGCGTCCATTCCATGGATCTCGGAACTGATCCCTGAAGGGTTCATCCTTTCTCCGGTAGAAGTCTTCTGAACCACTGCCGCTGCGAAGGTATCTGTCATAATCATCTCTGCCGAGTGAGATTATTTCATAGTCAAAAAAATCTGTCTTCACTAAGAAGAAGGTTGAGTGTAGTAGTAGTCACCTGTACGCAGGATCTCGTGAATCCCGTGGCTCTCTTGGGTCTCGTGAGTCTCGTGGATCTCTTGGGTCTCGTGAATCTCGTGGATCTCTTGCGTCTCTTGGGTCTCGTGAATCTCGCGGGTCTCCCCTGACGTCCTTGTCTCTGCTCTCTGAGCTGCGGTAGCGGAAATCATTGTCACGGGAGTGACCGCCAGGCCTGGGCTCTCGACCAGAGTCCCTCCCATCGCGGCTGTCCCGCGGCTCCCGTCCGTCTCGCCCAAAAGTCGGTGAGCGGGATCGAGGTCGAGGCACCTTGCCGTCTCCGTAACTGCCATATGGGGCCCTGAGAGAAATGACATTAGTGAGTGGAAGGACAGCGTTGAGGGCCGCCCAAGATGAACAAACGGGCAACGGAGTTTTCTCTCCTCAACTGCTGAGGACAGGTATAGTCCAGTGTAAAAACAATATATATTTTTACTACTTTTCATGCTACTGCTTGTATAAACATTACTGTAATACTATAACAGATCTAATCTGACAGAACTTAATACAACCGTCATACATCTTCTGTCTCTTTTATTTTCATTTCACCCCCAACAGCCAAGGCAGATGCTTTTAGATAATACATGTTGTGATTTGTCACAACATTTGTACAATTAGATTTGAAATTTCACTTGGAGGACTACAGCTGGTATTGCACATTTCCTTTACCCGTTCACAGAACCTAAGCAGCGCAACAGAAAGCAACTACCGAGTCGCACACAGAACTGGCACAAATGACTCCAGGTGATCCCGAATCGCGTCTTTTCAACATTTTGAAAACCTCCAGTGATCTGTGACAGCAACAACACCGACTTCCACCATCCGTGTTTCGCCGACGGAAAATCCAGCTCGCAAAAAAACACCATTGTCGCTTGGCCTTTGCGGAAAAGGCTGTTCATTTACAGAGGCTGCATTTATGTTTAATTTTTGTATGTTGTTCTTCCAGGACATTTCCATTCCAAGTGTTTTTTCCTCCCATGGGGAAAATAACTAAATATTATTCTCTGAACTGCAGAGGATATTTGACTGGTCCAGCATATAAAACCGTACGAAAGGAAGAATTTTGCAGAAAAGAAAATACGTCTTTCTTGACACGGGATCCTGAAAATGTCAACAGATTACGGTGAATTCCAAGGAAGGCAGCTCTTGGTTTTTCAAAACCTTTTTAGACGTCACAGGAGGGTGTTTTTAAATCGCGATATTAGACCGTGAAGAAAAAGAATTCCATTTTAAAACTCTTAACATTTATTTCCCACTTAACAGTGTGGCATGAAGCACTTCAGACCCCACTGCAAATTTAAAATATATACACACACTTAACCTATATTTGAGTAAGGAAAATCATTTCACTGTTATTAGGCATGAACAGTTTGTTTAGCAGGGAACGCAAACAAAAATGCACGATGCAAGATTTTGTTCTGTTTGTGTCTGGCTTCTATCAAAATAACACAGTGGGACTACCCTTACACTATCTTTAGCCAGAAACTTTAATATTGTAGGTGTAGGATGAAAAGCCATTTAAAAAAAAAAAACAAATATGGCAAGAATCTCTGAGACAAAGACACTGTGAATTAAATTCATATGTCTTGTTTCTTTATTTCAACACATCTGTAAAGTTTATTTTGGAGTTGTATATCATCCATCCCATAATCGATCACAAACCAATCTATGATTATGATAAATTCCAGCATGCGGACTTCACCAGTGGTGGAAATGACATTGAGGAAAAGTTAAAATACGCTTCTTTTCTCTTTAATTTTACCGACAGCTCAGAGGCAATGGTAGTTCTTCACACCCATTTCGCGTTACTTTACCTTCGTGGGGGGCTCGGCTGGGTTTGAGGTTTAACTTGCCGTCGTTCCACTGCCATATTTACATCTGAAAATAAATCAATCCAAACGATGAACATAACAGAGACATGTAAATCAGCAGCTTATGAGTTCACGCAGTATGAAGAGGTCGCAAAACACGTCCACGATCCAAATGAAACCGAGGTCCAATATCCAAGTTTAAAAATCCAAACTGGACGAGATGTCAAAATGCGGCAAATCAAATGGTCAAATCAATTGAGTTTAAGATAAATAAATTAAAAATGCTTCCCATACAAATTCGATTTTGAACTTGGGAAGCTGAAGAATCTTTCAAGACAAAGGGTTCAGAGATTCAGGCTTTGCCAGAAATGAATGGTACACATGTTTATTTGCTTTGTTAATTTAACATATGTACAAAAACACAGTTTGTTTTAGAAAAAAAACAAAAAAAAACAAGTCCACTCTCTGAGGTATTTTATGCAGCCCACCGACACTTAGGTCACTTAACTGTGAGGTTATTTGCAAGCAGGAAATAGCTCCACTTTCAACAGCATTGTTTGGAGCATTTGCTGAATGCAGAACATCACTTCTTTCTTAAACAAAATAAATGTCAGGGCTTTAATTTTCCCCACACGGACAACTCTGGATTTAATACAACTTCAGTGTTAATCCTTAAAGTAACATTTGCTGCTTTTATTGCTGGCCATGTAAAATCCATCAATCTGCATAAATGTTACGTTCAGGATCAACACAAATTATTCTGACCAATCAAAGGTGTTTCGCAAAGGAAAGTTGATCTTTGATCGTTGAGCCAGTGTTTTGCTCGCTGTACATCATTAAACGTATATGCCCTTTCCAAACACAATCACTCCTATTGTGGTTGAGGCTTACCTATTTTATAACCTTTATATATTCGATTCTTTTGGGCAGCCTTTGCAGCTTCGGCTTCCTCAACACGTTCAAATTGTACAAATCCAAACCCCCGAAACATGGACACGCCTGGAAGAGGAAGATTTTGAATGATACAAACTTAGGATCCGTTTGAGGAAAAGCTTGACTACTTACCAATTTAGAAAATTATCCAGCAGAAAACGATTATCAAGTTCACATGCTTATATTTTTGACATTCAGGAGACAGCCTGTAGCATTCAAATTTGTTTATGTTGTAATGCTTAC
The DNA here is from genome assembly GCF_963457635.1 of Microchirus variegatus. Taxonomy (NCBI): domain Eukaryota; kingdom Metazoa; phylum Chordata; class Actinopteri; order Pleuronectiformes; family Soleidae; genus Microchirus; species Microchirus variegatus. The sequence continues at coordinate 5,913,868 of NC_139808.1, read as the reverse complement.
TGACCGACAATTTTCCCGTATGGACTGAACATCTCTTCCAAATCCTTCTTTTCCATGTCAGAGGTTGGCAAATTCCCAACAAAGATTCGCCTCTCCAAATCTCGAGGATCTTTACTGCTGCAGGTGCGCAGCATCATGTCCTTTGATGATGGGCTGATGCTTCTTCGGCGAGACATGACTTGATCCGGATGTTTTCTTTCTTTGTATGCGTCAAAAGCTTGAAAATGTTTGTTGTGTTCGGTAAAAAGCGCGTTAAAATTGTCGTCCACAATCCTGAAACATGTCAGTGAGGTAAAAGAGATCAAATTCCTTGGAAGGATAAAGAGATTTAGTGGAGCAGAAGTTGCAGATGGAAAAAATCACATCAAAATGAGACAATATAAATTCAAATGCGGTGGCAAATTTTTCGCATGGAGCAAATCGGCGAGCGGCGGTTCTCGAGTCGCAAATTCTGGCGTAAATATTTTATGTTAATACTTAATTTAGTGTGCATTTCTATCCCACGTGGAGATCGTAAGTGTTTCCATAATGCAGAGATGTTAAGTCCTGAGACAACCAGCCCACAATCTGACTTCACTCATGGTTTGTCAAGCGTTTGTTACTTGACATGCTGTATCTGCATGGACTGGTGTATTTGCTGGTCTGCATGAAAGCGTGTTTGTTCCGTTTGGGTCAGTTGCTCTCGATTTTTCTCCTCAGCTAGCCATGAAAATGAGGCCTGTTGGTCTCTGCAGGCGGCGAAATCGTGTTCCAAATGATGACAGATTTGGTTCCATTTGGGCTTAATTTATCACAATTAACATCTCCCAGATTTGTCATAGGGATAATGATGTACAACACACGTTAAGAGACTGTTGTATTATAGAGCCATGTTTGAGTCACCGGTTTGTTGCCTCAGTGTAAAAACACAGAGCCAGTTAAAACGTTATAAAAATCAATGTTATTTGAAATCAAAAACATCTCACAGGACGCAATATGAAGTCGCCCGCCAACATAACACGTAAAACACAATCGCAAATTTGTTGTAGCACAGTGGTAAGAGCAAATGGCAGATGCCCTGTGAGAGAGACACCATTTGAGTTGTGCACAGTGTCTAATGATAAAATATTTATAACCGCCGATTCGGACGTTCAAAATAATCAAAGAAGTTGCACCATCGGTTCCAACTTTGTTTCTGTGGAAAGTAAAGCACATTATTTTATTATTTATTTTTTTGTCAAGTAAAATGTGCCCCACTGTGGCCAATATTGAACTAAATAACTCAGCGACTTTTTTTCTATAAATGTAAAATGTCCTCTTCTCTTGAAATGGTAAATGCCTCTCCAGGAAAATCGCATCGGTGAAATGAAATCACGGGCCCGCGGTCGCTTTAGATTCCTTTTGTTCAAACATTCGTAATAGTGTTCGGGTAAAGCACTATTTTTATATGGAGGAAATAAAATACATTTTTGGACAACTGAAGGATTTCAGTCCCAACATGCAAACATTACAGTACATTACAGTACTGTCAGTAGAAGGTAGTACTCTGTAACAAAATAGTTAATGAAGTAATTCATAAATATGCTTTTGAGGGAGAAACCTCCTTACATACCTCAAGTTGAACCTGGATACACTGGATTCTGCTTCAGCTTAAAAATCCCAAGTGCCTGAAAAGGAATTACAAATTGAGAAATCATTCAATTACTTTTAACTTTTCCCCACTATAACTCGAAAAGTCAACAGATATGAACACCATCAACTAAACATGAGTAACCTTACTCCAAGTCAGCGAATCCAAACCATTGTTTACACCATTACTCTATCTTCCGCCATTTTTGCTGATTATGTTTTCATAACTTTCTCTCATTGGAAATGAATGAAGGGGGGGATTAAAGGCAACGGCCAACCTTTCTCTCATAGTAAACGAGTGTAGAGCAGATTAAAGGCAACGAACCAGTGTAGCATTAAATGTTTAATTCCGAAACTGATAAGATGCAACGGTTAATGTAGTACTTTTCGAATTTCGTCAACAATTATGTCAAATTAACGTTTTCTGTTATTCACCCACTGCTCTGCCCGCAGTTTTGCTCGTCACAGATTATATTTCATTTGAATAAATCCAACGACCACGCCAATGAAGAGTAAAGGCTCCCGAACACGCGTGGCCACAATTCGTTTACAACAACATTTAAACTCACTGTTCAAAATGAACTCTTAAATATTTATATCCGGCTTTTTTGAAAAAATGGAATCATACGGTTACGGTGAACACGCAGCTATGTAGCTAGCGATTAGCTGCTTAGCTTTAGCCACTCGCCATCTTAAATTCAAACAGCCAAATACACATACGGCTGCGTTTACGTATGCGTCCACGTGTTGCAGACACGTTATATTGGATAGCTCATCTTTTTTTTAATATTCGTTCTACTCACTTTAAACGTATATTTTTATTCCGGTTTTCAGTCGATAAATGCCGTAGACTCGCCGGGAATGTATGGCGATGTCCTCTCTCAAAAGCGTCTTCTTCTTCGTTTAATGCTGCTACGGCAACAACTTCCTGTCCAGACCATGGTCCCGACGCCACAACACTTATCATGTATAGACATCGCCCCCTATTGGTGACATGTACAACAACTTACTATTTAAACAGGCCCAGAAACGTTGATCAAACTGCGAATGGAGAGGTGTTATTTAATTGATCAAAGTAAAAATAAAAGGCTCCACCAACGTTTCAGTTTCCCAGTTAATACACGTAAAACGACAAAATATATATTTTATGTTATCAGATCGGGATCTTGCTGCAGATTGTGACCAAACTACACAGTAATATAAGGAACTATTACTGTTTTATTAAGCAATACTAGGTTATTAACCACAATGACTAACACTCATCAATCTCAAAAGATTCACAGTTCTATATATATATATATATATATAATATTGTTTAACCTGGGTCATAAAATGTCAACAAAATATGTGCTTTTTTATTACTATTTTTATTTTACTGTCAGCTAATTATACACAAAGACATGGGAAATATAATCTAGTGATTTAGTCAATAAATCCTCCTCAGTGTCACTCACTAGACATTAAAGTGTTTTGTTTATCTGTTAAGTGTCTTCAGCTCTCTAATTTTTCAGCTTCTTAAATGTGAACAGAACATTTTCTGATTTCTTTGCGCCATATATATATATATATATATATATATATATATATATATATATATATATATATATATATATATATATATATATATATAACATTGATTATAACTGTATAATTTTAGTTTCTGGACAGAACCAGAGGTTTGAGAAGATTTTTCTACATTTTATGACAGTTTAAACGAAGCAGCGCATTTAATAATCGGGAATATAATCGACAGATTAATCAATGATAATGAATCGAAAATAATTGTTAGTTGTGTGTTAACCCATGAGGTCATGGAAATGTGTGACAGTGGAGTTGATGATGACTCATCGTGTGTTGACAATAGTTTGAAGTCAGGTGTGTTGATTTTAACTTGACTAGTGGGGAAACAACGCAGGTGCCCTTTCGTACGTAAGAGTGGGCGTGGCTTCCCTTCTCCGCTGCACATAAATGGACACAATGCGGAAACACGGACTTATTACGGAGTTACACTGTTATTGTGTTTTACTGTAGCTGAGCTGAGCGAGGGAAACTTGACCAAACCCGAGTTTAAGGTAAGACTGAAACCACGAATACAATTTAATAACGTGTTTTATTGTTTGTGAGTCTGTCTGTTGAAAGTGTTACAGTACAGGTGTTTTTTTGTTTTTTTTACGATTGGTCTGAAAGGTACTTAATAATTAGCCTAAACTTAGCTGCTTGACGTCTGTACAGTTGTTTCAGAAGCCCACAGTTGATTGTTATTATGGACTTTTATGATTGAATATTAGCCTATTACAGAATTATGTCAATGTTAATTAAGCATTTTGACAACTATTCATATAATAATCACTATATATTATGTAGTGATTTATAGATCAGGGGTGGGCAACTTTTTTTTTCCTTTTTCCAGAGTGCCACACTGACATCAATGAGGCCTTATGTGTCACATCTAGTTGTAGTATAATACAATATATCATAATACAAACACAGATGTTATATTCTCAGACAAGCAGCATAGAACCGCAAAGTGACTTGATTTAGTCTGATTCAAAACCCACATGCTGAATTGCATGATAGACCTGAATATAAATCCTCAATAATATAATATAAAGTTGCATTTTTACATTCAATGTATTGATGTTTTCCCAGGTTTCCTAAAGTATTTGACATATCGAGCCTAACAATCACAACCATGTGGCCAAATCAAGGTAGGATATCTTACATAATCAGCACATTCCATTATGTTTGTCTTTGTAAAAACACATTTTAAGGTGTGTATGTTTGCTTTTATGTGCATCAGGACCTCCCCCTCCACTGGGCCCATCAAACCCTGCTTACCCTCCTGGGTACAACCCTGCATATCCTGCATACCCTGCATATCCTGGACCTTCTCCAGGATTTTATCCCCAACTATCAAATCCAGCGTACCCACCTGGCCACTACCCAGCAGCTATGAGCCCAGCTCTGGGTCCACATGCCTCTCCAGGTGTGATGCCTTATAGAGCTCCTCAACCTCATCGTTATCCTATGGCTCCGGGTGGATATCCAGTTGTCCCCCCTGCAGGTGTCCCCCCATGTGGATACCCACACTTGCGTCATCCTGGTCCACATCCGCACTATCCAAAGTATGGTCACCACCACAGAGGTCATCACCACAGAGGTTACTACCATGGAGGGATGAGGCCCATGGCTGGAGGATTAGTTGGAGGATTGACAGCAATGGTGATGGGAGCGGCTACACACAAAGTTAACAAAAAGATGAGGAAGAAGATGAAGAAAGCACATAAGTGGAACAAGCAAGGGCTCCACTACTGCAAGGTGAGATTGTGTTGAAAGCTTTAAAGAATAAAATTTTATGATCATTATTATCATAAAGATTGTGTAGAGTCAGCTGTGATGCTCTTCTGTTTGATGTCTGACATTTTGGGGTAGTAGTACAATATTATTATAGTGTATAATGGAGTAATTACAGTATAGTGCGTTGTAAAACAAACACAAAAGTTACTGTTAGTGTCACATTCAACGCCCCTTCACTCTCTCTTTCATATAAACCACATTATAAATATAATGGATCTATTTCATGCCACTTAATAAACTAACACTAATGCAGACAAGCCAGAGAATTTGTTGCATATTTTGCATTTGTTGTATGCATCTTGAATGAAGTTAAACATATGATTTTTCTCTTTCCCTCCACAGTCCTCCAGTAGCAGCAGCAGCAGCAGCGACTCAGACTGAGACCAAACAGTCCAAGAAACCAAAACTCTCTTTACATAAGGATGGCTCATATGGTGTTTTATTTTTTACTATTTTGTGGTGTTTACATCAAACAGTCTGTAGTTATTGTCTGTCAGAGGTAAAACACAGAGCAATAGTCAGATGTGTCTAGAGGATGGTGTCAAGAGGTCAAGGTGATCGTGTTTCCGTCTCCTTTTGAATTGTCAGAGCTGAAAAACGAGTGTAACCAGTGGATATATTACTGTTACTTAAGCACTTTTACACTTTACTCTTACTAAGACTTTTGAATTGATTGAATTGCAGTGTGTGCCTTTTCCATGTTGGTTAGAAAAAGCACAGACGACATCATAAAATAATAGAAAAACGGGACAAATTCAGCATCAAAGTTTCTAGTTCTCTGTTATTGTCAATATCTGGCTCACTGTCATCAACCGATTCTTTCTGTACAATCTTTTTATTTCACTGGGCAGTCACACTGACACTAAAATCTTTTTTGTTAATGTTCCCTGTACACTGGAATGTATAAAGCGAATGTAGTCATCATTATAATGAACTGCAAATATGCTTTGCCTTGTTGTTACATGTCCGATGCTTGTGCTGGTACTGGTTATTTAAAAATGCTGCACATTTATTGGTTTCAGTATCAAATAAAGATTTTTTTTTAAGTTATACTGTGTAATGTCAGTTTATATTTTTCTTGTAAACCGTATAAAGCAAATTATGTGTAACTGAAATAACTCCTTTCTTGGTCAGATCTGGAGAAAGTCCCTTATGCTTTTATTTACATATTGTACATAAATGTTATGTTAAAAGATTTCCATAATTCTAATTCGAGAAATTAGCAATTTCGTGAGAAATTTGTAGCAGAATAAATGTTTTTTGTTACATTTTTGTGTACCATATGTATGGAAGCGTATTGCATTCACTTGAAAAAAAAAAAAGAAAAATCCTGTTTTTCTCACTAATTAATTTTCGGTTTGATTTTTTGAATAATCTTTTTTTTGTTTTTTCTGACTAATATTTTTTTCCCCCTGTTTTTCTGTCTAATTATTTTCCTGTTTTTCGGAGTAATTTTTTTCTGTTTTTCGGAGTAATTTTTTTCTGAGTTTAGAGAGCATTTGAAATAATAAACACATTCACGCCTTTATTGTGAGTTCGATTTATAACAACATGGATGGCTTGTTTAGTTTAATCAAGTTTTACTTTGATCTGGGTTTAAGACACTGGGAGATAGTCCTGTCTTTAAGTCACATAGATGGTATTATCATTAGTTTGTCGACTTTACGCAGGCACCTGAGGACTTTGCGGTTGTTTTAATTGACCCGCTACGGTAGATCATTTATGAGGCATGTATGTGCGGGAAGGAGTCACCATATGTGTATGCATGGATGTATATCCATGGGTGTATGGGAGTCACTTGCAGGTTGGAGGTTCTCGCGAGAGTTCTCGATAATTCAGAAAAAAAATTACTCTGAAAAACAGGGAAAAAAGATTTGCACGAAAAACAGAAGAAAAAATTACTCCCAAAAACAGAAAAAAAATTACTCCGAAAAACAGGAAAATAATTAGACAGAAAAACAGGGGAAAAAAATATTAGTCAGAAAAACAGAAAAAAGATTATTCAAAAAATCAAACCGAAAATTAATTAGTGAGAAAAACAGGATTTTTTTTTTTTCAAGTGAATACAATACGCGTCCGTACATATGTCCAGGTGTTATGATATTAACGTACGTATCCTTTAAAAGTGGGCGTGGCTTCCCCGCATCCTCTCCCTGCACTGACTTTAATGCGGAAGTCAAACACGGGCGTAGTTCATGTCGTCGTTGTCGTAACTTCACCAAAGCTCCATGGTGCGTTTGTGAGGTAAGTGGTGCAAAATGCGATTAAACCTGTTTTTCTCCATGTCTGTCATACATTTGACCGCAATAAGCTGTTAAACGGTGAACTGTTGGAACATTACAGCACGGTTTACACAACGATGTTTTCCATTTAAAACGGCCTGTCACTCACAACTGTGTATCATGTAAATATTATTGTTGAAAACAAATTAATAATCCGAGAAACTAGTAGTTTAAAAAAAAAAAAAATCTTTACTGTGTTTTAGTTGTTGTAAACCACTTTTATAACACAACTCAGTACACCTGCACTAGGGTAGAAGATTAACATATTTGGAGTTAATTATCATTCATATTTTTGCTTTTACATTTCCATGTTTTAGTTGAATAATTTTTTTAACACCTGCATGTATTTATTTATTTATAGTAAAGCATGGTGTAACTGTGATGATAGACATGGTGATGTACAGTAAAATAATATCATATATAATATTCATGAATATGAATAAAACAAAAATGAATAGAAATGAAAGAATTTAAATTGAATTGGTAGAAAAAATGATTATTTAAAAGATTGAAAGCTGAAGACAGAAAAATGTTTACTTTTTTTGTGAGATTCCTTCATAAAGATAACATATAGCATACTTCAGGTAATCAGTGGTTGGACTGTGACATCACAAAGTCCAGAGAAACGTATTTATGACATGATTTCTGAACAGAAACGTGCATTTTTATATGGATTGGGCATTTTTCAAACTTTCACAATGTGAAGACTTTATAACCAGATCCACATTTCTACAGTATGTGATCTAGTGGAAGTTGCTTTCTACATGTTTTGTAAATGTACTAAATATTATAATTACATTGAATTTCTAACTTACTTTTTTTTTTTTTTACCAGGTTTCCTGAACTTTGACCTGACTAATCACTACATATAACCATATAACCATGTGGCCAAATCAAGGTTGCATATCTCACACATTTAGCATTCATAATTAAAATACTTTCTGATTGGTTTACCTGTGTTGTAATAAAGGTGTTATTGTGTGTGTGTGCTTTTATTATGACAGGGCCTCCCCCTCCTGTAGGCCCACCAAACCCTGCCTTCCCTCCCGGCTACAACCCTGCCTTTCCTGCTGGACCTTCTCCAGGACTCTTCCCCCAGCCTACAAATCCAGCATACCCACCTGGTCAATACCCAGCTGGTATGAACCCAGCTGGCCAATACCCAGCTGGTATGAACCCACCTGGCCAATACCCAGCTGGTATGAACCCACCTGGCCAATACCCGGCCGGTATGAACCCCGCTGTGGTACCAAATGCACCACCAGGTGCAATGCCTTACGGAGCCCCAGGGTCTCATTATCCTGCAGCTCCAGGTGGATTTCCAGTCGTCCCTCCAGTTCACCCGGGTCCATATCCCCACTCTCCGAAAGGGGGACACCACAAAGGTCATCATCATCATGGAGGCATGAATCCCATGGGGGCTGCATTGGGTGGAGGATTGGCGGGAATGGGAGCGGGGCTGGCTGGACACAAAGCCCACAAAAAGATGAAGAAGAAGATGAAAAAAGCACACAAGCATGGGCACCACAAACACGGCAAGGTGAGAATGGGTTTTAACATTTTAACAAGAGATTAAACTTAAACCTGTATATACCCTTCCGTTTTTAGTCCTTGAGTACAAAGTGCAGAACATAGGAATGTTGGGAGCCGAGATAAATGAGTGTAAAAATGTGAATGGGACACACAGCGTGGTCGTCAAGATCCTCTGCAAGCACGTATGAGCAACACTACAGATGTTAGTTTTTTTCCATTTGACCAGCCCTCTACTCATTTAATAGTAATAACATTTTTGTACATTTTGAGATTATAGCTCTGGAAGGTACATGAAAGAAAAAAAAACAAATCAAAGGTCAATGTACTTCCACTGGTCATTTTACCCCAACCCAGAACAAACATAAAATCACTACTTGCCTGGAAACACAGGTTTAGTGTCGGTGAGAGACGTTTGAAGGAGGTTACTTAACACAAGAGGGCACTGTTGTGTCATCAAGTGCTCATCTGGGAAATATAGCTCCTATCCCATCTCCAGAATCTGAGACAGAGCTGTTTTTTTCCACAATTATCACGTGAGCACTCCTGATGTATCTCACACAGCGTATAAGAGTCTCTGTCAGTGCTGCACTTTGTTTTGCGGGATCTTGCTAAAGTACATTAGCGAGATTTCCAGCCTTTGGTTGTTTTCTGTATGGTCTCTGTACTTTAATGCAGCTAAAGTAATCTATAATTATTTTCCCCTCTCTTTCTCTAGTCATCCAGCAGCAGCAGTAGCAGCAGCAGCAGCAGCAGCGACTAAGACTCAGCTGCTTTACACAACGGTGGACTAACTGTTAACCATGAATATTCAAAGGTCATTCATTTCATTAACAATATATCTGGGAAAACACAGTATTAACTCACAGCTAATTATAACACTAGCAATCCATAAAATGTGAGCTTGTGCATGACATTCCTGTATTAACATTCTATGGTCATTTATTTCTAAATTAATCTTTGCGGTTATATGAAATACATCGACTACTATGCAAATGTAGTGCAACATTATGAAGAGGGATTTCTAACCAGTGTCTGACCTGTGGCACATGGTTCTGCCCCCGACCTGCATTAAAGCTGATTTCATCACATGCCGATGACTGGAATTATTGAGTTTTTGCAAACCGTTTTGCTCATGCTCTATAAAAAATCAAGATTTTACAGTTTAAAATATTTCAGTTTTACAAATAACAGTTCACAACCGACAACACTACTTATACTCTATATTAACTCATTAATCTGCACTTCAAGACAACTTGAAACCTACAAAACCTTCACAGTTTCAAAACATGTAGGAATGTGTTGTGACTTTGAGATCTAATTTTAGACCATTTTCCAACACCAAGGAGACAAGAAGGGAATTTAAATTTCATTTTGGAAGTGTTGTCCATTCTGGACTTTTATTTAGAAATTCTTCTATCCCAAGTTTCAATGGGTACAAGGGAATGACAAGGCTGTGAATCACCATGGCAACAGTGTGGACTCCCAAATACCCCCACATAGAGAGAGATCAACTGGTCTGAAGAGCTTTTCATTATTTTTTTCCTTTTAGAAATATGAATGTTTTCTGGAATATAAGGCTGCCAGCATTTCTCGCCTCATTGAAGAGCATTTTTGTTTGTTTTTGAAACACCAAATCAGTGTCAAGTCACTTGGGGAGTGTTGCATTTGAATTTGTTTTTACAGAAACACAAAAATAACAGGCTAAGTTACAAACAATATGTCAATAGAGTCCTTTCATATTTTACGATTCACCAACTGTGAAGCCTTAAAACTCCGTATTCCACCCTCTTGTTCAATCTGAAATTACTCCAGAAAGGCGAGTCCTCTGACACCTCTGTGCAGTCTCACTTCTCCATCCATCCCTCTTCAACATTTGTAAAGTCCATCCCACCAAGAGCAGGGAGAAATGGAGGACTCGCGGGCAAGTGCGTGCATGTGTCTCTCCGCACCCTGTCCTCTCTCCGTCTGCGGGGACCAACAATCCCAAAGTTGTTTGTGAATTCATAAGCGATGAGGAAACAGACGAGAGTTCCAGGGCATTTCAGATGGATGACGGTGTCCTGGAGTGGCAGATGAGTGGGGGCTAGAGGCCGATGGACTGCAGGGTTTGTCTCTCAGCGTTGTTGAGGTGGCCGGAGAACATGCTGTAACATGGCTGTTGGGCAAACTGTGTCAGGTAGTCTGTCAGGTAAGCCTGGAGAGGACAGATGATGCACAGGTCAAGGACAGATGATGCACAGGTCAAGGACTTTCAAAGTTAGAAAATAAGAAAGGATATACAGTATATATAATCTAGAGGGTGACTAATTGAATACATTTTCCATTTATTGACATTGAGTGATTATACAAGTTTTTACATTTCTGTTCTCAGAAATTTCACTAAAGTTCATTTTTTTCAATTGTAAAGTTCAGTGTGATGACCCGTTTAATCTATTTAACATTTAGTTGATTCAAAAGTGCACTGTAGTGCACACAGAGACTTGTCATTTGTTATACTTTATCAAATAAAGGGGAAAAACAGGAAATCAACCACCCCCCCAAAAAATTTACTTTCTAAAGATACGCATCATCCATAGAAAAAACACTCCATCAGTCGACCTCTAATATAATCTCCATGTTTCTGTCTCTGTCAAGTTCCTTGACTGTGTCTCTCCCTTATGTCATAAAGTGATACCTAAAAAAGGAATCTATTTCATTTATGATTCATTTAACGCACTATAATCTATAATCGAAATTAGCGCTGGGCATGTGAACGCGTTTACGGCGGTTAGAGGCGTCAACGGCTGACCAGAAAAAGACTCTAAAGTAACACTAAACTTTAAAAACAGAGGCACATATACGCAGTACACAGGTACGCTGGTTATTTGTAGCGCTGCTCTTTTTGTTGATTAAACAGACCGCTCTAGTTTGAGTGTAGGCGGGAGCTAACGGCGCTAAAGGAGCTAACGGCGATAAAGGCGCTAACGCAGCTAATGGAGCTTGGACTCTGTTGACCTCCGGCACGTAAATATGACATCACGCGCGTCTTTTCTGGTCAGTCGCCACTTCTAGCGTTAACGTTGACACCTTTCACGCAGCCAACACTAATCTAAATCTATAGCTATAATCAAAACAGAATTCCCTGCACTACCTGGTGCAAAAGAGCATCTCCTGACTTATTCATGCACCTCGTCCTAACACTGATTTCACTGTACCTGTAAATCGATCTGATATATGGGGTCTTTCAACGCATCTGGATCGTCCTCGTCGTCATCCTCATAATAATCATCATCTGTAATTAGAAGACAAAAAAAGGTAAATAAGGAGAAACAAGAAGAGACTGGTATACAGTAATTGAAGTTGAAATTTAAAGGTCCAGTGTGTAACGTAGCAGAAACTCAACTCAAACTTGACCAAAGTGCTATGCAGATGATAAAAGTGGCTCATACGATGCCTCGGTTACGATAAATACATGCAAAAAAACATAAACAGTGCAATAAAAGGACGTTTTTATATTATATGTTGTTAAATGTTTGACAGAAGTCCATTTAAACTGAATGTACAACAAATAATTACGTTTGTATGTATATAACGGCAATTGCATAACAAAGCAATGAAAATAATTTGGCATTCCCAGACTTAGAATAATCATTTTTCACAAACATCTGGCAGCAGCTTTGCTTAACTGAGGCTGCCATCCTGCACCACTATTTTACAGCCATAACAGATAAATCAGCCAGAGTGTGCGTTTCATGACTAAGAATGCAACGGCCTCTGTTGATCCCTGAGGTGTTTGTTACAATCTGCAGTCTCACCATTAGATGTCACTAACACTAACTAATCGAGCAGGAATAGCTGATGCACAGAGGAGATCTTCATACCGTATTTGTTTGAGGCGATGAGATCAGAGAGCAGCTGCCCTGCCAGCCCTTCATCCTCCTCGTCTTCATCGTGCCCATCAACCTCATCGTTCTCCTCCCACATTCCGCTGGAATCTAAAACAAACACCAGCTGGTGACTGAAATGTCTGATATCACGTTCTTAAGTTTCCAGTAAAAGAACAAAATGTTTATCTGCCAAAAAATACAAAGGAAATCAATACAGGACTGGGTAAGCTGCGTGAAACAGTCACAGATGTGTCAGAGAATCTGTCGCACAGCATCGGCTGAACGAGTGTGACAGAGAATTTGTGGGATTTCTCCTGACCTTGGCTCCAGTCTGCTGCGTTTGCTCTGCTGGCGTTGGCCTCCACTACTGTCGACAGTTCATTGATGATCAGTTTAAAGATCTTCACTAGCAAAGGAATGTTGGTCCACCTCTCTGGGTCTGTGGAAGGAGAAATCACATCCTATTGTTACTGTATGGATGTAATGTGATTGTTGGAATTGTGTTTTTGTGAGTTTGTGTTGGCATCTTACTTTTGGCAGATTTGGATCTTGTGCGAATGCCGTCTTCAGGACCGTAGATCTCCTCTCCTTTCACCACAATGTCTTGGAGACGTTTGTCATCAGTGTTGAGGCTGTGCTGCAGCAGTTTACAGAGTGCCACCGTGCTGCAGGGAGAAAAAACACACAGCAAGAGTTAAGGCAAATCGAGCCTTTTGGGACAATCTTTGCGTTTCATCATATCCCCTGGAGAGCCGTTTCAGTTCCTACCACAACTCTGTTCATGAGCCAATAAAAGCTTAAAAGGAGAAATAGTGACACATAAAACAGAGAGCCAAAGTGTTATACAGCTACTTGAACGATAGTCCGTAAAAGGAACAGTGCCTTAAAGTACAGAAAAAAATGCTGTGTCAGGGCTGAAAAAGATGCCACATCCTCTGTTCTCAATCCTGGACGTCAGTGTATTATGGTGTTTGTGTCCATGTATTATTGTGTGCAAAGGCAAAAAGTCAAGAAATTAAATGATTTTATGACATGTATAAAAAATTACAGCAACAAGCATCTCAAGATGGTGAAATAATCAACACAAAACATGTTAGTGTTGAGGTGGCAGTCACAAAGTAAAGGTCATTGGTCCCGTGTGGGCTTAGGTTCCCCAACAAGATCTGAATTTATTTCTAAATATTAATCTTAAATTATAAATTTACTTCTGATAAAATAACTGCATTAAACAGTAATCCGATCCAATCCATTTCAGTTATATAGCACATTTTAAAAACACATTAAAAGACATAAAAAGGTTAAAAGACACCAGAGACCACACAATTCTCAAGCTGGATTAAAAGCCAGGGAGTAAAAGTGAGTTTCAAGATGAGATTTAAAAGTTTCCAGGGTGGTGGCAATAACAATAGTAACAAACTGTAGGTTAAACCTGTTACATCATTATAGGTTTTTGTTTCAATTAATAAAAAATCTCTTATTAGAAAATAAACAAATAGATGGAATTGTTGTCTGACCTGACTTTACCCTCATACTGTCCATAGAACAGGTGTTGCCTGCTCATCCACTCGGTCATGACGAACTCCAGGGCAGGTTTTCCCGTGGGTCCGGGCAGACTGCACAGGAACTCCAGCAGAGGATCCAGCTGGGAGTGAACCAGGTGAGCAAACACCATGATCAGAGACTACACGGGGGAGAGAGGAAGAGAAAGTGAGGTGGTGGAGGCTAAATGCATCTTCAACAATGAACCTTAAAACAATCCGATTCATCATGTTATTGTGTTAACATAACATTTGTGTCTTTCCTGCCTACCTGCATGACACTCAGTGTTTCGGCTTGCTGCATCTTGCTCAGGATGGCTCGGAGGATCTGGTCCAGCTGTTCCCCGAGCTCCGTTCCCGCCTGAGAGATCAGGGTGGATACCAACCTGCCTACGAAGGCAGCCGTGAACTCTGAGGTGCGGGGGTCCAGCAGCTGGTTGACCACTTGCATGACGTACCAGAGTCCACTGTTCCCCTGCTCGTCCCTCCACTGAGCAATCTGCTCCAGGGCCACTGAGACGTACGCCCGCAGACACTCCCCACCGTTCTGGGTAGATGAGGAGAGGCAGGTGTCAGATACGTAATGCAACGTTTTCTCTCCAAAAGAACCCTTTGTGATTAGAATAAAAAAGTCTGCTCCTATGTCCAAACCCGACATAGGAGCTGAACCAGGTCAGAATTCTGAACTGAGTTTTGTGCCAACACGTATCATGATCATGGTGCTGCCAGTGTTTTTGTTCTCTTCCTGTTCAGGTTAAGTGGAGCAAATTTTGGATCAGGTCCAATTATCCTCTTGTAGAAACTGAGAAGGTTGAAGTTAAACAATGTTCTTTTCAATGAATTGTGAAACCAAAAAAACACAGCAATAAGCAAGGATGATTTGAGCATTTTGTCCTAAATATGAGACCAGGAAGTACTGCTCCCTGTACTTATACTGGTCCATGTTGTCTAGGTTTTCAATTAGATTGTTGTTATCATTATCTTAGCTACGTTTACCTGCATGATTGTGTTGTCGTCAGTGCGTAAGGTGCACTGTGCCACCACAGGGAAAGCCTGGCACACCAGCATCTCTGATAGAGGGGGCTTTGTGTTGCGTACGACCGTGGTCAGGATGTCAATGGATGTCTGTGGCACAGATAGAGGAGGAAGAAAGGCGATGATGTGAATCTCAGGAAAGCAGGTTACTTAAATGCCGAAAATAATATTCATGTAAAATATTGACATGTCCCATCTCAACAAACTGAAGTTTCAATGAGCCATTGAGTCATTAATGTATAAGGTTAAAAAACGGAGAATGAAGAAAAAAGTGCAAAGGAGTCAATTCCCATTTCTGTTGCTAAATGCTAAGGTGGCTTATTGCTAACAATAGAGCACTACTGGGTGTTAAACCTTCCTGGATTCCTCAAAAAGTCAGTTCTGCCTCATTAGGACCTAGTTCTGTTCTCCATAAGGACTTCCGGACCCAACAAGGTCAGTGTTTATGACAGAGTAGATCCCAAAGAGGTAGCAAATACAAGCCCGCCCACGCACACACAGAGCAGATAAGGTGGAGCGAAAGTTACTAAAGTAAACGATGTGGTTAAACAGTTCTCAAAACTGAAACTGCAGAAAGACAAACATTAACATCACCAGGCTGCAAATATCAGCGTTTGTAAACACCTGCCACTCATGACGCCTGGTTAAAATCCTCCTCCCGACTAACCTCAGGTTTAAAAATGAATCAAAATATGAACCTTCAATGACTTTATACACTCTGTAGCACACAGACCGAGACACAAAGTGGAGCTACACCATGTGACCAGGAGGATAAAGACAGACTTATCAGTCTATGACTAATATAGGTCACATGTGACATACTGTACATGCGTGATCACATATCAAACCTTGATGTGGACACCAGAGACGCATGTTAATACCACGTGTAACTGCACGTGGTGCAAAGGGGGCCACTGTTTGTAAAGGGGGATGGTTTTGCTTGATAATGACAATAGACAGTGCCAGAAAGGCCTCTCAGTGCCATTATTTACCAAATAGGGAGGACAGGATGAGTTAATTTTGGACTGCAGCACCCTGCTGCTGGTGGAGACACAAACCGGCACACTTCTGCTACTCTCTATGATAAGGTATCCTGTTTTAGAAAACCCTGTGTGTTTCTTTATAGCACTTACAGCGCAGAGTCCTGAGGGGATCTTGTCATGAGGAGCCTGCATGATGCTGACCAGCGTGGGGATGAGACGCATCTGCATGGGGCCCTGACATCCTTCAATCTGTGCCAGCTCCTTAAAGATGTCCTGAGCCAGAGACGCCACCACAGGGTCTGAGGACAAGAGAGGGAGACGGGGGCCTCAGGACAAATCAAATCTGCATGTTCCTTTGTCATGTCATCCAACTCATATCAACGCAAATGTTAGAGGAGCTACTGAAGGTCTGTACCGTTGTTATATTTAAGGAAAATAGCAATGGTGAGGGGACAGATTTTATTCTCAGCGCTGATGGTGAACGCCGGGTCAACGGTGCACACGATGCACAGCGTCTCCATGACGAGGGTCAGCACCTCCGAGCTGAACTGGGCGGCCAGTTGGACCAGTCCCTCCAAGATGCTGGGCAGGAAAGGCTGAAGGACGTGCGTGCTCTCCGACAACTTCAGCTGATCACAGTACCTGCCAATTTTAGAGGACAGAGAACATTTGGTATCCGTTTAATACTTGTAATACACTGATGGATGTTCAGTGAGCTTTTTAAAAACCCATTACCATCCACCCAGATGTTGTAGCAGTGAATAGTCAGGGATAATTGGCATACAAATAAAATAAAATCAACAACTGTGAGCTAAATGCATCTACAACTATCTGAAACCAAGGACCAGCTGCTTCTTAACTACAGCCTGAAGTCCTTACCCCCAAATGGCCCTGACAGCAGAGATGCGGACAGAGGGTGGCTGGCTGTCATGAAGCCCGCTGACCGTGGCCTGGAGGAACTGTTGGATGAGCTCAGGAGACATGGCAGCTGTGAAGCGACTGGCTGCCCACAGAGCCCGGCCGAGGAGGAACGGAGACGCAGCTGAACAAAAGAAAAGAAAAACAGAGACCATTGAAGACAAAGATAAAATAGGAGGAAATTGTAAATGTGGAAAAACCAACTAACAAATACCCCATGTAACACCATGGAAAAATGCAATTGCTCTCCATAAACTTTAAAAGTTTATACATGATTTCTTCATGTTGTCCTCTTGATCGCCTCTATAAGTCATCAAAGGCCCGTTTAAGACTCACCTGTGAGGTTGAGATCAGCGAGGATGACACTGGCCAGGAAACCGTGCATGTCAAACTGGATACGACCGTTCTTCACGTTCTCCGTGATGATGGTTTTGACCGAACCGAGAGCCAACATACAGGCCTCGTGGATCTTCCACCTTGTTCAACAAACAAAGAAAACGCCTTACACAGGTTAAAATATATAAATGAAACAGAATGAAAGTTATTCATATATTGAATTGCTATTGTTTGTTTGACATTTGCATTCCTTAGATTTTGATTTAAACAGCCCATTTATCAGACAGTTTGAAAAAAAAAACAGCAAAACTATTTTATCTAACACACCATATTTGAGCATCTGTCATTTTCTTGTCAGCATAATTCAACACAAGCAGGAGAAATGTATGAAAACGTGCCGCTTTTAAATCAACCAATTAAAGGACAAGCTGCACTGGTGTGCATACACCGAGTGAGAGAGAAAACTTGGGAACATACAGTTATAAACATATCGCTATTTTGTGGGGAGACATGCGAGCCAAACATAGCCAGAGTGAACTCCCACATGCAGCCATGAACCGTTCATAAAAATGTGTAATCGATTACTATATTAATCGTCAACTGTTTTGATAATCGATTAATCGGTTCAAGGCTTTTTTTCATTATTAAAACAAGATTTCTGATTGTTTTAGCTTCTCAAACGTGAATATTTTCTTAATTACTTTGCTCCACATATCAAAGAACTCTTTTAATTAAAACTGAATCAACTGAGACCGAAGACATTCGAGAACATGTTGATAGGTACGTCGATGCGAGTCAATATGATGGAAGTCAATGGGGAAAATGAGCCTACTTCTGACATGACTTATAAAGTCAGTACAAATGTGTGGTCTCAATCGCTAGTTTCAAGTGCTCTTCAATAGTTTGCGATACCAATTTTGTAAACGATGTCCCAAAATAAGATACACGAGTGAACACTAGTGTTACTGACAGCTGACATCATCTTCCGGTTTCAACACATAAACATGGCGCCAGCCAAATCACAATTGTAGAGCCTTCAAAATAGGAGTCCAGATTTTAATGGGTGATGCCGCGACAACTTGCCACTTGGTCAGTTCATCACGACACAAGAACTCCACAAAGCTTCAGACCAGATGCCCAGTATGTGATTAGGATGTGCGTCTCCTCACCAGTGCTCATTGCCACTGTTTTTGGCCTGCTCTGCCTCCTGCAGGTGCCTGGTCGCTGCCGCTGCGAGCGCTGCTGCACTCTCATTCTGAAACTCTGCAGCAACGGCCTGCAAGCAGAGCTCAAAGGTTACCATGGTGATATATACACACTCTGAAGAGTGGTAGAGCATGCTTTAGTGGAGAGGTTAACTTTATTTAATTTAAGCTTTAAATTGTCAGATTCTGTCCACTGTAAATCATATCATGAAGCATTGTTGCAAGTTAGGTGACAGATTCTCACCAGCAGCAGGTCTTGAGCAGAGATCCTGACCGAGTAGGAGAACGTGTCGTCGTCCTCATCCTCGACAAACTGCTGAGGGTTTGCCGTCCACACTTTGCCCTGAGAAAACAACGTTGACGACAATCAGGCTCGACACAAGTCACTCAACATTTATATAAAGTATGAGTTTATATTTTGTATTGTATTATTATTATTATTAATAATAATCACCTGATCCTCAGTGATTTGCATGTACAGGATGATGTAGTAGATTAGTTCAGGCAGGGCTTTCTTCACTGTGCTTTTGAACTTGTTGTTTTCCAGCAGTGTGTGGACAAACTCAAAAATGCTAAACACCAGATTTTCAAAACCAAGAACTTCACCTGTAAAAAATAAAATAGAAATTCAACAACAGAGGATGGTTGAGAAGATTGTTTCTTCCATAACCATTATAACATGTAGCGGACGAGAACAGATGTTAAAAAGAAAGTCACCATCTGAGTCGACTGGGTCGTCCACTTCCTCTGTGTAGTTAACTTCTGTTCTTACATAAGTGCACATCTGGTTAAGGAACACTCAAAACACAGACATAGAAATATTCAAATTCCAATTCACAAAACTCTGCTTGTCAATATGTTTGCCCTATCAAGCTGAATCTGTTAATAAGTTACTGCCACTACCGAGTAATCAGTTCCCTCATTATATGGACATTTTATGCAAGAGTGGTCCTCAAACAAACATTAAACCTATGTTATACCTATATCTATGCAGTGTACCTGTGGTGCAAGTGTGCAAGTACCAACTTGTGCATAATTTTTTGACTTATCGTGTTGATAGAAATCCATCTGCAGTCAGACGTGCACTCACTCAACTAAACAGTGTGGAAAAGGTCACAGCTGTAGGTGCACGATTCAAAGGGGTTGCACTACGTCTGCTAATTAGTGATGGGTGTGATTCCGGAAGGAAAGGATATAAAGCTGCACTTTCAGTCAGTGTGTTCCACACAATGGGTAAAATCTGCTGCATCGATGACACCATGGGTTTGGGGAAGTTTTTTACCAATGCCGTCACTGCCTAAGAGAGAAAGAAAAGGAAAAACTGTTTTTAAGTCCCACAACAACACATTTCAACTTTTGCTTTTCTGACACATTACTTAAATTTGCATAAAAATAATTGTCCACGTCAAAATGCCTGGTGTGAAAAAGGTCTAATACCTCCACGGCCTTTGGTTTGGACAGTCTTTTTACCTTGAGGACTTCCATCTTCAGACCACTGTCTGATGAGGGTCCGTCGGGCATCTGCAGAGCCTGCACAAACGCTTCTGTGAACTGCTGCACCACGGGGAAGATCAGGGCTTTGGCTGCACCCTAAACACACACAGTAAAGCTACGGTTAAAATGTTTTTCTCTATAAAAACATAAATTATTAAAGCAAATTATCAGTGATGATGACTTAACAAGTTCAAAGACTGTTCCTTGATATAATCAGTTTAGTCTAAACTAAGTTTCTAATAATAATAATAATCCATATGTCCATAAAGACAGTGACTGACTCACCTTTTCGAGCTCTTCAATTGCACAGATGAGGTTGGCACAGGTGGTGAAAATCTCCACTGCTCTGGAGCGAGTACGAATGCTGTATACCTGGGACAAAATTAAAGATTAAAATGAATGTATCGTATGGACATACGATAAACCAGCACTTTCAGATTTTTCTTAAGTGTGAATATTTTCTGATTTCATACAAGAATTTTGGTTTGTTAACAAAACAAGACATTTGAGAACATCATAATTTTACGACATCATATTAACCAAACGATTACTCAATTAATATTGTGTAAAACTAATCATTAATTACAGCCCTAATCTGACATTCATACTGTTACAAAAGTATATGTATTAGTATTTTGAAAATAAGAGGGATTACATGACCCGCCTGTCTAATACAGTTTGCAGTCCTGATATTGGCTCATATTTTCTTTTCTGATTTCTGCAAATAAAACAATCAGCCACAACATCATTACACTCTCAGTGACCAGTAAAGCAGAGCTGTGGCATTACCTCGGCCATGGTGAAGATCTTGTACATTTCTGGCAGAATGACTGGAGCCACCAGTGGCATTTGTGTATCCGTCACCTCCCGAGTGAACTCTGTAAATGTTTAACGAACAGTTATAAAAACATATAGGGAGACAGATTTCTCAGATTATTCTCCCTCAGTAGGAAAATCAAAGTCATATTAAAGATAGTATGGATTGGCCCCTAATCTAAAGTGACATAATACATAAATCAATGGCATCCACTGACCTCACTTTATTTCCATAAAAGTGGCTACTTTTAAAATCACAGTATGAAAGACATTGTTATACACATGTAATTTAGCTTAAATAACCATATTGGACAAGAGTTGTTTTTTTTTTTTAAATAATTCCAGATATGATCATATATATCACTTGAGTGCACGGTTGACAAATTAAGGACATTAGAATTAGCTCAAACGATATCTGAGCTGGAGCCTGAGTAAAGAGCTGTGTGTGGGTGTTGAAAACCTCATGAAACCTCCTCTTGTGTCATGCAATGTAGAACCTGATAATGTAATAAAAATTTGCACTTGAGTCCATTGAAAATGTAATAACTTGCGTATAATGTAATAAAGTGCATTTACCAATAATGTAATACACTATCTACCAATAATGTAATACACTATCTACCAATAATGTAATAAAGTATTGCATTAACGGGCGGTCATTAGGTTAGCCTTCTTTTCACAAGTCCTGATAATGTAATAATCCCCAATATTGTAATAATTTAACAGCAGACCACCCATTTCAGTGCATGTCCAACTTTGACCTGTTGGTGGCGCTAGAGCTCTCGAGCTTGCATTTCTTACACAGTATCACCACTTGAATCCAAGAAATGGGTGGTCTGCTGTTAAATTATTACAATATTGGGGAATTATTACATTATCAGGACCTGCGAAATGAAGGCTAACCTGATTATGTAATAACCGCCCCTTAATGCAATACTTTTTAACATTATTGGTAAAAAAAGAAGAGTGTTTATTATTGGGAAATGCACTTTATTACATTATCGGTAAGTTATTACATTTTCAATGAACTAAAGTACAAATTTTTATTACATTATCTGGGATTTATTACATTATCAGTTTTGGAATGTGAATATAAGATGTTTGTGTTGTGGCAATGATGTTAAAGCTGAATTGTATTAACAGTGTATTTGCACCCTAAAACACTGTAAAACAAAACCAACAGAAATGATCAATAAATCTAGCTTGTGTGTGTGTCTGGTTACACACCTGTGAGGACCCTCATGGCTCCATGCACAGCACTGACATCTCCACTGACCAGCATCTCCATCAGCAGGGTGAAGAGCTGCGGCCAAGCTTCAGGCCAGTCCCAGTGGGCGATGGCCGACACGGCGTACGCCACACTGGAACGGACTTTGCTGATCGACTCCCGCAGACCACCTGGCAGCAGCTCCCTGATGGCAGCTTTAGCCTGGAGGAGGAGAGCGGGTGTTGGACATGATGAGATGTTCGAAAACTGTGCAAGACAATATTTGAAATATAAAAACAGACAGAGGATTTGAATTTATGATGGAAAAAAGAAAAGCGGACCTGATCTGTGGTTTCAGGAGGCCTGAACTTCTCTGAGTGGGAACACCAGTGAGTCTCGACATACTGCTTGAGGATGACTGACGCTAACTGCAAAAACAGAACATTTTAATAACACAAAACTTGTTGATCAAGCAATTAACATATATGGTAACTGTATTTGTTGAAGAACCCATATTTTAAATTTACTGTTGTGTTCAGTTTAGCTATTTTCTGCTCACCTGACGGATCGCGAGCGCTCCCTGACGATCAACCGTTAGTTCTGCCAAGTGGACGCCAAACTCTACGACAAGAACATAACAATAAAAATTATTTCTCTATGACTTTACTGGAACACAACAGGAAAATAGAGGAAACATGTAAATTAATAAACAATAATAGAAAAACAGGTTCAACACCCTGGATTTCTTAAAACCAATTAATATTAGTGGTAAAACCTGTATTTGTCTTTTTGGTAGTACAATATATTATAATGTTACATATACAGTACACACACGTCGTATGAAAGTAGTTAACAACTTTCTGCAACAATTATTTGATGAATCAACGACTAAATTAGTCGGCAAACTATTTAGATAATTAATCAGTTTGAGGTTTTTTTTACTAATTAAAACAAGACTTTTTAAAATTCTTAAATGTGAATATATTGTTTCTTTGCTCCATATAAAAAAGAAATCCTTAAAACGTAATCATTTTCAGGGACGTCATCATTTCAGTACTGTATCATCATCAGCCTGTCGACTTCTGTGATGTACTGCTCCATCTCAGTGGATATAACGGGAACTTTTGTTCAAATCCCACAAGTGAAAATAAAGACAAAACTTGTTGGAATAATTTCTTTTGACTTTCTTAAGAAGAAGAAAAACATGTATGATCAGAGATTTTATTTTGAAGCCATATCGCGCCCAGCCCTTCACTGTCCCTCTCACTGGGTTTTACTGAGAGTGACATCAGGCACCAGGAGACAATGTTAGTGCTGACACTCCTGCATCCAGCAGCTGCCTTAGAGAGAGGCCAGCGTACAGGGTCAGCCTCAGTGCAGCGCTGCAGTACAGCTGACAAGACAGTGTGCACAATTACCCTTTCACCATATGTACGAGGATCACCGCACAGACAAAGGGAAGTGCAGTAGTGTATAAGCTACAGCTGTATATGTACTGTAACAATCCATCAGTCAAGTTTAGGTTCTTTATGGTCCTTTATGGGCAGTTGCGTGTAACCCCTTAAGCCCAATTTATACTCCTGCGTAGAGTGCTCTACGTAGGTCACGCAGAGCCCTCTGCGTCGTCTTCGGCTGCACAAAATAAAATGTTTAAGTGTCCGTCACTCCGTCAAGGGACAACGGAGACGGCAAGAGCTGCGATTGGTCCTCAGGACAGGCCAAGCTAAGCTACTCTGTGCCGGCTCACAGTGCGCACCGAGCGTCCACAGAGGCGGAGCTGATCACCGCCGACAACCCTAACCCGCAGTGTGTACAGATCATGTCCAAAATGTAATAACTTGTTCCTGGTCCTATTACGAACATTTCCTGAAAATGTCATCCAAATCCATTTGTGACTTTTCGAGTTATGTTGCCAACAGACAGACAGGCAAACTTGGGGTGAATTCCAATTGCTTGCTTAACCCTCAATTTCAAAAATGCGCGCTCCCTCTAGTGTAAGTGCTGTCCCGATTCTCAGAAAAATTAAGTTGAAGGGCAAGTTTAAGGGCTGTATCGCCCTCAATATTGAGATTTTCCGAGACCACCCTTGGGAGCAAGGGCTACCCACAATGCATTGCGTGTTTTGACAGAACAAAGATGGCGCCGAAAGCAGCGAAACGAGTACGCTACAAATTAAGTATTTTTTTTGTTAATAGAGATATAAAAATTATGAAAACCATTGTATTATCTTAGTTTATGCCCATATTATGGATTACTTATGTCATTGTTGCGTAACATTTATTTTTATTTTACAATCTTTTGTCAATAGCCAGCCGGTGCGGACAAGCGATAAGCGTTTACTTGTCAATAAGCCGTGGTGTGTGGTAACTGTCAGCTGAATATGTCCGTGGTTGTGGTATTTGTATGAGTATCATCTTATAACTAACAGACAACCTAATAACTTGACTGACAAACGGATCGTAATAAATAATCGTGACGTAAATGTGTTCTTCTTCTTTTTTGGAGTTGACAGACCGGACGCAGCATTCGCATTATTCTGCCCCCTACAGTCTGAAGACGTATCTGCATTTAAGCAGTGTCCCATTTCTAAGTGACAAAATAACCCTCAACACTTGGTTTTGAGGGTCTATCGGTATTTGCCCTGGTGTATCGATTATCGTATTGCATGAGGAAGGACGACGTATCAAGCAAATCGATATTTTTATCCAGCCCTATTACACTTTCTTGTCACGTGTGAACTAATGTATTATTCATTTGTGTATGGGCTCCTCAAGTGTCTGTGATGGGTGTTTTACCCCCTTTGTTTTACAAACTTTTCTCATAAGCTTTAAATATCAGCCGTGATGATGCATTTACCACAGACTCATAACCAGACATTAAAAAAATAGAAAAGCTCATACTTAAGCGTCATTTATTATAAAATTATATTTCAATTAGATCCACTCAAACTTGATCAAGTACTTGTCTACTTTCCTAAAACAAATGTACTACTTCCATTAAGCATACAACTTTTTTTAATACTTCCATTCAGGTTGTGCATAAAAACAACATATTCTCATTAGAACCTGTAACATACACAAAAGCCTTTCCTTCAAACTGACACTGAAAGGATGTTGTATGGGTGCGATCCACGGGGGAAAACCCGTGAGACACATCTTCGCGGGGAAATCTGTCATCAGGCATTCCATGGTTGCCGTGGCGACCGCTGAATAAATGACCAGGAATCCGATTTGGATGCAACTTCCCTGACAGTGCCCCGGATCCCGTTTCCTGGTGACTGGGTGGTGGGGGGGGGACGCTTCTGGAGCAGACGTGTGTCTTATGTTGCTATGGTTTCAGAACCCTACACTTTAAATTCCCTCACATGGTAAGAAACAATAAAGCAGCATCTACATGACGTGTTTAAGTGGGACAGGGGAATAAAGCAGTGACCTCCTCCCTGTTGTGGTGCTGTTGTTGAGGCCGGGACTCCACACACACACACACACATACATACACGCGCGCGCTCTCCACATGTGCTTCAGTTTCACCACATCACAATAACTAATGATTCCACGGGAAGACACGCCGAGCTGTGACTTCTACGCCGTCCGTGGGTTGTTTAAAGCGGGTCTCAAAGTTAAACACACACGTCTGTGTGGTGGCAGCAGCGTGTTTCCACTAGTTTTCATGCTAACTTCTTTTAACTTCTGACGACATGGCCTAGCTTTAGCTCCTGGGAGCGGGCGCGCGCACACACACACACACACACTGAGTTACCCGGCTAACGTTATCATTCAGGCTGTTAGCTACTCCTCCGTGAACACAGCGGTGTCAGAAGCAGCGGACAGCGGGCTGTTTTTAGCCGCTGTTCCCTCCCGTCACCAGCACCACACTCACCCTCCGTCACCTCCAGCACTTTAATCTGCTCCTCCGCGGCGGCGCGCACTTCTTGAACCGGGGACAGGATGGCCGTCAGCGTCTCGATCAGAGCCTCCTTCAGTCCCTGCTGGACCGGGCCGGACCGTGCACTACCCGCTGCACTCATGCCCGCTGTGTGTTCACCCGCAGCCCGCCTCGCAGTCTCTCAGACCAGCAGCAGCAGCAGCAGGAACGGGAGCAGGAGCACCCGGGGAGAAGCAGCAGGACAGAGCGGAGCGGAATCGCGCCAATGCATGGAAACGTGGAGGCGGGGTTTCACTGGAGGAAGCGCACTTTTCTTGTTTCTTCTTCTGCTGTAAATTGCACTTAAAGTGCACTACCGCCACCTACTGGACTGGAGTAGATATGGCAGGGAAATACACTATAATACACAGTTAATATTTAGGGAGGAAAGAAGGTGACTTGAACAGACTAAAATTAATTTAAATCAGACAGGTTTTTATTTCAGTATCTCAAGACAACCAATTTAATTTCGAGGATGTGATATTTTTTTCTTTTTAATGGAATGTCCTTTGATTGGAATGTCGGAATTTAATTACGGTCCACCAAATCATTGTTTTTAAAGATTTAAAGGTGCCATATTTAAGAATGTTACCAAAAACGGTTACTACATTCAAATTCAAAATACCAAGGTCTTTCAGGTTTCGTTTTTTTGACGTAACTGGCAACCCGTGGTTGCTTGGCAGCGGAGACTCTACTGACTGCAATGATTGGTAGACGGCGGTAGGTGGCACCACATGCCAAAACATGATTCCAAAACAGAAACATGATTTGCAGTCTGTAAAATATTAAAATAAATAAAAAAATAAAAAAATTTAGTGCAAATAATTTGTCTGTACTATTCCTGAGTCTCTGTGACATATTAGGAGGATTTTATGGCCAGTTGATTTATATTTATTACATAATGCACCTTTAAAGATTTTAAAAGATACTTTTAAGATACTTTTAAGATTTTCTTGAGCCAAGATATGAACTTTATTTGGTGTCATCTTTAATAGTGCTGTCTGTTAGTATGTTTGACAGTTTTTTTGACAGATGTATTAGACTCAACAACTTATACAGAGTTTGATTATTTCCTGTTGGGTGTTTTTGGATATTGTATAAGTGCATGTTTGTGCTCCCTCTCCTTTTTTTTCCTAGTCTTTAATTTTAAACTCTTGCTCCCTCTTGTGGGGCTGGATGGAACTCATGTATTACAGGGCTCCCACAACATATGAGTAAAGCACCAAGGATGTGGATGGTGGTGGCAATGAGGAAATTGTGGTTTGAACTTTGAAAGCAGTAAAAGTTGTAATGTTTTTTAAAAGTAAAGAACATACTGTACCACTAAAAAGCATGAGGAGCACACTTTTGGATTTTCTTAGTTCCCGTTGATCACCTTTAGTTCCCACTGAAAAAAAATTAAGCATGAACTAGTACCAATACTTTTAGGACGATCTGCAACACAGAGTGAGAGGTAGATCTCATCATCCACCAGTGTCTAATCTGGCTGGATTGAATGAGTGAAATCCTGTGGACCAGGTTCCAAAATCCCCATACCTTTGGAGCAAAAATCATCAGTTGCAGTTGACGGTAAAACCGTCTGATAGCAGGTGTCGCCTCACCTGATCTTTAATCGTCCAACGTCCATTAAAATCCTCGTATAACATCAAGATAACATTAAACCATTGTGCTGTCAAACAATGATGCCTTTCATTGTGAGGCGAGACTGTCGGTCTGCAAACACTTCAAACCCCCGGAAGTGGCAGCGAGTGAAGAATTTATGTGACTCAAGAAGGAATTCACCTCATGATTAAGTCGCTCCACTGACTGATGAAGTATGAGCGAGAGTGTGAGGTATGATAATCTGGGTCCTTACTGTGAGATAACAGGTTCATTTCTTTTAATCTGACAACATCGGGTTCCAGTCTTTTCAAATTTTAACTTCCTTGATCCAAAAAGCTGGTTAAAAAAATCAAAATATGTACTTAAGTTTTCCTATAGCCTCTGTTCAAGGTCGGTGTATTTAGTGTATCATGATGGACAGCACTCACGTTTAATCCGAAATAATAATTTATAATAACCCAGACAGTCCACCTAAGCGACAATTAAACACTAAGACTGTATTTGCACCTTTGGCAAAAGCCTTCATGACTGAAATAATGTGTGACACTGACTCTGAATGTTAGAACAAAGCGACATGAAACACACAGGTTTTATGCTTCAAAGGAAGAAAACGTTATATTAGAAGATTAGTTAAAGGTGCCATAACTGGCAACCCGTGGTTGCTCGGCAGCTGAGACTCTACAGACTGCAATGATTGGTAGACGGCGCTAGGTGGCGCCACATGCCAAAACATGATTTGCAGTCTGCAAAATGCACCTTTAGCACTGAACATTGGCAGATTAACGGGTAAACCTGCTAGGTTCAAATGTCAGTACAACATATTTACAATTAAATCACCTTTGAAAATACTTTCAATTTGAGCAATGTTGTAAATTGAATGTCTTTCCCCTTTTTCCTAATTTAAACGCTGGTGTAACGTATACGTTTCGATATACTTCTACAACCACTTGATTAGACCTAAAATAAATGTGTCCCGTTTCTATTTTTTATACGACAACAACGCGGTGATGGTTGACAACAATGGTTGTGTGTGAAATTCCACTTCGATCAGCAGTTTCTGCAATATTCACACCAGCCTGTCTGATGCCTAAAGTTATTTAAAATTTACTTTCTTCTCCATTCTGATGCCGAAGTGATCAAGTGTGTCTAATAAAGTGGCTTCTTAGGAACACACGTCACTGAAAGTTGCTTCTAAGATGATAATATCCACCCTTACCTGAATGCAAGTTGCATTTATTGTCACACAAACTGGGTGTTTCTTACAGCAGGGTCTCTGCAGGTTTTAACAAGTCACATTTTTAGAATTTTTAAGACTTTTTAAAGACCATAATGAATACAATTTAAGACCCATTTCAAATCCATACTAGCAAAAAAGTACAAAAGACATGAAGGAAAATTGGGGCCACAAATCGTTGAACGTGTACTTACCCATCTTATGCAAGAAATTCGCATGCTCAAAAATTTCAAAGCGAGACTTAAGTTAAGCATGTTTTAAATAAAAGTCACGTTAATAGATTTTTAAGACCTTTCAACATTGTATTTAAGACCTTTTATGAGATTTTAGGAGAATTTAAGACATTTTAAGGCCTTAAATCAAATTATTGGCTTTAAAGGTGAAGTAAGTATTTTTATAGTGCCATCTAGAGGAGAGGCGGAAATTTACAACAAAGAACTGCTCCTCTGCTCACCCCCTCCCTTCCCTGAGCGCTACGGTGTCCTCAGCCGGTCAAATGTCGTCCTCGTCGTCTTTCTCAGTGTCAGCAGATGAGGTTCGTGAGGCGAGGGAGAGGGCGGAGCTACTGCGGCCGTAGCAGACGAAGCGGAGAGAGAGGAGGCGGGACTTCAGCTACAAGTAAAGCGACGCTTGATTTGTTCTCTCGCGTTTGTCCTTACAGGCTCCCGTAGAAACATGGCGTCGTGGCAATGCAGTAGCGGCCCGCGACCATGTTATTTTACATGACTTTTTGAAACACTACGAAAATAAAACAAAGAATATTATACAACGACTAGACAATGCAGGAGCACATAATATGTATACAAAAGTGGATTTTGGGTTATATTAACCCATAAATACTACACAGTGTCCCTTTAAGACTTTTTAAGACCGCACGGATACCCTGTCATAATTGTGTGATGCAGATACAGTCATACTGAGACGAGGAATGAACCAAACACTAAAACAACAGGTTTTTTTTTTTTTTTTTTCTTGTTTAAGCAAAAAGAATTTGGTTTATGTAGAAACAAGCAATGTTTTGCAATTGGATATTTCCTTCTCCTTTAAAAGAGTTCAAGCTAAAAATTAAAAAAAAAGAAAAAAAAAAAAAAAGAAAGAAAGAAGAAATCAAATCAAACCAAACCCAGAACGGCCACCTTCTGAAAAATGTACGCAGATGTTTACTGACGACAAAGCAAAGGACAGCTGTGGGACAGCTCACGAGGGAGATAGATAGAAGTGTACAGTACATATATATAAAATATAAAATCTGAAATATATTTTATATATATTAAATCGTGTTATGGTTCAGTATCGTTCACTACGCAGCATTAAGGTGGTGTGTCTGATTATCTTTTTTTTTTTTTCTTCGTTTTCTTTCATTTTTTTTCTATTATAGAAACCAAAAGGAGAGCAAAAGCAAAAACAAATGAATCAACAAACAAAACAAAACAAATGTGGGGGGGGGGGGAGGAGGAAAAATAATAATAAGGAAACTAAGCGACAGACAAAAGGCCTCCGCCCCCCCCCCCAGATCCGAAGCCCCTCCCCCACAGGTCCTAGCGGAGGGGGGGGGGGGGGGTGAGCTAGCACGGACGAGGTGGGACAGACCTGTCCAGCTGTACAGCGCAGTGAAAACATAACTTACATATTAGCTCATATTTTTTTTTTTTTTTACATGTACAGTCGTGATCAAGGCACAGGGATCTTCTACAAGTTATTTTTTTTTTTTCTTCAATAAAGTTGTACAAAATAATACATTTTACAGTCTGTACAAGAATAATAGTCCAGCAGTAAAGTAAAGACAGACGTACTTAAAGCTGGGGTGGTGGTGTGGGGGGGGGGGGGGGGGGACTGTGGGAGAGAACAAGACAACAGGTGAGGGGAGGGGGGAGAGGAGTGAGGTGAGGGCTGGAGCGTGTGTTCTTGTAATTGCGGCACACTGAGGACCAGTGAGGGTTTTTTAACCAACAAAGTGGGGACATTTTTACAAAGTGAGGACATTTTGACCCGGGCCTCACTTTGTTTTCAGTGAAATCACTTCCTCAGGTTGTAAATAGTGCTGTGCATAAGGTTAATGCGCGTTAATGCACGTTAACGCATGTCACGTTTCCATGACGACCGACCGGGTAATAGACGCGCATGACGTCATGTTTGCGTGCCGGGACACTGGAGTCCAGGCACTGTTTACCAGTTAGCTCCGTTAGCTGCATTAGCTCCTTTTAGCGTCGTTAGCACGCCTAACAGTCGTCATGGAAACGCGTCGTGGGTTAACATTGATGCCGTTAAACTCCGCTGACGCGCTATAACATGCTATACTCTGCTTTTAACACAGGTCCTCAATTTGGTACAAAAACGTGTGTTTCACACACTTTTTGCTCTGGGGCGCCACCTGCAGACATTTTATAGTACTGCACCAAGTAGTTCTTTGTAGATATCATTCGTGAAGTAGATATTTGTAATTGTGTTGATTTATAAAGTGGAAATGCTGGTCCTCAGTATGCAGCAATTACAAGAATGTGAGTGTGTGTGTGTTCGTTCCCAGGTGAAAATGTTGCATCCAGTCAAACGGTAAAGTTGTGTCTTTAACCTTTACGTCATGCTTTTTTCCTTATTAAATAAAAGCTCTCGTCTCTTCTCGCTTGCCGTATGTTGAGTATTTGTCATATAGCAACGGGGTGTGTGTGTGTGGGGATAGCTCAGGGGAGCACGATGTCTATGTGTGTGTGTGTGTGCGGGGGAGTGGGGGTTAAATGGTGCACAAAGGCAGATCTTACACACACACACACACACACACACACACACACAGTGTACACCAACACACAACATAGGGTAAAAATTAACAAAAAAAGTTGAATTGTGATATTACAGGAATATTTTATACATATATATGCATATATAAATACATATATATGCATATATATAATATATACACACACACACACTCACTCATATATAAATATCTATATATAGCTTGTATTTTTTGCACGGCATGAAGTTCACTGGTATGCATGGATTTATGCATTAGTGTGAAGTGTTTGTGTGTGTTTCTTTTTTTCAGTTTTTAAATCGTTTTTCTGCCTTTTCTCGTTTCTCCATCCTCGGACACAAAAGGAAGAGAGAAAAAAAAAAGGCTAACAACCCTCCGCTGCTGCCTTCAACGTCCATTTTTTTTTTTCTTCTTCTCTCCTTCAGCACACAGTGAATAAACTACCTCTCTCTCCGGATGCATTATTTAATCCAGCCTCTGCGTACTGTTAAAAGCAAGAGGACTTGGTTTTAAAAGGGTCTGTGTGTGTGTGTGATATTAAATCCTACTTATGGCGTCGTCTTACGCTGTAGTCTGCGTGTGTACCAGCGAGTGTGTGTTCATATATCTGAGAGAGAAAAACGAGACTTAAAAGGAGTAAAAGTCCACACAAAGGGATTCCAGTCTCGACCCGTTCCTTCCTGGGTCAGAACAGCGATGAGTGCTGGCTAATCACTGATGAAACTTTTGTTGGTGCATCCTTAACTGTTTATCCTTTTATTTAAAAAAAAAAAAAGAAAAAAAAGAAACAACTTTCCACTGTTTTCTTTTTCTGAAACTGTGTTATCGGAAGAAGTTGTATCAGGGCGGAGGGGAGAAGAGAGGAGCGGAGAGGCAGGTGCTCAGCCGCTGGCTTGTTCCCTCAGTTTGGTGAAAATTGGTGGAAGTGTAAGGGGGTGATTGGCTAACTGGTGGTGGGAGGGGTGGGTTTGGGAGGGTAGGTGGGTAGGTAGGTAGGTAGGTAGGTCAGTCGGTGGGTAAATAAGTCGCCTGGACGCTGCTCCCCATCACAAGAGCTCGTACTGCCGTAGGTGCATCCTCTGTATGATGTCGCGACAGTCATTGAAGACGCGGCGGATGTTTTCCGTGTCGACCGCGCACGTGAAGTGGGGGTAACAGTAATGTCGTCCGTCCCCGCTGGCTGTGCTGATCCTCTGAGGGAGACAAGCAAGTGAAGAAAACGTCAGTGCTATGTCATCGAGACCACACTTTAGGATTTTACACTGTTCTAATCTCATATTTGTATTCTCTTGTACATGTTTTCTCTTCGTATTTTTATGGATTTTTTTGTGGACATCGTTATTAACCCTAGAACACCATTGCCGGGTGGTTTTCACCCGAGCAAATAAATGTATGTGATTTTCATGAAAACCAAGTTTTCATCTTCATAAATGTTTTTTTTTTTTTGTTCCCAAATTCCTAATTTTCCACTAACTTTGGAGCATTTTTATATGGTCCCCTCATGATGATTTTCTTTCATTTTATTAGACATGACATAGTTTCAAATAAAAGAACACTACTCAAAGTTGTCATGTTTTGATATATTTTGATGACAAGTACTTTTTATTGGGTGTATTTATTATCTCAGGTAAAAATCACCCGGCTTTATTGATGGTGTTTTGAATTTGAGCGATTTAGGGTTAAGAGTCCGTCTGCATTTGTTTTACTACCACATGGTGTCCATTCCTTTTTACCTGCACTTTTTCATTCTTTTGTATGTATTCATTTTTTTTACTTTTAATTCATTAGGGTTGAACAGTACATCTTTTAACAAATCAAAACTGCAAAATTTAGATTATTCCATGTTCTATGTTTTATTTATTTTGATTAAGACTTTGGCTCCGATTCCTCTGTGTCATTTTCCAGCACCAACATTGTTCCCTCAGCTACTTAGTAACACAGCATGTAACAAGGGTAGATTTAATTAAATGACATGTAAAATGTAAATGTGAAAAGTGTCTGTTTGGTGAACTCTGTCTAACCCGACTTATCTGAAATAATGACAAAAATATATACGAGGAAGAGAGAAGTGAAATGTAATAGTCATGGAGTGAGTCCAGGAAACTAAACAGTCCTGTTTTTGTTTATAGGGAAATTGAATGACACTGTTCTTTGTACCAGGGAGACAACATGAATATATACGAATGTGAAAATCGAACAGGTAAAAAAAAATATTTTTTAAGTTTTGAACGAACCAGAAACTCATCTCGGATAAAGTACTTTGCCCTCGTAACGCGGGGATCCTCGCCTGGCTCTGGTATTGCTGTTGGAGAAGAAGAAGAAGAAGAAGAATAATTCTGGTCACATTTAAGGCAGCTGTTGCAGACAAAACAGACAAAAAAAAAAGCTGATAAAATGAATGTTTACTTTCTTTAGTTCATAAGGTTTTTCCATTTCTGTGGGCTTTACTTTTTCCTTCTACATATTCCAGTGAAATCTGGCTCATTCCTGAACGGAACCATTCAAATTAGGCTGTTACTCATTAAAGTTAAAAAAAGAGAGACACGTGTGCATGATTTACACAAACTGATATCAGCGACAACCTCTTACCATCATCAGGTGTAGTGTAGCGTGCAAACTCGGGGAAATAATCTTCAATTTTCGATTTCCCTGCCAAAACCTTCTCCGCGAGCAGGTCCTGTTTGTTCAGGAAGAGGATTACCGAGATGGTCCGTAGCCACCTGTTGGAGGCAAACGGAGAATTAGCTCAGTGTTAGATTTCTTTTGGACTTTGAGGACACTGAAAAACGTACAGGTCTAAGGCCCCGTTAACAAAAGTACTCCACGGATCTAAAATTGCACTTCTTTAACAATACTGGACTTCCTTTAAAGGGGATCAGAGTCAACGCAGCAGAAAACACATGTCGTTCTTCCGCATCAAAACCTGCTGCTTGAATCTGAACGTTGTATGTATAAAGTAATAGATTCACACAACCAAAAGTGTTTAATTATTTGTTTTTTTATTTCATCTCAGGACATAAGTCATTTTTACCAGATTGTAACTACTGATACTAAAGTATATTTATTTCACTGTCACCCCAGTTTGTGTTTAATATTGATTATTATTATGGATTATATTATTATATTGGGATTTATACAAGCCTGATAATTAAAGGTGCCATATGTAAGAATGTGGCCAAAAACGGTTACTACATTCAAATTCAAAATACCGAGGTCTTTTAGGTTTTGTTTTCGGACTGGCAACCCGTGGCAACTGGCAACCCGTGGTTGCGCGGCAGCTGAGACTCTACTGACTGCAATGATTGGTAGACGGCGGTAGGTGGCGCCACATGCCAAAACATGATTTCAAAACATGATTTGCAGTCTGCAAAATATTTTTTTTAATTCAAATATTTTGTCTGTACTGTTGTTGTTGGTGAGTTCAGTTTGTTATATGAACATTATTCCTGAGTCTCTGTGACATATTAGGAGGATTTTATGGCCAGTTGCTTTACATTTATTACATAATGCACCTTTAAGTTGTTTATGACGAGAGGTTTTCTTTTGACACAATAAAACGCAAAAAAAAAACCCAGTTCTCGTCCCCCAAAATGCACTTGGGTTTCCTGTAAACAATGACAGTGAATGCTGTAGTGAAAAATTGTCAGTGAGGGAGTGTGTCAGTGTGGCCTTTCTGTGTGGAGTTAACATTCTCCCCAATTCTCTCCAAGGTCCGAGTGAGTTTACTCGGGTACTCGGATCCAAATACATACAGACTGCGGATGATGAAATGATCAGATCAGATAATGTAGTACTGAAAGAATATTACGCCTGCATGTCTCTGTGTTTAACAGAACACAACATGGGAATAAGGGAAAACGTGCCACTTTCACACTTGATTACGACACAAATCCACGGACAAAAAAGTCGCTGACCTGTTGTTCCAGATGTTCTTGAAAAGGTTGAGGGCTTCCTGTAGTCTGTTGGTCTGATTGTCTTCTCTGATCACCATGTTGTAGCTGCTACTCGCCACCACAAAGATGATAGCTGTCACGTCTGTGCCACACACACACACACACAAACACAAACACACACAAAAAACAAAATACTCAGATACATGAACCTCATGTCTGATGAGAAATACATATAATTGTTTTTAATAAACAAGTTTTACGAGTACAACAAACCATTAAAACACTGGATCCATTTCCTACGCTCATCCCTCTGACCTCCAACATCGAACATACTGCGAGAAAGAAAAAGTTTAAAGTGTGATATAATGAAAGTGGCAACTGGAGTTACAGAACATCTCAATCTGATGATAACTTGGAATTACACATGATTATATGAGGTTTATTATATTTTTAGGCCAAAGAAATAACATCTGCTCTAAATATTACTGTACGTACTGCAAACACTAGTGTGTAAGTTCTTATTTGAGAGTTTACAGCAACATAAGTTTGGTAATAACTCAGTAATAGAAAGTTTTCTCACTGGAAATTGACTTTGTCTATTTGAAATCGTGTCTCGAAGATCCCAGAAGTCAGTACTCTGCATCTCAACAGGTCCTGGAAAATTAAGAACAGGAAAACAAGAGGGTAAATAAAACAAAATATCAAATTAATTTAAGGTTTGAAAATACAAATGTAGAAAAAATTAATTCAGATGCATCACCGAAAAATTTCAGACTCATCTTTCTATTTAAAACACTACATTTGCGTCTCACCTGGTCGGTGGGTGTGTAGTCATTCTGCCTGACCACATCTATCCGGTCTAAGAAACTGCAACACACAAAAACAGCTGGTTAGATTTCAACATACACACACACACACACACACACACACACACACACACACACACACACACACACTCACACTCACAATGAAACGTCAATTTATATAAATAATTCCGCTGTAAAACGTGGTTTTCTCATTTGCGTTGTTCGAAGCAATCAAAGCAATTATGAAAGTAGATCAATCTACATTATTCTAATGCTGGGAATGTACTGACTGACACACACACACACACACACACATACTGAGAAATGCAGAATGATGGTCCCGAACTGGCCACCAGGGGGCGTGAGTTTTAATTTATCACTGAGGCAGCCAGTCTGAGTCACCGGCAGACTGGAGAAGCCTCATCAATGGAGCTGCTGTAGTAGTGCTTGCACAGAAGGGTGTGTGTGTGTGTGTGTGTGTGTGTGTGTGTGTGTGTGTGTGTGTGTGTGTGTGTGTGTGTGTGTGTGTGTAGGCCTACAAATCCCTCAGATCAGCAGAGCAGCGTCTCCTCAAACCCATGTAAATGATTCCGATGCACTGGCCTTCATTACTGTTGTTGTTGTTGCTGTTGTTGTTGTTTTCATGATGACTGTGTGACGGTCACCTGCTACAGGCAGCCGTGTGCTTCAACATGTCAGTGCCCAGATCGGCCCTCAAGAGCAACTACACACACACACACACACACACACACACACACACACACACACACACACACACACACACACACACACACACACACAAAGACTACACACTGATTCTGTCAGCGAGGGGGAAACAGAACAGAATTTCTCTTAGAGACGTATGTTAGAGAATAGCCAGATCAAACGCAGCCTCTTTTTATCCACTTTATCAATAGTATTTTTAGGAGAGAAAGAGTCAGGAACCAGACGATGGATTGCAATCAGAAAAGATAATAAACTGTATCTCTGCACATGCTTAAACTTAAATTTGTAAATTAGTGATATACAGTATAAAAGGTAGTGGTAGTAAGTAGCAAACGCCTTTGTTTTTAAGCCATTGTATTATACCGTCGTACTGTGCAGGTGAATTCTATCACAACCAATGTACAATTTACATTTTTCTAAATGTACTCTTTTATTATGTTAATGGCAACAAAGCACTTGCACAAAAAAAACTGCGGCATAAATAATGATTGAGGAGATTGCAAACCTGGTCAATTACTAAACAAATTATAAGACAACTTTACACATACTTACTGAGGTTCAGTATTATTATTATTATCCTAATTATTATTATCAATAATAATAATTATTATTATTATCTAAATGTTACAGTGATATTATTTTGTGTTAGAATTGAAATAGAACTTTACGTTGTCCTATGTTTAAAACATGCACTTTATGCATAATTTAGTATCAGTGAAATGCTGTTCCACTATATACACTATTGCTGGTATATATATATATATGTGTGTGTATGTGTGTGAACATTTTTTATGTAATAATAAAACCATCAAAGCATTAAAGAACTAATGTGAATTTAGTGTAAGCTGGGATTGAAGCTGAAGAGTGAAAGGTCATGAAACCACAACAGTACTTAATAAAAACATTTGAATATTGTGTTCGATTTCCGTTCTGGTCTGTAACATCTGGCTGCATGTCTAAGAAATTAGAACACGTCTGTATTATTTTTCTTGCTATGAATTGTTTCGCTCTAATTGGGACAGTTTCACTCATTTTCTTGGGTAAAGCACATCAGGCTTTACGAGCTTCAGACACCGACTGAGAACGACGATGTCTGGGTTCCCGCTAAAGTGTCTGCTCTCCCCGACACAAAAGGTGAACACGTTTTTCCCTGCCGCGTTTGATACGCGCTACGTCCCCGTCTGCTTCGACTGATCTCCTGCCCGTCGTTCTTACAACAGGAAGACGCTCGGGCCTGCTCGCTCGTATACGGCCGCCTCGCGGGGGCAAAGGTATGTAACCCCCCTCTGAGATAACTAGGAATGTGGCAGGCAGGAGTGAAATGTGACAGGAGGGCTGCAGGTAACACACTGAGAGAAACAGGGGGCTGAGTCTGAGGAAGATACACTGGATACAGACAGAGAGACAGGAAGAAAAAGAAGACACTGGTGGGATGATACAGAAACAGAGGACAACAGAGTCACCCGAGTGCCTAAATCTGAACAAATGCTACACACTGAAATTGTACGAAACAAAATTTGTCAGACTAACACACACACACGCGGATAATGTGAGTGTGAACTGAATTACTACTACCGGCCTGGGCGCTGTGCACATGCTCCACAGCTCCAAAATTAAAATAAATAAAAATAAAAAGATGCCGGTGCACAGAAGAAAAAACAACACAACAGTGAGGAAAAACATGCACAAAATCCGAGAGCCGAGAGTCTCCTGACCACAGCACCTCTGCCTCTGCAGCATCCACAGCCCTCAGTGGACGACTGCCGGTGAGAATTCATCCCTGAGCTAACCTTAAAAATAAAATAAATAAATAATAATAATAATAAAAAAAAAACAGTAATAATCTGAATGTGACAGATGTAAAAGCATCACACACACAAGCACAATGTATTTACCTTCAGCTCCGGTCTGAGGCATCATCAACACGCCCCGGACGAGCACATGGCTCAATTTTTAGCCGTTCTCGCTATTAATAGGAGAAGTGCCAATAATAACAGTGCCTAGTAACTTGAACTAAATAATAGTAGTGGCTGCCCCAGTAACAGAGAGGTCTGCGGTCTTATGTATAACCTGTCAGGGTTATTCTGAGGTAGCAGACAGGCTTACTTAAACACTGGAAATACACACAGGACACTGGTGTCTGGTGACTGAAATAACCCAGTATTTACAGGAAAAGATAAAGTGCTCCTTTATTTCTTCTTCTTCTTTTTTTTTTTTTTACTTCTTTTTGCAGGAGCAAATTAATTAATTTACTAAATTCCTTTTCCATTTTTGTTACTCAATCAATTTAATTTCTTTATTAGTATTATTATTATTTCCCATAATCCCCACAGCTCCATCCAAGAATAGACCGATATCACCGATATCGCCGCACTTGTACAAACATCACTAGATCTCAGCCACGTTGCCTTTGAAGTGTAAACATCAAACTCCGAGGAGAGACACATTTCTTATTAAAACACCGGGGCCCAGCGTCTCGGTAACAGCAGCAGCGTTGTGTGCGCGAGTGAATCAGAGTTGAGATTATCATGCTGTGAGAGAGGCGCGCGACGGCTACAGAATCAACAGCAGCATATAACTGGTTCAACAAAGCCAATAATAAGACGTCTGCGAGGCATTCATCTCGTTAGAGCGGCAGGGTTAGGAGGAAAAGGATCGCTCAGATTATACAGTTTGCATAAATCTACAGCTCGATGTGGGATTAGAGCTTTCTGAGCTACACGCTTACAGCTGGACTGGAAATAAATATGCTGAATTATGAATTACTAGCTTCATTTACTGAGATTAAAAAAAAAAAAACTTGATAAGGTATTATCTATTTTTAATTCAAATATTTAATGCTGTTTGACCAGAGAGGATTTATCACTTAAATAATTGAAGAAGATGTTTGTGACAACAAACTCAACATTTTATGATTATTTATCATATATAAACTGTCTGGATTTGTGGGTTTAAAACTTTACAGTGACACAACTGAGCATCACATCACAATCATGGCCTAAATAAGTGTCTTTTTCCACATGTTTCCAAGTACATTTCTGTACATTTATTTTGTATTCTCACAATTTTCCCCTTTAACAAGTAATAAAACAATACTATTATTTATCTCCCATTTACCAAAAAAAAGGTAATTTACAAAGTAAATGCTCGTAGTAAGTGGCATTAAAACCTCACAAGAGGATCCCATGTCCAGCAAATAATTTAAGCAACAACAGTGAGGATATGTGTTAAAAAAAAAAAATCACAATTAAATAAAAAAAAAAGCTTATTATTATCCCACTAATAACTTACATGAAGTTCAATATGTGCCTGTAAGATATTTATTTTATTATGATCTTACACTTTCATTTAAACGTGTAAGAAAAACCATGAAATGGCTGCATTTATTATCACATTCAGCTAGATTAAAACACCTGAACGTTTCAAAGCAAACTCCTGCAAACGGCGACTTATAAAACACTTCATTTTAACAGGACGCTGACATTTAACCGTGCACAAGAGTAAAAAAACCTGGAGCTTCGCGAGGCTACGAAACACAAGAGTCGAGTAAAATAAAAAAGGTTTTGGCGTTTTTCTTCAAAAGGAGGGGGAAAAAAAGATCGGCCCCGCGACCCACTGAGCGGAGAGATTACCGCTGCTTTTACACTGTCACTGCGAGGCGACCAAACCAGAGGCTTCACCAGCCGATCCTTTATCAAACACACACACACACACACATGCATGAAGCCAACCCAGAGAGAAGGAAGGAGAGAGAGAGAGAGAGAGAGAGAGAGGAGGAAAGAAAAGAGAGAGAAGGCTGTGTCTGACATTACAGCGCTGCTCCAAAAATAGCTCCCTGGCGCCCTGGCCTCCAGCTTGGTTGTCATGGTGACAGAACCACAGACACTATAAATAGACAATCGGCTCCAAATCTTGTGCGACTGGAGTGAGGCCAGAATGAGGGAGAGAGAGACAGACGGAGAGAGAAAATAAAATGGAAAAGGAAGAAAGAGAGCGAGAGGAAAAGAAGGAGTGATAGAAGAAGGGGGGAGAGCGTGCAACAAAGAGATACAGAGAGAGAAATGCAGGGAATGGAGTGGGATAGAGAGAGAGAAAGAGAAAGGGAGCAGAGGAACTCGGCAAAGGCATAAGAAAGAATACTTAAACTTGAAGAAGTTAAAAGGTGAGATTTCAGGAGAGAATAGTCTAGAAAGACATGACAGGATGAAGTGAAAAAAGGACACAAAGACACCTATTGAAAGAAAAGGCGCCATGGAAATG
Organism: Microchirus variegatus; assembly: GCF_963457635.1. Lineage (NCBI taxonomy): Eukaryota > Metazoa > Chordata > Actinopteri > Pleuronectiformes > Soleidae > Microchirus > Microchirus variegatus. Next base: position 5,872,496 of record NC_139808.1, on the reverse strand, counting down.
AAAGGCAAGAAAGAAAAGTGATCTGAAGACAACATACAGAAGTGAAAGCAGGGGAGAAACAGAAGGGAAAAGGAGAAAAGTAGAAAGCTGAGCACTGGGAGCAGCACAATCAGTGAATACACAATCACAACACACGGAGATGAGATGAGGCTGCGGATTCAACACAAGCTCCCCGAATATAATCTGCAGATGAGCTGCATTTAAACACGTTTAGGTGCTGTGTACTTTTAAAAAGTTTAACACCTGGGTGTCACATCCAGCTCAAAGTCACTCAATAATAACACCACAATAAGTAATAATGACACCACACCAAAAAAAAATCTGTTCGTCTTTGCCCGTCTCTCATTCTCCACCCCCGTCTCCCCCCCCACCCACCCCTCACCCCTCACTCCTTCATTCCTTGTGATGACTCAGAGACTCGATCCCAGCCATTTTCTGTCCCTGCAGAAACACCACTACACATCACAGAGATAGAGAGAGAGAGAGCGACCGTGGCACACAATGGCACATTATCAAATAAAAACAACAACAACAAGATTTCAAAGAGTCAACACCTAGTAAATAATAAATACGGCAGCGCTGCTGTGCTGGTATCACGACAGAATGTATGGAGTTGTTGGGTCACATTCTCCTCATTTTCTTCAGAACCACATTCAGATTTGGAGTTCTCAAATTGCTTAAATATTTTTTATTGATGTGGACAAAAATAAAGCAATTAACGCAGCTGTGTTTTGTTGACTTCCTGTGGCAGTTGACCTTTGAACCAAGAGCGCCAATCGGGCTCAGCCTCGGGTTCAAGATGTCCCTCGAGATACCCTCGAGATACTGTGTTCAAACGCACTGGGACAGACGACTGTCGCCAACTCTGAGGCACAAAGAACAATCGTCACCCACAACCACACTGCACTGGCTGTGACAAGAACTGGCCAGAACTAAAAAGCCCGAGCCACATGAGATGATTATCAAATCTGAAGAGGGGGGGGGGGGGGGGGACGCAATGAACTTTGTAATCGATTTTCAACGTTTTAATCCCGAGAAAGCACAGATTAGACGATCAAGTCAAGACGCAGGGACCACACACTTGGTGTTTAATCAAATTACTTCAGGGAGTTGGAATCTCACAGAAATGTGCGTGATTTAACGTGACTTCAGGACAGGCATGTCCCGATACCACATTTTTGCGTCTGATACCGATATCGCAAACTCGAGTAGCTACATATACCAATATTATGTATATATTATGTATATAATGCTATTGATGATTTTTATTAAAAATGTTTACATAGTAAAGGGATTTTTGAACTGTATTTTTTGGACTGGATTCTACATTTTTATGCAGGGATTTTGAGCAGTATCGGACCAATACTGATACTGATCTATACCGATACTGACCTATAACGATATTGACATACTGATACTGACGTATAACGATACTGACCAATAACGATACTGACCTATAACATACTGACCTATAATGATGCTGACCAATACCGATACTGACCTATATGATACTGACCTATAACGATACTGACCAATACGATACTGACCAATAACGATACTGACCTATAACGATAATGACCAATACCGATAATGACCAATACCGATAATGACCTATATGATACTGACCTATAATGATGCTGACCAATACCGATACTGACCTATAACGATACTGACCAATACCGATACTGACCTATAACGATAATGACCAATACCGATAATGACCAATACCGATACTGACCTATATGATACTGACCTATTATGATGCTGACCAATACCGATACTGACCTATATGATACTGACCTATTATGATGCTGACCAATACCGATACTGACCTATATGATACTGACCTATAACGATACTGACCAATACCGATACTGACCAATAACGATACTGACCAATATCGATACTGAACTATATGATACTGACCTCTACCGATACTGATCAATACTGATCAATATCGATACTGACTTCTACCGATACTGACCTATACTGGTATTGACCTATACTGATACTATACTGACCTATACCAGTTTAGACCTATCCCACCCATAGTTTTGTGCTGAGAAATGGAAGAAAAAAAACCGGATGTACTCTACAACTTGGCTTGTACCAGTTACGGTTCTTAACAAAAGTATACAACATCCGTTTCCCTGATGTCGCTCAATCACTGTTCCGTCGTGAATATCAAACATGTTTGCATACTTCTGATAATCCCTCACACTGCAGGATAATTTGGCCAGATAATCTGTCCAAATCAGCTTAAAATTGGAAGGCACCCACGATTGTCAGAAGGGGCCAGATCGGGACCAGAAATCTGGCCAATTGTCCTTCTATTATAGTATTATAGTGTGGGGGCAGGCTTAAACCACTTAATCACATAATCGCGACATAATCCTAAGATTTAGATAAAACGTGCTGTTAATTGCGAGGGGGGGGGGGGGGGGGGGTGTTAAAATGTATCTGGCTATTTTGTATTTGCTAATACACAGACACATTTTCTTATACATATTCATAGTTCAAGAGGTGAAAAGGACACGATGTGGGAGATTGACAATGTCTCATGACTCGCCACGTGTTTGCATTTATTTCTTATTTTTGTCCACTCACGGACGCCCGTCTGCGTCTCAATTAAAGGAGCGCTTCGACAGTTTGTGGGAAAAGCCCATCGCTTTCTCACCAGGAGAAAATGAATGCCACACTTGTGTTTGCACTTTTTCTTTTGTTTTTGTGGTAATTTGTTTTTTTATATTGTGGGGAACAAAGAAATATTTCAAGGCACCCTCTTATGGGGAAAAACAATCATTTTATTGTACTTCTAAAATGTTAAGGGAGTAATGGAATATATGGGGCTTCACAGATACGGTGATTGTTAATTGATCTCAAGCTTTAATGGAGCATTCATACATGACACAAAATATGAACCACTCTGTACTGCAAAGTGATGACTTAAATGTATGAACGGTTTCCTTTACAACATTTGCAATATACATTGTAATTCCTTATCCAGGTTACAACACTGTTTTTTTTAAATCCTTCACTTCTGCTCCATTTACATATTAAGTCCACATTACTTGGACGTTTTGCATCGTCTAAAATTGGAACGTTTGGAGCAGCCGGCTCTCTTTCAGTTTGAAAAGTCTCAGGTTGATTTTTGGTAACTCAGTGGCCAAATAATAATAAAAAAAAAATAGTGGCTTTTCTTTTCACCATTGCCGTTTCCTGATGCACACAAATGCAAATACACATCTGCTTCCTGTTTACACCGACACGTGCGTGCCCAGTGTGCATAAGCGGTCATGGGATGTGCATTTTCAGGCGCGTTAGCGTGGACGGAGAAGAGTGTGAATGCAGAGCTAAACATGACAGTGCACAGGGATTGTTTTTCTTTTTTTTTTAAATTGCTTGTTTTAGAAGCAGAAACGCGGATTAAGTCCAGTATGTGAAGTGCCTACAGCAGCCTGTCCAAACACAAACTCAAGTTGGCACGTTCACGTGTAATCAAGGTCAACGATGTCCTCACAAACGAGAACCGTGAGGGGTCAAGAAGTAAAAAAAAAAGACACCCGGGGGAAGCCTCTGAGACTTTCTTCACGTAAAGAAACAACAGAGCATCTCTACCTCATCAGTTACTCCTTTTATTTCTATCACAAAAGTGAAATTATTAGAGACTTAACGAAAAGGAAGAGATTTGTCCCGCACTGATCAAAGGTTGACATTTTCGTTAACACCCTTCATCAATAATGCTGAAGTTGCCTCCCTCCTAACACTCTCTCATTCTTTCTCCTTCTGCAGCCTGCCTGGGTTTAAAATAGCTCTCCCCTCTCTCTTTCTCTGCTTCTCCGTTTACATAAGCACACAGAGGGGGGAGGGGAGCACTTCCGGTCTGGCCACCCAGCCCAGCATCTGATCCATAACACTGGGGCTTGCTGGGTGTGAGAGGAGAGAAGAGGTCCCGCAATGCAGGGAAGCCCCTCCATTTCAATGTTCTCGCCACCTCCGTCCTTGTCTGTCGGTTAGCGTGTAACTGTGATTGCGTGTCCGCAATCACGTTTGTTTGTTTCAAGATCGTCTGAAAAGACATTTTCACTGCACGTCACTCGCAGTGACAGATAAACACCTGGGGCCGTGCGATGTAAGTTATGAGGACACCGCGTTACTGCTATTTAAGATAAGCGTGGCAACAATTAGTCACTTTTATTTAATCGCCAACAATTTGTGCCTAAAAAATGCCATATGAAGATTTTTTTTTTGTTATTTCTGACCAACTGAAATTAGAATGCATACTGATTCCATTTCCTCAACTCTTTTGCACCTACACTCTTAGAAATAAAAGTGCTAATTAGAACCATATAAGGTTCTTCGGCTTGTCCTCATAGGAGAACTCTGTTTGACTCCAGGTAGAACCTTTTTTAAAAAGGTTCCACCAAGAACCCTTTTAAAACCCTTTATTCAGGAAAGGAAAGTTTATTCAGGAAAGGAAAGTTTCTAACATGCAAGTTTCTGGATCAAAACGGTTCTTACTGGAACCATTAGTGTTACCAAGAACCAGAAGCGAATGGTTCCAGGTAGAACCTCAGCGCTTGTAAATGGACCATTTTGGAACCCTTATTTCTAAGAGTGTATTTAAAAAGATGAATAATGTGACCACTAATATTCATCTTTTGTTCACTTTATAGTTGTCAAATTGAAGATATTACAATATACATACACATCATTTATTGTTGATTTTTGTTGTTGTAAGCAGTCACAAAAGCAAATTTGTGATGCTCTCTGCTAAGGGTCCGAGTGACGTACACTTTGTCATCGGAGGGTATATATACTGTACAAGGCTCTGCGCAGATGTCTGTGCACCATCCTATGTGTTGCGACAGCACAAGTACCCTACATGGGCACCAACTACGCACAATATGCTCTCCATGAAGACGAGAAAATAGTATAGTATGGTGTCCATAGGAGCGTGAAAGCCACGATGTACAGATTTTCATTTAAATGACTCACTTCTATTTCACAGCCCATATTTATCTTGTGAATGTAATGTCAGGAGTCAACCTCGTGGTTGAAAAACACTGAACTTCCTAACTTCTAATAGTAAATAATATATATCATCTCAGTCTTTCGGCATATTCTTACATCGCAGCTTCTGAAATGGCAGAGTTTGCCATGTAAAAAAAAAAAAAAAAATGACATCAATTGTAGGAAAAGGTAGTTAAAACTGTCAGAACCAGCAATAAATAATAGGGTTAAATATGAGTTAACACTCTGGTAATGTAAGTACGTGGTGATACAGAATACTTCTTCCAACACAAACCAACAAAAACAGACAACACTATACAAACACACACATAGGTTGCACAGCTATCCTTTTAAGGACTCTCATTGACCTCCATTCATTTGGACATCCTAAACAAAGCACAATCCCTAACACGCATCTTTAAAAAAATGAGAAACGAGGTTCTGCCTCATTAGGATCATGGTCTCCAAGAGGACAACAACCGGTCCTGACAAGATCAGTGTTCATGCCAGAAAAGGTCCAAACACAAGTACGTACACACACACACACACACACACACACACACAGAGGACAGTGAGCAAGCCTCTACCCTCGCAGAGCCTGACTTCATGTGACCACGGCATGCCTTTTAACAGAGGCAGGCCTGACTGAGACAAAACGCAGAGAAAAGACAAAAACAGAGGAAGAATGGAGGAGATAGAGAGAGAAAGATAGATAGAAAGAAAGAAAGTAATTTTGAAAAATGTAAAGAATTACCACCTTTACCTTCTGCTTAATATAAAATTCTATATATATATAAAAACAATGTAGATTATATTATAATAATACATAAAAAAGCAGAACTACATTTTAAAGGATAATTCTGCTCATAATGAAAAAACATCAAAAACAACTTTGATCCCACTGACAAGTATCATCATCATCCGAGTCGCCACAGCCCGATTCTTCCTCTGTGACACAGACGGCCATTATGAAAGAGTCTACAGCTGTGGAGGAGGCTGTGAGAGAGCTGTGTTCACAAACGCTAACATCAGCGTATATAGTGTGTCGGGACGCTAACATGCACTAAACAATGCTAAGAAGCAAAAGAAATAAAGAGAGATTGGACAAAAGCATTGAACAATTTGAAATTTTGAAAATGCAGCTGGACTAAAAAGTCAAGGGATCACCAACGTTATACGAATGAATCATCATAAACTGACTATTTACTACAATATAAACAATGTTTGCGTTGACTCTTGATTACAGCGTCACCTTGTCATGAGCGATGAGCAGAATTTCTGACTTTGTAAGCCCTACTTTTCCGAAAGTCAACAAACGACTGCAGAGAGGAGAATTAGCTTCCTGTTTACACAGGTACATACATGCGTGTGTGTGCAGTGTACCTGTAGGTTTTTTCCATGAATGCACATTACATACGACACGGAGCTGAAACCCAGATCGTTTTTGTTTGAAAACACCAATATCGGGAGAGAAAAAAAAAAAGTATGGATATAGATAGTATGGATGTAGGCCTAAATAGAAACAGATACCGCTGAGCTCCGGTCATCAGAACTTCTCATCTGGGTAGCGTTCGCCGTCACCTCGTGAACCCTGACACCTGGCACTCACATAAACCACATGGCAAAACACCCTAACACCTGACAGAGTGCACGCTGAATGCTTTGCTGTGCATGTGAACTCACAAAAAAAAAAAAAAAAGCCATAGTGAGAGAAGGGGAAACATGCTTTTGGTGAGACAAGTAACTTTTACAGGTGAACGTGCATTAAAAGGGTGAACCTTACTATTGCGCACAGTCGATGAGCTGATATTCATTGGACCTTTCCCAGCAGGCCCGCACACCATCGTCCTGCCAGAGGCTCTTTGTATGGTCGTAAAACTCCTGGAAAGAGACAGAAGGACTCTGAAATAAAGATGCAATGTGACAGAATAAGGTAGAAGAAGAGTGGAGTGGCTGTGTGAGTAAAAACAGGAATGTTTACCAGAAATGGCAGCTGTGAGTCTGAGTGCGCTGTCCTAAGAATTTGGAAGCCAACTTACAGTTTATCTTTTATTGTTTTCCAAGGCTTTTCCGAAGAAACTAAATCAGTAACCATTCTGATCATTTAATCCTTAGAACACAGAGAATTTTACGCTGCTGAGTGTCCTGTGTGAATTTTCCAGCACAATCTATAGGCAATGTGTTGAAATAATTTCATTAGACTGCATTAGATATAGTTGTTGAAAATGAAAAAAAATTATATAATTACTATTTTATTTTTTTCATTTTCACCAACTATATAAAAAAAATTAAATTGGATTGAATTTGTGAAATTTGGAAAAACGGCACAGTTCAAAGTTTGGCTTTTTTTTAATGAACAACAGCAACAAAAAAGGGTCTATTTTGTGACTTCTTCTTCCCCCCCCCCCCGAAAGTTCTGAATCAGAACATTAAGAACCAAAGTTCTGAATCAGATTTTTTAGTAAAGCCGGAAGATGTGACCTATAATGCTACACCCCCTAGGATGTCCATATAAGGACATCCTACAGCAATTTATCAAGGGTAATCCATACTACGTGAGCACTAAGGGTTAAAACTGTCGTACATAACTTACAATACAAACAAATAAGTTCAACAAAATGCTGATGAAGTCCTTTCAGCTCCAAATGACTCTTTCTGTGTATCTCAGTGTAGCCGTGTCGCCCACCGACATTCCCTCGCTTGCACACAGTGAGTGATTTGTTTTAGACGGATAATAGCAACAGACACATTGTGCTAGTGAAAAGCCAGGCGGCTGCCAACAGATTGGAGTGCGACTGAAAACAGAAAGAAGCATCCCGTGAACAGCTTCAGAAGTAAATTCTACTGCTCAAAAAACAACGTTGTTGGCTTTGCCGCTGCATATACACAAACGCTGATAGTATTGCTTGACATTGCATGTTTTTACGGAGATAATTTCTATTTCCATCTATTAAGATTAATTACATTAAAAAAAAAGGGAGAAAGAAATAAAATCATGAAGATTCCTGCAGCGAATACACCAACAATCCCATTCAAACATGTGTTGTAGGCTTATGACCATAACTCTTGTCATATAAAGGGGCAGCTGAAAGGTGGGATGTGATATTAACCAAGAATTTTTGGGAGTTTAAATTTGCCTCGGAGAGAAGAAGCAGCAGCAGCAGCAGCAGCAGCAGATGAGCGGGCTCTGACAGAGGCAGGAAACGCAACAGTTCACCAAGTTCATGAAGAAACTGAGAGCCTTGTACTGACACAAGGCTTGGCCGTCACTGCACGGGGGCCTATCTCTTTATTACAATCTCCAGTCGATCACACACTCCACTCAGTCAGGCAGAATTAAGCCATTATGAACCAAGGGGGGGGGGGGGGTGTTGAAACTGTGGAAATACGGGGTTTAACGAGGACAAGCATGTCAGTGATGAGACACTTTCATCATGTGTAAAAGTAAAATTAGGACATGCTAGTAGAGAGCAATAGAAAGGTTCCTCTTCTGAATGTCTGTGTGAGATAATATGCAAGTTGATGCTTCTAGTGCAGGGGTCTGCAACCTTTAGAATGAAAAGAGACATTTTTGTCCCCTCTTCACCCAAATAAAATTAATCTGGAGCCGAAAAAACTATTTGATCCTAAAAATGAAGATAAAATCACATGTAAAGTTTTTTTTTAAACATATATACTCTTGATACCCAACCTTTAAAGTGTAGAAAAACGACAAATAAAACTATTTTTTATAGTATTTTATTAGCTTTTGGGGGAGGTTTTTCAACTGGACATTTTTATTTACGCCTTTATCTTGACAAAAAAGTGTGAAAAACATGAATCGTTTTTTCTTCAACGCTAGAAGGAGCCGCTACAGAGAGGCTGAAGAGCCACACGAGGCTCTAGAGCCACAGGTTGCAGACCCCTGTTCTAGTGGAAAAACACTGGTCTAATTCTTATCAGAATAAGCTCCTTGCTTAATTTACATCACCTATTTATCGTTATCGGGACATTATTTATATCACATTTTCTGTAACTATCCTACAACAGTGTGCGAAAATGTGTTATCCGAAATTCGGAAAGTTGTGTTTCCTGCAAATTTTCTGTTAAAAATCACACTTGGAAAATATTTTAGAGCCAACGTTAGGGTCTACAGGACAACAGAACAATATCCAGTACCGTTGAATTCTGTCAGAGCTGTTTAAATTGAACACGGAATCAATTCATTGATTAATCGACAGCAAATGTTTCATTTCAAATACATTGTACAGGAAATTGAATACACTGAAGTGTATTTTTTCAGGAGATTAAAAAAAATTATAATATATATATATATATATATATATATATATATATATATATATATATATATATATATATATATACATACTGTATATGGAATTAAACTGGTAAATGTTTCACACACGACTTTAGATACCTTTTCTAAGTTACGAATCGACAAATCAAAGCACATGAAATTTGCTGTGTTAAAGACTTAAGACTATACTGATGGTATCAGGAATCATTCCCAAAAACAATAAAGGTTTTCCTCTTGTTTCTCTTTGTCACAGTGTCTTCTCTCTAACAGTTAAAAATGACAAAAACAGAAGCCACTACACGACAAATCTAACATTAGTAGTAGTTAGTTTAATATTTCATTGAAATTGTTGTTTGTTAAGTATAGAAACACAAGTACCCGACCACGGCCATGCGTTTGGAATCTATATAAACACAGACGAGTGGTCTCAAACAAACCCCTAAAGTCACGTTTTGATTTCCCGATTCCTTTGATTTTAAGTCCAATTTCCTCTAAATAATGAGGTTGACGAGAAAGTCACCCTGAACTGTACCAGATGTCTCGCGTCGTCACATATACATACCGCGTCTCTCGTGTAAACGTTCCTCCTCGTTTCCTAAAATAAGTATGGTATTTAGCCGTTAATTAGGAGGGAATTAAATAATTAAAAGTGAAAAGGGTCAAAGTGTTGCCACCGTTTTTAGGTACACTCGCATTGATTTGGAGTCTACAGTGAAAAAAGCGTAACATGGAGTTGTTCATTCAAACGAATAAATGCTGTATAAAACAGGATAAAATTATTGATTCGATTGTGAAAGTCATTGTTTTTTGCATTTAGAGACATCAAGTTTGATTTTTACTGAACTAAATATAGGACCCACGACACAGTTTTTGATTTCTCTCAATTGTTCTCTCAAAAATAAACGTAAGTAGCAAAGCAGTTGCTGATAATTGAAGTTTAAGTGTTTTGTGTTGTCATAATTGCAAAGAGTAGCCCAATTTAAGCTAGCTAGCTAGCTAGTTAGCTATGGTGGTGGCTAGCTAGCCAGCTTAAATTGGGCGATAGCTGGCATGGTTCAATTTCAATTTATTAGTTTGGTTCAATAACTAAATAAATAATCAGGTGAAAAGAAGCAACTAAATTTAGATTCTGTGAAGTCAAATATTTTAGATGTGATATCTGGACATCACTTTTTTTTTTTTTTTTTAATTTGAGCAAGATTATACTTTTTTCAGTGTACAGGGAGGAAAGAATATAATGTAGCTCAGTGGAAAAACAACAGTACATAATAAATACCCATATCTTAGTATCCAATAAACATTAATAATCAGGCTTAAATAGAAAAATATGCCACTTCACAGATCTTAAAATGAAATAAAAAGTATATCATATATTAACACTGGAGTGGAAAACTACAGTTTAACCTGTCAGGTCAAAATTATAAAGAAACATATTTAACAGTTGTTTGTCTTTATAGAAATTCATGATTTTGGCTCATTTAGGAATTATATACATACATATATATATATACATATACATATACATATACATATACATATACATATACATATACATATACATATACATATGTATGTGTATATGTATGTATATATATATATATAACTCGCGGGAACTAATATATATATATATATAAACATGGGTTTATCCAATTTAATTGTATCCTCTACCTGCAGCCCACACTCACTTCAATGATTATTTGACAGCAAATACTTTTTAGGACAGCACAACTGAAAAAGTGAGGAATAATAATAATATATCAGTAACTAGTTGATGAGCAAACATCTGCAGCACGTCACACAGAAGACTTTAATTCATTTTGAAAATAATGCTGCAATTATTTGAAAGGACTGCACGTTCGCGACAACAAGCTGAACGCGTAGAAACTACAGTACGTGGTAGTCGAAACACCGACTGCCTCAGAAATGAATTCCTCCTCTGTTAGTCACGAAATTTAAACAATTCTGCGTTTGTTTTCCCTGCTCAAGAAAACAAGTTTTCCTATTTTGAAAGGACGTCGGGGTGGGGCGGGGGAAGCTGACGACAGGTGAGCGTGGTGCCACTGATTCATGCAGAAGGCACGGCCTATTATTATTATTAGCAATATAGGAGGAGGAAATGACTTTTCGTTGAGTAATAACCAGTATGATAATTGCTTAGGCCGTAAACTGGAAAAAGGAATTTAAGAAGAGATTATGGAGACTCAATCCAGGCTTCCCGCTAGTTCTCTCTCTCTCTCTCTCTTGCTCTCTTCCTCCCCTGCTGAAGGCAGAGTCAACCAGTTTAACTGGTTTCCAGTGGGCCCTAAGGCCAGGCGAGGAGGAGGAGGAGGAGGAGGAGGAGGAGATGGTGGAGGAGTCAGATTTTTTTTTCTACACGATTCTCTTTCCTAAACAACCATTCATTTCTACAAGAGGAATTGATACACACAAAGCCAAACGATCTCCCTTCACTTATACTGCCACACCACCTTTAATTAAAAATGGCGTTAACCTTCCAGTTAGGGTTAAAATCATTAAATCTGAATCCCGGTCTGCTCTTCCTCCTCCTCCTCCTCCTCCTCCTCCTCCATCGAGGCCCCGCAGCTTCTCAGCCCGAGAGTCGAGCGAACGACGGCCCGAGGGAAGGGTCAGCTTTAGACAAGGCCCCCGCATAATAAATTTGCCATGACGTAACAGAGGCGATATCAGGAGACTTCCTTTTGCTTACACACAAATACACACACACACTCTTCACTGGAAACTCAGCCGCTAACACACAAACGCCGGCACTGACGGTGAAAAAAAAGGACAGTGTTTTAACAGTGAACGCGATCACGCTGGAAAAAAACAAAGAGGAGGTTCTTTTTTTCTTTTTTTTCGCTCTCTCTGCGTCACATGTCCCACATTAGATATTAAATAACATATTACACTTTTTCTTTTTTTATATTACTTTAATATAATAATTTGTTCTATTTAGAAGTTTTCAACCACAAAACATAACAAAAAACGATCTGATATCTGATATGACAGGGGGTGCATATAATATTCAACTAGCTGCTTTTTTATTCCACCCCGTGTTGCATTTTATTTGCATTTTTAGTTTATTTTAAAGTTATAACAGGGTTTTAACCTCTTGACTCGAGTATTTTCCAATTTTATTCCACCTTGTGTTGTATTTTACTGTTTTATTTGCATCTTTTGTTTTATCTCAAAGTTAAAAAACAACAACAGGGTTTTTACTTTTTGACTTTTCATTCCACCTTGTGTTGTTTGCTTTTTGAAATGTCATTTGCCTTTTATTGTGAGCTGCAATCCTTGTATGAAAGGTGCTATACAAATAAAGTTTAATATTTTAATAATAATAGTTATTATTATCATATAATATGTGTAGTTTAAAGAGCTACAACTATCTGTATTACATTAAATTTCAATAAAAACCATGCATGACCATTAACTCATATACTGTAAATAATGTTTGGTTATTCATTTTATAATAATAATAATAATGCATTATATTTAAGGCGCCTTTCAAGACACTCAAGGTTGCCGATCATTTTATGACTGATTAATTGGATGATTATTGATTGGGTAAACAGTTTCACCACGTGTCAATAAAATGTCTGACTAAAATTTGTTGAGTATAAAAACATAGAAGAAGAAAATGTGAGCAGTGTTACAATAAATCATGAAATATTTTCATCATAAAGGCGATAAACTGACTTGGTAAACAAATATTTGTGAAGTTTTGCTTTCTCCACAGCGGCAATAAAACTTCAATCTGGCTCTCATTATTCTGCCGTTTTTTCCCCGTTAAAATCTATTAACTTCACGGGAACTCAAGTTCAATATTGATGAACGATCGCATCAACAGCTCATCTGCAGATTCCTCTCATGAAACCGAGTCCTGTAACCCTAACCCAGCAGACCAACAGTCTTTCTTAGATCAGCCTCCCTGTGGCATCTCTTTTAAAGCCAAAAGACATAAGTAGATTAGTAAATGAATATGTGGTCCAGCAGTGGGACCTGCAGTGGCAGCCAAACGGGCCACTGGGGGAAAGACGGCAGGCTCGGGAAGGGGGAGGGGGGGGAATCCCTATGAGTCTCTGTGTTTCTGCAAGACAGGTCCCTCTGGACACAGTTAGTGTTATTACAGATAATCAGTGTTAATGGGCACCGTCGGATCTCTCAGGTGAGAGCCTCATTCAATTGAGAACCTCCCAAGTGAGGAGGACACCTGCTTGAACCACACGGCACAAACACACAGGCAGAGGGGGTAAATGCTGCCATGTGGGCCACCCTCACCCACCTACAGCACACCTGCACCTGCATGGTCCAATTGTACCAGGACTATCTGCCCTATGACTTTGTCATCATATTACTTTAAAGGTAAAGCAGGCCGTTGATAAAATATCTAAAATTGTGGAAAATAAAAGCACCAACGTGCACTACAGTTCAAAAGTTTGGGTTGTTGGTGTTGTGTTTTCCATTAAAAAGTCACACTTTTATGAATCAAAAGAGTTGCAAAATGAATAGAAAATATAGTCAAGACATTGACAAGATTAGAAATAATGATTTTGCCCTTTCGTCAAAGAATCCGCAAAACTGTTTTCAGCTGTGCTAACATCATTGCGCAAGGGTTTTCAAAGGTTTTCTAGTCATCCAATAGCTTTCTAATGTACCTTCTAACAACGTACCATTAGAACACTGGAAATGGGCCTCTATACACCTATGTACATATTCCATTAAAAACCAGACGTTTGCAGCTAGAATAGTCGTTTACCACATTAATAATGTACAGAGTGTATTTCTGATTCATTTAATGTAAGATTCATTGAAAAAACAAAAGTGATTTTCCTTCAAAAATAAGGACATATCTAAGTGACCCCAAACTTTTGAAAACCATCATGTGGTTATTACGGTAATTTCACTCGCACTATTGCAAGGAAGCCGGCGAATCAACCATTTTTGGACATTGAGAAAAAGACTCAAACACAATGTTGTATCAAATATGTTTTATACTGTATAAGTTTGAAGTTTAACACGCAAAATCTGGTGTTATTGTACTACTACAGTGTTTTTTTTCTAAATGGTTAAATGTTAAAACAGTATTTTAAGATGCAGTGAATTGTAAACAACTACCAGAAATTGAAAGTTATTCTAGAAAAACGGGCAAAAGCATTTACTCACAGGAGATTTTCTGGCCCTTTTATTGTTCAAATAAGCAACAAAAGTATTATAGTATAGTATAAAGCAGCGGTTCTCAAAGTTTTGATACCTGAGGGCCAATTTAGGAACCCAATATTGGACTGAGGGCCACCAAAGGAAAAACAAACAGAAAGAAATCCCGTTAATAATAATTTATTTATTTTGATAGATAGTAATAATTGTAATGACCAGATTGCAGTTCTACAGTTTATACTTATTGGTCTGTATCCAGTAATGTCCAATAAACATTTAACAAGCTTAGTAGCTCCTGGATCACAGAAATGTTTCTGCGGGCCGCCATTGGCTCGCGGGCCGCACTTTGAGAACCAATGTATTAAAGGGTTTGAAAAAGAAATTAAAAAGAGAAAAGAAAACCTGTGCAGAAACTCCAGCTGCCCCAGTGAGACTGGGTTAAAACACCACTCTTTACATTCTAAGACCTTCATAATTAAACTCTAAAATGACCCTGCAGGTGATGGTTGGACTAAAACTAAAAGTGTTATAAATCAGGGCTGCAATTTGAAAGGGAGCGAAAAAACAAAAGTGCTGTTGAACTCGGTAAAGAAACAAAGTGCTACTTACCGAGAGAAACTCAAAATCCTTCAGGTTGACTTGGTGGAGGACGTACTCAATCCTGGATTTGTTTGCAGGACAAGCTAACTGACACGGCGGCGTGAGCATGCCCATGGCGGTCACAATCGTCTGCAGGGAGAGGAGGCGAGGGGTAAATATTACAACAAATAACACGACGGAGGTGAGCGCTTCGATCCGTTTTACTGCGATATTACAGACAACTGAAGGTTCATTACTTTCAATTACTCGTCCAATATTTTAAAAGTAGTCTGAAGAAAATGCTGTCACTTGTTCACCACAGCTCTTTTATTGCCTGTCAACGCCACTAACTCACTCTGACTTTTATCTTCAGCGATTTCATATATAATGAATGAATTATGACATGAATAAACTGACAAACATCTGGGGCAAATCAGCTCTGTTCTAGTCTGTTCTATGTCTATCTAGTCAAATAATTTCATTATTGTTGCTGCCACCATTTTAGGGGAAAAAAAAAACTTAAATCGCAAACATCAAACTTTACTGTTCTTACCTCTATAGCTTCTTTAATGTTGTTTTTAATATCACGGATTTTCTGTTTTTTCTCCCTGTGAAGAGAAGAGAAAAAAAAAGACAAAAGCATTCGTTAAAATCAAGTCAAGTCAAATTGAGTTTATTTCCAAAATATGTCTCCAAAGGGGAAATACTGTATATCCGCAGTAAAATCAAATACGCAATATGATGCAGCTGTTCTGTATCTGGTGTTTTCCTAACAAACTATAGGAGCGGGATTAAAAAAAAAAGACAAACTATTCCAAAACAATGGCTGAAGACATGCGCTGTTTTTGTGCCAGTAGGTTAAGCAGGAATGTGCTACGTAAAGCAAACTTCTCGAGCTTCTCGTCGTCAGCCTGGAGCTCAAGTCTATCGAACATGAGTATTGTGGCTGTTCCAGATGCAGATAACTTTATTTGTTTGTTATATTGTGCGCAGAAGTCGTCTAAGTGTGTCAAAAAAATCAGAGAAACAGCAGGGAAAATAAAAGTGCTAAGTAGAAACATGTAAGGTTCTTTGGCTTGTTCTCATAGGAGAACACTTTTGGGAGGGTTCCACCAAGAACCCTTTTAAAACCCTTTATTCAAGGTTTTAAAAGGGTTCTCTGGATCAAAATGGTTCTTACTGGAACAATTAGCGTTACCAAGAACGCTTGAAAAACCCTTTCTTCGGGGAAAGGGTTTTTCCAGAAGCAAATGGTTCCAGGTAGAACCTCAGCCGTTGTAGAAGGACCCTTTTGGAACCCTTATTTCGAAGAGTGTAGGTGTTCCTGCGTTCAAGTTCACTTTACGGTCTCTCACGAGCACAAAGCAGACTCCAAATATTTGGCCAACGTGACAATGTTAGTATCTGTATTTTGAGGAGTTTACCGACTGAATTTCAGCATGGCAACACCACATGCCGTCGAGTTCATGCAAACTGTGGCCTCCGCTGATGAATTATACGGAGGAAAGTTTTAAAAGTGGTCAAAAGCACTTCTCACAAAGTTAAAGGCCTGGACAATGAATTGTTACCGGTTGAAATTGCTAATTGGTTGATGCCACTTGCAAATTTCAAACGTTTGGTATTTTCATGGTATCCCGTGAAATGCTCCATCTTCTTTTAAATTTATAACAAAGTCAATGTCAGTAAATGTCAAATGGAGGCTTGACTTGAAACATGAGCTAACCCTAACCCTAGCCCTCATCACAATTGAAATCACTTTATCCTGCGAACAATCGTAATTAGATACGGTATTTTTCCCCAAATAAACAAGCCGAGAGACGGATCGGTCGGATAAAGTGTTGAGGGAAACTCAAATGTTTCCCCAGAAATTGACTTGCAGACCCCAAGAACTGCCAATTCACTGACGGCAGCTTTAATAAATGAGGAACCATTGTGGTATTTGAGGAACCATAAAACCATTTCTTTTTAAATGAAAGAATATTAGAAGAGTTGATAAGTTGATGATATTGGACTTTTTGCCGATATCCAATATGCCGATATATCGGGAGTGCTTGGACCGATAACAGACATAATTATATACATTATGTTTTGCATATACTCAGCATAGAAGTCAAGGAGGTAGCAGCTTATTTAGCCTACTCTTGTCATCATTAGTCGTATTGGCCGATCCTGGTGTGTTTGCCCAATATCTGATATTACATTTTGAAGCAGATATCGATATCGTGCCATCCATCCATCCATCCATTATCTACAGCCTTATCCTCCATTGGAGGGTCTTCGGGGGGTGCTGTGCCTATCTCAGCTGACATAGGGCGATAGGCGGGCTACACCCTGGACAGTTCACCAGTCCATCACAGGGCGATATCGTGCCAATAATATGATAATATATAATATAAAACTGACTTTTTTCACTCAGAGCAACGATGTCAGAAAAGCCAGAGACAGATCGGCGACATCATCCCTGTCCTCTCGTCCCTCTGCTTCTGCACATCGCCGTGTCCCCTCCCCATCATCATCTCCAGCACCTTCAGTGCACCTTTTCCACAGGGAAAAAGGCAACGAGGTAAACCCCCCAACCCCCCCCCCCCCCCGCCGCCTCAACCAGAGCCCACAGGGAGCAAACACACACGCCGGAGGCTAAACGTGACCAGGAGCAGCAGCCAACTGTGGATTTGTCATCCCACCAGAGCGTCTGTGTCTGTGAGGAGCATCTGTTCGACATGACCCAAAAATAAGTGCATGATGATGCTGCTGCTTCTACTCCAAAAGCCCTTTCTAGGAAACAGATGATGCAGAATAAAAAAAATGTCACATTTGTTTCCATTGCATCAACGTGGGATTGAGTTTTAGGAAATTCACAAGACAGGGTGGCTCCAAAACACCCGGAGCCATGTTTCCATGAAAACCTGCAACAGATAAAGCCTTTCTGCTCTTGCGTCATCCGACTTTGAGTATTTACTCTAAAACATTACACAAATCTGGATACTTTTCACTTGTGTTTCTCCACTGGACCATTTGTGGTGGTGGAACAATGACAAATGTCCTTCTTTACGTGCCAATGAAAAAATATATACAGTTTGATGATGTATATTACCACAAATAGTGGAGAAAAACTTCTGCATTTCTTTAACTTCTTGACAGTTGCTAATTTACCTGAATAAACATTTCAAATTAGATATTCAATTCAATTCAATTGTATTGGTGTAGTGCCAAACGTACATTATCTCAAGGCACTGTACATAGACAACATCATGCAGAGCAGAGAAACCCAACAATTCACACAATGAGCAAACACTAGGCATCAATGGAGAGAGAAAAAAGAAGAAGAAATCTGTGACAGAACCAGACTCAAAGATGTGCAGCGATCTGCCTAGACCGGTTGGGGTGAAAGGAAAAATTGGGTACATCAACCTGTGCTTTGTGTAAGAACATGACACCTAAAAGCATCTCCAGAACTGGTAAAGGATAAAATAATCATTTGTGAGAGAAAATACTTTTGCCACTCTGACGAACAGTAAAGAGAATTAAATTAAATTGTGCAATATCATAGCCATAATGCTATTAGCATAGTGAAAAAAACGCAACAACAATAATATTGCTGGGCAACGTGGTGTAAAAGCATAATTAAAACGTTCAAATTAGTCAACTGCTCGTGATGATAGTGTCAGTGGTTAATTGTGACACCAAACATAATAGTGTCAGTAAAAATGAAGTTTGTAAAAAAAAAAAAAAAAAGATGTAGAAACCGAGTTATTTGTGGGTTTTAAACTATGAGCCAAAGAAACCCACAACACACTTGTTAAACAGAGAAGCACAAATCAGAGGTTTTTAAAACTAATTATACGTGTTCATAACTCAAGGTGTGTTTGCGTGACGCTGAAACATTACATTGATATTAAGGCTGAACCATTGGGTGAAAATATCAAATTTTACATTATTGGACTAATATGGCAATTCGTTAGCCTAATAGCATAGTAGCGCAAGTCATATTTGAACGTTGTCGGAAAACGAGAAAAAAGCAAGCACATTGGTAAAGTTAGGCAGATTACAAAAATTATTAGGCTAAATTGTCGATCACCCATTCACACCAATATCTATCTATCTATCTATCTATCTATCTATCTATCTATCTATCTATCTATCTATCTATCTATCTATCTATCTATCTATCTATCTATCGGGCATCTTTGTGCAGCGCTCTTTCTATCACACGTCTTTCATAACCGTTCACATGCTGCAGATACTCAACCGTCAGGGAGCAACTGAGGGTTAAGTGTCTCCTTGCCCAGGGACAAACAGGCGCGTAGATGAGCGGAAAAACCGGGGAATCGAACGGCAACTCGCTCGTTCCACCACTCAGCCCCGTCCCCCCCCCCCGATGATGTCAATACATGACATAATCATATATGATGTTTCCAAGATGCGACACATTCATTCATTCATTCATTCATTCGTTCCAAGTTTGTTGGTCCAGTTTGGGAATAACTCATCGTTCCACACTATACATAAGGTTTTGACCAATTCACTCTTGATTATTATTGAAATATGCCACGAGCACTTACTCTGCATTGAAGCCATTTACATGCAGTATCCGCATCTGTTTGACTATCGTGCTCTTCCCGGATTCACCGGCGCCTGGAAGCAGAAGGGAGAACACAACGAAATGTCAAAATAACTTTTATAACACATACAAAAAGTAAAGACTGAAATGCTACACTGGAGAATGGTGTAAAACTCAAATATTAGGGGGGTGGGGGCTCCTACACGCTTGAAGATTTCATCCATGAGTGATTTAAACGTCAGCTCTTTGTGTCTAATTACGTTACAAATGTCCTGGTTGAGTCAGCGTCCACACTGTCCCGCACTCGTAAAGCTGCTAAGGCCGAGCAAGCCTTGTTTATCTACCTGTTCTTATCTGTAGGGAAACATAACCATGCACCAACCAAGTACTGTATTTAAGTATATACGTCACAGTTTGAGAAGAACATGTCCTTCATTTATATAGTATATAAACCTCTGATTTAAATAATGTCTATAAATGTCAACAGCAGATGACGTCTCTCCTACATTAATAATCATCTTATACTACATGTCATATACATTTGTGATGCTACTTTAGCATTACAGCCCTTTTCCTTTGTTTATTGTCTGCTTTTTTTTTCTTGAGCAAAAGTGGGAAGTCATTCAGGAGCAATGGATTGAAAATGTGTTCCAGGAAATAAAATGTTGTCATGTTTTTTTGGGGGGGGGGAAAGGGAAGAAAATGCCCTGAATGTGTCTTAGCAAATTGAAAATGAAGGAAGCCAGTGCTGTAACTGTCTCCTAACCCAAATACTACTCGGAGCTAGCCAGGCTCGCAGGCCTGCTATGAAGACGGAGCACAAATCTAGAATCAATTTCAGATTAAGAATGAATGGTAGTCATTTCAGGGAAGATAGTAATCCTAATTGTGATCCTATTTGCTCTCTGTAGTCCTGGGGGGGGGGGGGGGTCGGGTTTAGTAGGATGCTGGTCTCGGTCTTAGCAGGTTCATATACTGTACTCTATGACATGGAGGCCAGGATGATGAAGCTACAAATAGCATTGTGACTAGAAAAATAGCAAAGATTTCAAGGATCGATTAGCACATATCCATTTCCAGATCAGATTGTGTGCAGAGGATTATGCAAAGGCCTAAATCAGTCAAGGTGAAGGCGTCGGGCGTCTCGGCGGGCTCCTGCAGAACTCCGCCACCGATCGCCCCGACGTTGCAGTTTCGCATGTGTGGAGAGACTGTGTGTCTGCGAGTGTGCGTCTGTCCACCGTCTCTCACATGTTCTGTCGACCATGTTTTCATAATAAGCCGTGAACGACAGGAGATGGGCCTGATTTGCCCAGACACTGTGGTGGTGCGGTGACTTCATGTCGTTGCATCATGTGTTGCTGCTTCACTGTGAAAACGCTAAAGGAAGTTTTCATTAAAACAAAATATGTTGTTGTTGTTGTTGTTGTTGTTCTTTTCACGATTACAGGAAGCAGGTGAAAAATAATGTCAACTCAGAACACACACACACACACACACAAGGAGAAATGATCAAACCTACCTAAGAGCAGTAGCCGGTGAGTGGCACGGTATATCTGTTTGTCTTTCTGGAGCTGCTTCTCGATTTTCTTGTTGGCTTCCCTCTGTGCCTTCTCCTCATTTCGTTGGTCTTCAGTCTTACTATTGCCAAGACAGCCCATCTTCCCAAAAACCCACCGACAGGTTCAGGGGGGAGGCAGGATGGATGGATGGATGGATGGTTGGTTGGTTGGTTGGTTGGTTGTGTGTGTGTTTGTGTGCAGGTGGGTGTAAGGAGGGGGATGGAGGGAGGACAGAAGGAAGGTGTTGATGATCAGAAGACGAAGAAGAAGAAGAAGAAGAAGAAGAAAAATCAATGGATCCTAAATTCCTCGACTGGCCCAGCAGAGGAGCAGCAGCAGCAGCGGCGGCAGCAGCAGCACCTGACTCAAAATGGGTGACATTTATGTTGCCAGATGCAGATGAAGCAGCTGTAATCCTGTCAGCTGCTGGTAGACGATGGGGGGCCCCCCCACCCAAAGGCTTTTGGCACAGTATGTAACGCGTGGATGTGGCTATTTACTGGCAATTGATCAACACGAGATGAGTGGGGAGAGGAGCAGAGCAACGATGCCGCCCTCTCAGACGCTGGACTACCGTGTTTTTTCACTGTAAATCCGCAATGAAGTCATCAACAGTGATACAGGAGAGTGGATGTGAGATTTCCAAGCCTGCCCAGTGCACATGGATGAACGTCGGTGCTCCTGTTTCAGTGTTTCCTTTTAATTCACAACACAAAAGCTATTTTTTTTTTTTTTTAATCTCATATACTATTTTATGTTTTAATTTCCTCTCCCTGAGCCCATCTTTGGCAGATTATCTCACACTGCCATTCAATCCATTTCCACTCACAAACCAAAGCCCTAATTTTTTCTCCACCGCTTTGTTTTGGATATAAATCTATAGATATATATTAAATTAGTAGTATTGGAGAGGTTGTTTGCAACCAGATCTCCACCTAACCAGAGCAACACAAAAAAAAAAAAGGGCGAGTGAGGAAAAAATAAAAATAAATATTTTTCTCTCTCTCTGTCTTAAAATGACGACATGTGAATCATCAGGCTACATCGGGGCTTATGCCTCTTATATCGCCAATCCGTCACATTATACACCTTTTTCTAAAAGGGTGGACGGGGGTGGGCTGCTGTGCAACCTTATCAATTATATCCTGTTTTTTTAGCCGATGTCAAAAATGATTTCCTCTGCCTTCGTCCACAGATGTTAGTGCTGGGTTTGACCAGACTTAAAAAAAAAAAACCGAGAGAGGCCCCTTCCTTCTTGGTCTCCCCTCCTTTTTCTCCCCGTTAGCGTTAATTTCTCCTCACATCGGGAAGCTTCTCCGGGACGAGCACTAAAGGCAGGCGGCGTTTGGCAGCTGGATGTCCTTGAATCAAACGCAATATCCAGGTGATATTGGCGGAAATCCTCCGTTATTTCCTCCGGTCTGGCGCAGGTACAGCTCTCGCTGTCAAGTCTCTCCGCTCTCTCCTTCTTTTCTTTTTTTTTTTGTATTCCCTCAGAATCCGTGTGGTAGATTGTGGTAGATTACATGTGCATGATACATGAACATACCGCGGTGTTTTCAATCACTGATCCAGCGGCGGCGACACACGCTCATCTTCTTCACCCGCCAGAGAGGCCGCGTCCCGCTCCCGCTTTGCTTTGCTCCGCCGCTCCGGAGAGAAAATGAGGGAAATGTTTTATTTTTTGCTGTTTTACTCTGAATTATTTGTGCCCCCGTTTTTTTCTCTGACAATTGTACATTGAGATAGATAGCGCTGAAGAGGTGGGGTGGGGCAAACGGCTCTCACGGAACCCTGGGAACGAAGAACGGCGGTCAAGTTTTCCGGGACGACAAACTGTAGTTCCGGCTCAAAGTTTCACAATAAAAGCTCCCTGCCCAACGCTCTTAAGATTGAGGGTACAATGCGTGACATTTGTAAGAATTTATCGGTAGAAACTGAAATATACAGTACTAATAATACATAATAAATTAGTATATATGTTAAATCGCTTCACAATAAAAAGTGTTTGGTTTTCACTCATCTTTATTTGTTTCTACAGCAGCCCAAAGGTATATTAATATAGGCAAAGTGTGTATATGAACTATGAATTTCCATCACTGTGATTTTTTTGTTGTTGCATTTTTGAATGTATTCAGGTGCCAAAGACAATGAAGTGTCAAGTATATGGGTTTTATTATACAGTATTTATCTGTTCTTTGCTTTTTAAAATACTATCAGAAGCTAACAGATTTGACTGTTTTTTTAAAAACATGATCTGTTTAAATAACGTTTTAAAAAACTTTTTTAATTGACATATTAATGTCATGGACAACAAAGTAATGGGTATAGCAATACCAGCACATATGAAAGATGGTTTTAAAAAACAGAAACCATACCTTTAAATGAATAAGTAATTCAACTTATCAAAAAGAAATCAAACAAACGCTGAAAAACTTAAAAATAGAAATTAAAGGTGTACAGAAAGAAACATAAACTTTGTCACTGGAGTGTTAGGGAAGAGAGCACTGTTGTGTATTATTTCAATACCCTGGTACCTGTCTCATAGGTTTGATGATTTAGTTATGGAGCTAATTTAAAAGAGAAAATGTGAGAATCAGTGGAGTGATTTAGAGAATTTCTTTTCTTTCAGCTTCTCCTGCTCCAGGAATCGCCATCACATGAATAAACAATGCATTGTAAATGAAAAAGGTAAGCAATGATTTGAGGAATGGGATGAAAAACCTAAACATCTACTCCTGAAAATAATCAAACTGTCCTGCAGTAGAGTTTTTTTTTTTTTTTTTTTTACATACAGTGGGTGCATATGGTACAATGTGTATCCCTCGATTATTTTAAATATTTCTACTTGCAGCTTATGTATGCATTTATACTTAAGTGTGTGACACTTATGACAAATAATTAAATATAATAGCTTTACTGATAGAAACCTGATACTCACAGAAACATTATCCATATTTATACTAACAAAGCAGAACAGAAAACATGCAAACCCACAGCTTAATATAATAGCCATGATCTTTGCAACCGTGTGACGCTTTTAGATTGAAGTTAAGGTTATAGTGTTTCCGGTTCCTTCCTTGTTGTCGCTTGACGCAGGGACGAATCACATGATTGCCCGGAGCGTCACGAAGTAGAGGTACAGAAGGGGAGAGACGCCCTCTTTGAAGCAAAATGATTATCAGTTTATGTGCACCCAAAATACATTTATCAGTCATACTGAAAAACTGATAATTAAATAAATAATAAACTCATCAATATAAATATGAGCATTAGTTGTGCATGAAGTGCACAAATACTAAAACAAATTCAGGTCAGGTACAGCGAAGGTTGACATGTTATGCTAATTTCTTCCAAGCAACAATAGTTGGATTATCAATATATGGGGCAATTGTCTTTAATATTAAATCGATTCTGTTTTCTTTTTTTAATGCCCTAAAGTCCATAGTGAACACCAGATTACTTTTCAACATTTGGGTTTCCATGACTGAAGTTTTTTTTTTTTTCATGAACTCAAAGAGTGTTGGTCAAAGTTTTTTTTTCAATTCTGATAAACCTTTAAGAATAAAACAATCCAGATGTCACATACACACACACACACACACATTCTTGTACTTGCTGCGTACTGAGGACTGGGTTGCTGACAAAGTGAGGACCAGCATTTCCACATTATACATCAACACAATTACAAATATCTACTTCATGAATGACATCTATATAGAACTACTGGTTGCAGTACCATAAAATGTCTGCAGGTGGAGCCCCAGAGCAAAAAGGGCTGGAAAACTTTTTCGATTTTTTTTTTATTTTTGGTCCAAATTTTAACAAAAACATCATACTATACTATGTTGTCTAAAATTTGAAAAAAAAATGGACCAAAATTTTTGGTCCAAAATTTGACAAAAACATGATACTGTACTGTAGTCCAAAATGTGAAAAAAAAAATTGACCCAAAACTTTTGGTCCAAAATTTGACAAAAACGTCATACTATACTATGTCGTCCAAAACTTGTAAAAAAAATGTACCCAAAATTTGAAAAAATTATTTGACCCAAAATTTTTGGTCCAAATTTGACAAAAATGTCATACTATACTATATCATCCAAAATTTGAAAAAAAAATTGACCCAAACTTTTAGGTCCAAAATTTGACAAAAATGTCATACTATACTGTCGTCCAAAATTTGAAAAAAAAAATTGACCAAAAAAAAAAAAAAAAAAATTTGACCCAAATATAAAAAAATAAAAATGACCCAAAATTTGAAGAAAAAAAATGACCCAAAATAAAAAAAAAAAATTGACCCAACATTTGAAAAAAAAAAATTGACCCAAAATTTTTTGCAACCTGCAACCTACCACACACACACACACACACACACACACACACACACACACACACACACACACACACACACACACACACACACACACACACACACACACACACACACACACACACACACACACACACACACACACACACACACACACACACACACACACACACACACACAGCACTCCTAGTGAGGATCCTCATATACATAATGCATTCCCTAGCCCAGGGGTCTGCAACCTTTAGTATAAAAAGAGCCATTTTTGTTCCCTCTCCACCCAAATAAAATTAATCTGGAGCCGCAAAACATATTTGATACAGGTTTACCATATAAAATAACAATAGTTTGTTGCATTGATGGAATGTAAGAACTACAAAAAGACAACTGTTGACACTTCATTGCTGTTTATACCCAGTCTCTTACAAAGTGGAGAAAAATCTACATTGAAACAAAATACAGAATTATGTAGACCTTGTCCTTCCATTGTTTTTTTAGAAAATTACTATAGTTAAACAATGTTTAGTAATTTAGATATTTAATATTTTATGTAGTTCATGCTTGAGGAAACCTGCCTGCATAAGTTATGTGGCTCCAAAGATGGACAGGACTCCATATGTTTACGTCTTCATGTACATATTACTTCATTTAAGTGTCAGGAATGTTTGTGACCTGAAGAAATGTAGACCTGACACTTCTGATTTGATTGGTTTAGACCATTTTTCTTTTTCTTTTAGAGAAAACTTAACGCAGAGCTGATGTCTTTTAAGAACACTCAAGTGGAACATTCTCATTATGTCTTTGTTAATGCTTCTTTTTTTGTGGTCCCCCTGACCATGTGGTGTCCCACAAGGCTCCATCCTTGGCCCTTTATTGTTCAGTATATTTTTCCTTTCGGACATAGCGTAATTACAATATCCAAGACAATTGTTATGCTCATTGACATTTTGTTATCTGTTAATTTTTAGAAATTATTTTAATATATAACTGATTATTACACTTCCGATGGTGATGAGCTGTACCTCATGAGTCCGGGTGCAGCCGTAGATCCAGCTGGGTTCTGCTCGCAGCTTCTCCGAGTTGTGCTTCAAGACATAAATTGACCTTTTCGTGAGCTTTTGCAGTCAGGGTGTTATGCTTTTCATTTTAAAACATGGTCTTTAGGTTATCTTAACAATTTTTTTGCTATTAGTTTTTGTTGTGTTGGATTACTTTGTCAGGTAGACCGATACAGCATCAGGTTTGAATGTTGTACTTGTGAATATATGATCTACGTTTAAAGAATGCTGACTAATTAATGCCCTTTTGTGATTTCTAGTATGATGTTGTGTATATCTACACAAAACACATATTAAAAACAGATTATGCATGCAACCTTTATGTATTTGGTCACTTGTGATGTTAGCAGGCAATTGTTGGGGGGAATTATTAACATGTTGAGAAATGAGATTCACATGAACAGGCAGCTATGGCATAAACTGAGAATTTAAAGTGTAGTATTAAACTGTTGAACAAACCCAGAAAACTATAAATCAATATATAATCCTGAATAAGTGTGGCACACACTTTTAATACTTGATGTAAAATGCAGGGTATAGGTCATGTACGCTTTGGACCACATAAACATATTTACATAAACGTATAAACGGCAATATGACTATCCTGGTATTGTCATAAGCAGTTGTGCATATTGAGGCTTTAATAGCACAAACAAGTGGTATGATTTTATAATCAGTCAACAATCTGAAGTGTCATGTTATGCTTGTGTTGGTCCTCTAGATGGTAGCATCCCTCACTCACAATGTCCAAAACACCAATACCTACACATATACTGACGTAATACCTAAAATAAGTATTGATCATCAAGTTTTTTTGTTGGTAATATAACATATTGTCAAAATCCTACTGTGAGAGGGTAATAGGTTTGAGAATAATATTGTGAAGTTTCTTTTAAAATGTTTTACTTCATATTTAAAAACATTTCATTCAGAGACATGAGAACAGCCTGTTTGAAATGTATGTGTGTAACTGATAATCATATCTTTTTCGCTAAAAAAATATATAGAAATGTTCTAGATGTTTTTCAACTTGAAACTATGGTTTCCTAAAGCAAATATATTTCTAATAATTGTTTTACATAATTTAAATTTTGATGATATGATATATATATAACTTCATGTACAGCAATGTACACATGACACAGACTATACAATATTGTACTGAATATTGTGGACCTACCAAATAATTACAGAAAACAAGGTAAAAACATATATAAAAAAATAATATAATTGACAGTGAATATTGTTCAACATTAAGATACAGAAATGGTGTGGGGGGGGCCTGTGGCAGCTAGGAAGACGCCCTAATGACATCACTACTGGTGCTGTATAAAAGACTGCTAGTATTTTCCACTATCAGAAACCCCAGCTGCTCTTTGCTCTTTGCACTATAGCCCCACCATAATGCGTGAAATTGTACATCTGCAAATTGGCCAATGTGGCAACCAGATCGGCTCAAAGGTAACAAAATGAACTTCCTTATCCTCTATTTTATGGTGATAATACACATTATGCTTTACTTTGTGTTAAAATATGTTAAGATATGTTCTGTCAGTGCCAGGCACCACATCTAAATGTCTATTATATGGAGAAGATTAAATACTGTTTAGAGAATGAAAGTAATTGCTATTTATTTTATTTTATTTGTTGTCTTTTAATTATGATTAAATAATAATTTGACGTGTTCTCATCATTTGCATGTTGCCAACAACAGTTGTGACTGACAGTGGGTGTTCCCTGTCAAGCATTAAGGGGAAAGATAAGGGCCAAAGTCAGACTGGCGTGGGTGGGACTTTTTTTTTTTTAATCATGGCAGCCATAGAACAAGAGAGAGGAACTATGGAACTATACGATAATATAGCAAAGGCTGAAGCATCATGATATAGTCTGAAAATGCTGAAAAAGGTGTATGTCTTTTAAGGTTTTAAATGTTTTAAGTAAATCGTGTGTTTTAAGCATTTTAGCATGTACTCAGCTGGTACAGGAGTCATTTCAAAGATATTGAATTGAAGTGTGTAAAGAATATTAACAAGAATATTAAGGTGCATAGATTCCTTCTACACTCTTAGAAATAAGGGTTCAAAAAGGGTTCTTCTACAAGAGCTGCGGTTCTACCTGGAACCATTTGTTTTTCCCGAAGAAAGGGTTTATCTTTGGTAACACTAATGGTTCCAGTAAGAACCATTTTGATCCAGGGAACCCTTTAAAACCCCTTTCCTGGATAAGGGGTTTTGAAGGGTATTCTTGGTGGGACCCTCCAAAAAGGGTTCCAGGTGGAACCTTTATAAAAAGTTTCTACCTGGAGCCAAAACAGGTTCTCCTATTAGGACAAGCCGAAGAACCTTATATGGTTCTACTTAGCACTTTTATTTCTAAGAGTGTACTGGACCTCCACAGTAGTTGTGGTTTTGTTCTGTTTGGCATCGTCTTTGGTCGCCAAATACTTCAGATGAGACCACACAATCTGGCAAAACCTGCACTATTGTGTTTCCATTTCCCTGGGATTGAGTGGAAATAGTGACCCATAGCCTTGAGTTCATTTTCAATAACATTCATATCGATATTAATATTAACACAAGTTTATTTTTAATAGTTAACATATCTCTTCTGTTCACTTCTGCTGCAATTTGTGGTATTTTCCAATCTTTGTAAATGTGATGTTATGTTGTGACACCTATTGCATGTCAGATTGTCCTGGGAGAAGGCTCTTCCAGAGGTTTCTCCCAATTTTTCCCCTGTAAAAGGGTTTTTTGTGGCGTTTTTCCTCACTTGATGTGAGGGTCTAAGGATAACGGTTGTCATTTGCTGTATAGACTGTAAGGCCCTTCGGGGCAAACTGTGTTTATATCAATGAAATGGACTCGGCTTGATTGAAACGTAGAACGCCAAAAACTACAACTCAGGAATCAAACTATTGTATTAATGCCCTGATCAAAGAGGAGGATTATTAAAATTATAATTTACTGTACCGATAACGTTTTTCTGTGACTTTTCACAGTTCTGGGAAGTGATCAGTGAAGAACATGGGATCAATGCAAAAGGCATGTACGTGGGAGACAGCCACGTCCAACTGGAGAGGGCCAATGTCTACTTCAATGAGGCACATGGTAAAAAAAAATAGTATATACACAACAACATGCTCATTTGGGTAAAACATTTGGGTCTACATTCTGGCTGCATTGATAATAATCTCCATTGTTTCTCCAGGTGGTAAATATGTGCCCAGAGGTCTGCTTGTTGACCTGGAGCCTGGCACCATGGACAGTGTCAGAGGAAGCCGCATCGGGGACCTTTTTAGGCCGGACAATTTCATCTATGGTGAGACAAATAATAATCATATAGATGCTGTTGACTGGATGATTGTAAGATACATTCATGGCACTGTCATATTTAGTGCATTGAATACAAAACATGGCATTGTTGGATAAAAGAAATGGCATCGAAAATTGCTACAACTACTGCTAGAATTGAGCCTATTCTGGGTCTTTATTCTGATCTTACAGGGAGCTCAGGAGCTGGGAATAACTGGGCGAAGGGCCACTACACAGAGGGAGCCGAGTTAGTCGAGCAGGTGATTGACAGAGTGAGGAATGAGAGCGAAAGCTGCGACTGCCTTCAGGGCTTCCAGCTGATTCACTCGTTGGGGGGTGGCACCGGTTCCGGCATGGGAACCCTCATTATCAACAAGATCCGAGAGGAGTTCCCTGACCGCATCATGACCAGCTTCAGCATCATGCCCTCTCCCAAAGTCTCTGATACGGTGGTGGAGCCATACAATGCAACCCTCTCGGTTCACCAACTCCTGGAGAACACGGACGAGACCTTCTGCATCGACAACGAGGCCCTCTATGACATCTGCTTCCGTACACTGAAGCTGACCACGCCAACATACGGGGACCTCAACCACTTGGTCTCCATGACCATGAGTGGGGTCACGACGTCCCTGAGATTCCCTGGACAGCTCAATGCAGACCTGAGGAAGCTGGCCGTCAACATGGTGCCTTTCCCTCGCCTCCACTTCTTCATGCCCGGCTTTGCCCCCCTGACAGCCCGTGGCAGCCAACAGTACAGGTCCATCACTGTACCTGAGCTCACGCAGCAGATGTTTGACGCCCGCAATATGATGACGGCGTGTGACCCAAGGAGGGGCCGCTACCTCACCGTTGCAGGTGTCTTCCGTGGTCGAATGTCCACCAAAGAGGTAGATGAACAAATGCTCGCAATCCAGCAGAAAAACAGCCACTACTTTGTGGACTGGATCCCACATAACGTCAAGGTCGCCGTGTGCGACATCCCACCGCGAGGCCTCAAAATGGCCTCCACCTTCATCGGCAATAACACAGCCATTCAGGAGATATTCCGTCGTGTGGGCGAGCAGTTCTCCCTGATGTTCAGACGGAAAGCCTTTCTTCACTGGTATACAGGGGAAGGTATGGATGAAATGGAGTTCACCGAGGCAGAGAACAACCTCAATGACCTGGTGTCGGAGTACCAGCAGTATCAAGATGCCACCGCTGATCTAGAATCAGAGGCAGAGGAGGTGGAAGAGGAGGGGCCCTCATCACAAATAACAACAAATGTTCCGTCTCAAACGGAATCTTATTTGGAAAGAGTGATGGAAACAATTGAAGACACTGTAGATGATTAGAAGAGACATGGGGTTTACAGTGTAGTGTGTAGGTTTGAGGATGGGGAAAAAAATGCATTGTTGATTGACTTTTATTTTGTAACGCATGTTGGTTGATTTAGAAACCATAGTATTAAACAATAGTGGTGCTTATTGTCTTTTATGTATTGTATATTTTTTTTGCATGTATAGTATATGTTGAAAATTCATCATCATCTTTCTGATGCACAGCCATTCAAATTATTACACAAAATATTGTATTGGATGATTTGTGTGTAAGTTATCATGCTAATTCTTTTTTTTTTTTTAAGTATGATTTCTGACAAATGACAGTACATTGATTAAAACATTGAAAACAACTACCCTCTCTCAGTTTTACCATTTTAAGTTAAACGGAATTCAACGACAGGAAGTGATGGACAGCACTTTGACAGCACAGTGACAGTGATACCATTGGTCACTGTCACCGTTTCCTCCCACTGTTACACGTCTGCTACAAACAGATTACACATGACTTGGCCAGCGTGTCTGCCCTCTGAGATAAGCACCATGTCCTCGCAGGAGCGCAATAAAATGGAGCAGACTCATATATAGACTGGGGAAAAGGAGATAATACAGAATGTAACCCATGAGTGAATCTAGGTTTACAGTGACAGACAGTATTGCACCATAGAGAGAATTGTAGTTGAGATAGTAAAGAATGAAGAAACACAAAATTCCAGCTCTGCATGAAGTTAATGTCTAACTAAATGTATCAAAACTATCAGACTTGACTTAACATGGGCAATAAAACCATTACATAAATCATTATGTAACAGCTGTCATGCCGGCAGTGCCTGTTCAGCATTTATGTTCAGACATATGATAGCCAGCAACCTACATTCACCTTTTGACTTATTTCTGACTCAAACACTTCCTTGTCTCAGGGTTGCACATGGAATACTTATTCTGACCAGTTCAACCAAAGAGTGGGGATTTGTTTCCCCCATTATTACATTTCAATAATGTTTAGAGTCGGAAATTGGTCAAATTGTAATTCGCAATTCAATGTGTTGTTTTTAAAGGTACAATATGTAGTATTTATGGGTTTATATAACCCAAAATCCACTTTTTTATACATATTATGTGCTCCTGCATTGTCTAGTCACTGTATAATAGTTTTTGTTTCATTTTCGTAGTGTTTCAAAAAGTCATGTTAAATAACATGACCGCGGACCGCGGTTGCATAGCCACTGTTAGCAGCGAGACGCCATGTTTCTACCGGAGCCTGTAAGGTCAAACGCGAGAGAACAAATCAAGCGTCTCTTTACTTGTAGCGTAAGTCCCGCCTCCTCTCTCTCCGCTTTGTCTGCTACGGCCGCGGTAGATCGCCCTCTCCCTCACCTCACGAACCTCATCTGCTGACACAGAGAAAGACGACGAGGACGACATTTGACCAGCTGCGGATACCGTAGCGCTCAGGGAAGGGAGGGGGTGAGCAGAGCAGCAGGTCTTTGTTGTAAATTTCAGCCTCTCCTCTAGATGGCACTATAAACTACTTATTTCCCCTTTAAGCTCTTTCTTTCTAGCAGAGGTCCAGTTCCTTCTCTGTCAAGGAGGACACTCCCACCATTTCCCTTGAATTCATTTGACTATAAATGGTCTGAGTACAATAGTATAGTAGTAGTAGTAGTATTTCATACTTCAAAATGGAGCAAACCCTGCCTATTTGCACGTGTATTATTGTTATTGTTGTTGTTATCCATCCATCCATCCACCTTCTACTACTCTATCCTCCACATGAAGGTCACAGTGGGCACTGGAGCGAAAGCTGACTGGGAAACTGGAGACCTTTGTTGCAACTGGGTCGTGAACCTAGGCCTTCTTGCTCAAAGAAAAGAGTGCTAACCACTATACCATCCATGTTATTATAGTTATTAACATAACATTTATTAATTGTTAAGTGGTTTTTTTTACTACTATGATTATTACAGAAATCATAGTAGAAAGTGCTTGTAGCCAAATCTTTAAGTTGATTCAGTGCAGTAAAAATGTACAATATTGACTTTATTGTCATCCAGAGTAAAAGTATAAAGCTGCTGATGTGGTCTGTATACAAAACTAATTACACATGACATTATGACTGACCAGTCATAACACTGCTCAATGTCATTCTTTCAAGGTTACACAGGACAACTACTCACCTTCACTGTGCTGAAGACATTTAATACACACACATGTGTTTTCGTCACACGTTTGTAAAGTTATGCCTGTTCAGCTACAATCACGTGTTTGTTCGTGTTTTGTCGTTCTTCTCGACGTGTGATTTGAATTAAGCGAGCTCTCATTCAACTGTACATGGTGGAGTCCGACCATGCCTCAGACATGCTGCACACTACCGGAAGAGCGTCACACACCGTCATGTGACTGCTCCACTTCAGCGCGGGGGGGGGGGGGGGGGGGAGGAGACTTGCCTTCGGTTCACTCGGTGACAGCGACGCCTTCACTCGCCGGTATTTAGCAACGGAACCGACCGCGGCGTCGCTCAGCTGCTCCGATAAAACCTCAGCGCAACCATGAAAATCTGGACTTCCGAACACATATTCCAGTGAGTATTCTATTTACACGCCCACACGCAACGACGTATAGTCGTAGCGTATACCGGCCGTGATGTCTTCGACTGCTCGACCGGCGTCGTATGAGTGTAGTTTATATAGGAAACTGAAGCATTTTAAACTGTATGCAACTGTAGAATATATTTATAAGTCATAACGCCGTGCTTATTTTCATAAAATTACGCAAAAAAAAATGGAATGAACGTGCGAAGAGCGCTCTATTCATTCACAATCCGAGGGGGAAAATTGCGTAAGCGGGCGGTCAGGTCCCGCCCCCCTGCGCAAGACCTTTCCCCTACATGCTGACGTAGGCGGCTACGTCACTTCTCAAACGCCGGTGCGTCACCTTGACAACCATCCACATCCACGTTGGATTCGCATTTCGATTGATGCTGAAGTATTGTGTGTGATTACGATTAATTAACAGCAAAAATTACATTACTTTATTAGGAAAATGTCACTTTGAAAGTTTTATTTTGAAGCCTTAAATGATTATCTTTAACTTCTATTTCTAAGTATTTATACTCATTGATACTCTTTATACTTATGTATCAGTACAGCAAGATAATGAGACAGAATAGAATGACATTTAGTGCGACTTAATTCATGTTGTGATTATAACTAGTGGTAAATAATACTGTCAAATTTAAGTGAAAACTCCTGTGCTAAAAATCATAATTCAGTATTAAGGAGTACTCTCTTGTGAGTAAACTCTGCAAAACTAAACGCTGTATGTGATATTTTATTTATCACTACTGATGATTTATCTTTGTTGCTGGTCAACTTGAACCGTTTTACTGATCATATTTAATCAAGTCTGGTAAAAATCTGAATGTAGGCTTTTTAAATTAGTCACTGTCATATAAATATAATAAAGGAAAATTTAAGTGTAGAGAAGAAACGTGTCTGACTTGAACTTAAACAGCAGTTGTCTTTGTATACATGCATATTTTACTACTTAACAAAGGTTCTTTGTTGTAAAGAATGAAGGGCAGTCATTTTTTGATGTTCACTTTATTTGTTTTCACTTGAAATCATGTTTTCCTTAAAACTGTCTAAGCAAGGTAGTTTTGTATAGTTTGTCAGTGAGTGTGTTTTTGTATCGGCATTCATCTTCTTTATTTTCCCCTTTAACCTTCAACAGTCATCCTTGGGACACGGTGACCAAGGCTGCCATGCAGAAGTACCCGAACCCCATGAATCCTAGTGTGATCGGAGTGGATGTGTTGGACAGAGGCGTCGACAAACAGGGACGTCTCCACAGTAAACGACTGCTCAGTACAGAGTGGGGCCTTCCATCTATAGTAAAATCTGTGAGTATCTAAGTCTATTTTTTTAACAGTAGAACTGGTCAGTGGTCTGACGTTACTTGCTGCATTATGTTGCCATGTGACTGAATGGAGAAACACATGACCTGACATGGCAGCTTCTGCTGGTGATTCACTGGCTTCACACTACTTCAGAAGTCTGACGCTACACGTGAAACCAGTTATAGCTTCGGTCAGTTCAGTCGGCATGCTAATGCTTTTCAGCCGGTGAGCGTGACCTTAACCTGCGAGGGCTATTTGTGTCTGAGTGTGTCTTGCTCACTGGAACAAGTACAAGTTTGTGGCTTTGTGCCATAGCTCGTTTTGTACAGAGTGTGAGGTTAAACTCGTGATCCCGTGTGATGTAACTTTCCATCTGTGTTGGCTCAGTTAAAACTGGAGGTTACTACAATGCAGAGTAGTGACAAAGGCTCGTGGATCTCAGTCAGTGATAGAGTTTCACTGTTTGAATGCCGTAACTATAACGCTGGAGAAAGATAATGTCCTGTGACTTTGTCCTGTGTAATCTATCCTTTAACCAGTGACCTTTGCTGTCAATGAATGTCCCCTTAAACTCTCAAGGACAGACAGACACAGACTGTCCCAGTGATTGATAGCATATTAACTTAACCCTTAATCAGATTGTGCCAAGGCAAATCAGCCTTGAGCCTCAGATGTATTCATATAAAGTGGATGAAGACTGTTAGCAAACTCCTCCGCATCCCTTTCAAGCTTAATCTAGTGGAACAGAGAGATATTCAAATATTGGAGGGAACAGATTACAAACTTTACATCAACACTTTTAACAGCTGAAGAAGTAGAGTGTCTTGTGTTGTTTAGGTGCAAGTTAAGATTCAAATGTCAATTGTATTTGATTTATTTAGAAATAGGGACAGTACATATTAATGGACATATATAGCATTATGTGAAACTATGTCGGATTATAGCCCAAGGCTTGTTTTCATCTGTTCAACATTGGCAGGTTGGTGGACAGCAAACAAAGACACAAAGTACAGATAGCAAACAAAAACAGTGCAACTGTAGAAAGATAAAAAACAAACAAGTCAACAGAAGAGAGATAAAGTGCTGTTTCAGTTGTGTTCAGCTGTTCTCTTCCAATGGATTTAATAGTGTGTGAATTAAATCAGCCAAAAGCTAACAATAAATATTATAATAAATAATTCCATCAGTCAATAAAGGTGTCATTTCAAAGCTAAAATGCTGCTCAGATAAGAATTAATTGCATATTGTCTTAATAAGTTTTTCTCTTCCTGTTCTTTTCAGATCATTGGCAATTCACGAACGTACACATATATTCAGGAGCACTCGGTGGTGGATCCCAAAGAGAAAACCTTTGAACTTCAGTCCACAAATGTGAGCACTTACTCATGAAATGATTCTGCCCTTTGTTTGGGCTTACGTAGAGTTTTGTTGGTCATATACTTGAATGTTAGTGTACATAATATGCAGCTTATAAAGAGTGCAATTATTGAGTCACTCAATACTGAGTAAGATTCCATCTTACCTTGATGTACTAGCAGTGAAATAGAATAATCATACACTCTTAGAAATAAGGGTTCCAAAAGTGTTGTTCTACAAGGGCTGAGGTTCTACCTGGAACCATTTGCTTCTGAAAAACCCTTTACCGAACAAAGGGTTTTTCAAGAGTTCTTGGTAACACTAATGGTTCCACTAGGAATCATTTTGATCTAGAGAACCCTTTGAAAACCCTTTACCCTCTGGGACCCTCTAAAGGTTCTACCTGGAGCCAAAAAGGGTTCTCCAATGAGGACAAGCCGAAGAACCTGGTTCTACTTAGCACTTTTATTTCTAAGAGTGTAAGACATGACATTGTCTGGAAGATGAGAACTCTGTTCTGAGTTTCAGTGTGATATAACTCTTACAAACTGAAACCATTTCGTCTTACCAGACCTTCCAGTTGTTACCTGTTCTGTTTAAGGTTTGTCAGCAACAAACATCCATGTGGATCCAGTTTTCGTGACTTTCAGTTGACAGAACATATTTAATAAAGTCAGCATGTGCGGCATCACTGGAATGAAGTCCTACTCGTTCTCTTTCCAACAAGGAACATTGACAGTGGTTGTTTGTTCTCACTTTTGGCCTGTGACGTGACATGCTCTTAACATTTACTAACTTGTGTTTTCTCACATTTTGTCTGCAGATCACTTTTACAAATATGGTTTCCGTGGATGAGAAGTTGACATACAAACCACACCCTCAGGATCCAGAGAAGTACGTTTTTACTGTTGACTATACAGTGATGCTTCCCTATCTTAAGAGCTCACATCTCTTGATTCATTTGTGAGAAAATGAGGTTAAATGTATTCATTTTTGATAATCCTTTGTTCTTTCAGAACAATACTGACTCAAGAGGCGATCATCTCTGTAAAAGGAGTCAGTCTCAGTAGTTATCTGGAGGGAGTTATGGCCAGCAGCATCTCTTCTAATGCTGGCAAGGTAAGCAAACAGTTAAAACTGCATGCTGAGTGGGAATTAGGTCTGTTTCCACATGACAAAAGTCCTGTAAATTAATACTTTATTGTATTTTGTTCCTGATTAGGGCCGTGAAGCCATGGAGTGGGTAATCAGGCGACTGAATGCTGAAATTGAGGAGCTGGCGGCCACAGCACGGGGGACCATGCGTACTCCAATGGCTGCTGCAGTCACTGAGAAATGACACCTATAACTGTCTATTCAAATGGAGTCTGAGAGGAACTTCACACCAGTGCAACCAGCTTCCCTTTTTGATGCTCAGCTGCTGTTTAAAGGTGCTCTGCATCTTTGTATTATTTAATTCCTTATGTTATTTAGCAGCTTGTGCATCATAAAGGGATTCTGGGCAGGCTTTTTCAAGAAAAGCTGTCTGGGAGGACCACAGCGATGAGAGACACATGGAGAGGACATGTGGGTGGTGGACTCGGTGTGCTTGGAAAAGCATAACATGGACAGGGATGCAATCGGAGGTTGTGGATGAACTGAAAACATCTGAAAAGTGCCAAAGAAGACGGGCCTCTTCCAAAAACAAAACCTTCCCGGCTGCCATGACACCTTATATTGCCAGGAAGTCATGCCAGCGGCACGAACTCTTGAGTTCACAATCGCAAAGTCAAGAGGGGAAAAAAAAGAACGGTGGTGTCACGAACGGCACAGACGTGATGCAGAGGAGTTCACCTGTTAAGATTTGGTGGTAGAGGACGATGCTGTGTCGCGACGGGTTACAAGTGCACTGCGAGTCAAGGGTACACACGGAAATGGTTTCAGGTGTCGGTAAACAGTGTGTTACACGCTGAGGTGGTAATAAGACTTTAAAAAGGACCTGAGTAATAACAAGACACTGTACATGCCAATATTTAAATACAAAGCTGAATATATACTATATTTGTTATTATGTAATAACTAATATTGTTGTTAAGGTGTCAAGGTATATGCCATATTTATGTTTTATGTCTCTTAGGTTGTGTTATGTACACAAGCGCTACAGTAAAAACATGTTTTATCGAACAACATTTGTTACTTAGTTGTAACGGGGTACTTTCAGCGTAAAAGCTGAGACATTTGCAGTGGCTCTTATTTGCACTCACAAATCAACTTATTTTAACAAAGAAAAGCTGCTACACCTGGTGATGGAGGTGTTTGGTATATTTTAAGTAAGGAAAGTTTGGTCAGTCTTTTTTGTTGTTGTTTTTGTTTTTGTGGTGAAGGAGAAAACTTCATGTTCACTACATGATTTCTAACCTGTGACAGAAATGTATATCCAGAGAAGCTTTTTATTTTTAAGTGTTTTGTTGTGGTGCTGATTGACCAGAGAGAAATGTGATATCACAAGCGTGTTACCTCTGAAAAAGAAATGTTCTCACTTCTCCAGAATGTGGCAATACATTAAAAACGGGGAGTAGATATTCCAGATTACTAGTTGGTTTATCTTCAAGTAGCAAAAAAGGCCTCTATGGAAATGTCAAGTACATGTGATTCTGCCAAAAATAGTGGCTCAATTTGTCTTTGGGGAGGTTTGATCAAGAGATGTTATTTGAATGTACTCATTCCAATAGTCACTGTTAACTAAAAGGTATGAAAGTATATTTTTCCTCTATATCATCAGAGACTAACTTTGTACTGTATAAACACTGAAGGATCCTCTGACGTCTCATGTTTGACCTGGAAATATCACATGGTGCCACATGGTGGACAAAGGTTAAACATCCAACGTCGACATGCCTAATGATGTTGAAGATTATTATGTCAATGCTGCAAATAAGGTCTTCACTTGACTTAAGTTTGGGCCAAAGTTAATAAAATGTTGTTTTTAATTCATTGACTAGATAACAAATGCTTCAATGAATGGTTAAATAAAATATATTTTTTAATTATTACCTGAGTTATTCCTTTGAGAATCTATCTGTCTGTCTATCTACCTATCTCTTTTTTTAATTTTACAGTATCCATGAAACATGGTAGTTTTGACTAATAATGTACAAATAGCATCAGAGGGAAAAGTACATAAACACATAACATAAAATACAGTTCTCATGATATTGTATAATCTCTGGGCTTTAGATCTTTTAATAATACTTCATGTATAATTTGAATTCATTTCCAAAGGAGATACTATTCTATTTTTGTGTGTAAAACACAAAACAGCAATTAAACAGAGTTTATTGTCTGTTTTTCAGAATTAAATCGAATGTTATGTCTTGAAAAAGGGGTCGGAGTGATATGTTGTTTGTTGTAATTCATACTTTAGAAATACGTCTCTTTAGGGTATATGGGGGATTTGAAATACATAGTTCTTAGTTTTGTGAATTTGTATTATGTCGTTCGGGATATAATGTTCTGTTAAACATTTGCTAATGAAGAAGTTATTGCAATTTTTTTCAAGAATTACTATCAATCTCTCGCTAGCTAGCTAGCCCTCTGACGTCATGGCGTAACCCGTTGGCGTTTCCTGTTAACCAATGAGATCGAACGTAGGGCATTCTCTCAGCCAATCGGAGCTCGTGGTTTATTTAAAGGCATTGACCGGGGACGTTTGAAATTGAAATCAGAAAAAGCTGTCTCCGCTGGGGTTCGGAAGTCGCGTGTATATTTTGCGTCTTATTTCTGTTGTATTATATCTATTTGGAGTTTTAAAAGTATATGTTGTTTTCACGGAGGCAAACCTACTACTGAAAGGACTGGCTCTGCGGTAGCCGGGTTAGAGAGGAACTCGTATGTATGTCGCGTTGCTAAACTGGCTGACGTAGCTGCTAGCTAGCGAGGCTAAGTACCTGTTTGAGAGCTGCTTTGTGTTCATTTAAATCTGGACATATTTGTGGACGTGGGTCGCTGTCGGTCAGTGCACAGTAATACATTTAGGTAAGTGCTCTTGTCTCACGGACAACAATGTTGTTGCTGTGTTGCTTCGCTGTGATTGTATGCTATTGCTAACGTTAGCGGTGAAGTGGCAGCAACACTTTCGTGGAAAGGACAGTACTTTATCTATTCGCCGTTAGGCCGTTGAGACAAATGGCAATACAATGTGCAACACGTTTTAATTAAGTCAATCATTATTATCGCCTCGGAGCAATTTCAGTCATTTAAACTGTTGCCCACAAGGGGGCGTTTTTAGAGCCACAAATCATTGGCTAACAGACGAATGTTTCCAATCATAAAGCCATGGGTGCACTAATTTCACATATGCATATTGGGACACCTGTTGTGATCTTGTGCTACAGTAACATATCTGCTTGTGCATACAGACATTGTCTGCAACGGATTATAACAGATTTATTCAATCCTACCTTAACATTAATTTCAGAAATTAACTCTGCTTTCTCTTTTTTCAGAATATGGACTCTGCTGCAAGACTCAGCCTGAAAAAGGACACAAAACTCCAAAGGCCTGACGTGAAAGTAAGTGGATAATTAATGTTAAGGAACTGTTGAAACTAAAATTTGGTGTCCTGAATAGGACTGCAATTAACAAATACTTTCTCTTTGATTAATTGTTTGTTATGTAAAATTCAAAAAATGTTGGAAGATATTGATCAGCGTTTCTCAAACCTTGAAATTATGTTCTTTAATGTCTTGTTTTGTCCACAAACCAAAATGATTTGGTTAATGATTATTTGTTATATGGCGCAAAGAAACCAGAAAATATTTACATTCAAGAAGCTGAAAAAACTGAAACTTGCTGCTATTATTGGGGGGGGGAGAACCATGTAAACCTGTTAATCGATTATCCAATTGTAGGTTTATGTTTTTGCCGGAGTTTGTTTGTCTGTCCGTTTGTGACCAAACTAACCTCGAAAACTCAGAGACGGATTTGGATGAAATTTTCAGGAAATGTCCACAATGGGACCAGGAACAACTGATTTAAATTTTGGGTGTGATCGGCAGGGTGTATTTTGTAGGCACTGAGCTGCCTAGGCATGAGCAATGTAGCCAAAATAAGTTATCACTTATTTAAAAAAAAAAAAAAGGCCTTCTATATTGTAAATTAAACAATGACTTGAAGAAATCAGTTTAATGTTTTTTGAAATTGTATTTTAATGACCAAACACCATCCCACTTATGCTTACATTTTCATAAATCTGTGGTAAAACGTTCAAAATATTGTCATATCTCTAGGGTTTGTGCTACACATGGGAACGTCGGCTCAATTAAATGGTGCTGTCTTTTCATTGCAGTCCAGCAGTGAAGGACCAAAGCGGGTTCCTGTGTCACAACACTCTCATGTGGCTGTGGTTGCACCAGCTCCACACCAACGGGTCCTGAGTGCGTCAAATGGACCCCTGCGCGTTCAGCGGCCTGTGAGCCACCAGAAACCGGTATCTCATGTCTCTCTCGCCATCAAGTCCACGCTGCCATCTGATCAGAATGTGAACCCCATGACTCCAAATGTAAATCCTGCACCTCAGCATAAACCTGGTCCTCAGCAAAACCAGACTAGGATGAATACAGCTACTGTGAAGCAGGAGACGGTTAAACCACCAACAGAATCAGCAAAGCCAGAGAAGCACCAAAGTAATAACAACACAACCATAGATGGATCAGTCAATAGTGTGTGTGATTTTGATTCCTAAAAAAATTGTTTATTCCCCCCTGTTTGTTAGACAAACTTACCAAGAATGATGCCGTAGATGCTGCAGGATCAAAGTATGTTCAAGTGTGATTTGCTACAGTTATTTTTTCACATTATTGATTTGATTACAATGATGTTGCTTTGGTGAGTAATTATGCACGTTGCTGCTCAACAGGAAACGCTGGAGCCTAGAAAATTTCGACATTGGCCGTCCCTTGGGAAAGGGTAAATTTGGCAACGTCTACCTGGCGAGAGAGAGGCAAAGTAAGTTCATCTTGGCCCTGAAGGTGCTCTTCAAGAAGCAGCTGGAGAAGGCCGGGGTGGAACACCAGCTGAGGAGAGAAGTGGAGATCCAGTCTCACCTCAGGTAAATTACAATTAAATCTAAAGCATTACTGTATATGGCCTTGTCAGAGGTTGTTGAAATGAAACAATTTAAAGGGCTAGTATTTGTAAATTTCATATTTGCTGTTAACTGTTCCTCACATTCCTGTTGTGAAGGTTCCTGTGGTACAAGTGTTTCAGTCTTCAGACCCTAGATTAAATGCATAAATTGCCGTGTCACCATCTTTTTATTTTTTACACACGCAAACCCTTTTGGTTCAGTTTTGTTTGTCGCTTATTTGTTTTCCAGTCAATTCAAACGAGACAATGGCCTGGCACATGACATGCATAATGAGATAACATCTGTACTACGAGAATGGTTTCATTATGAATGACTGTTTTGACTTTGAGGAGTGGAATGGGGCTGATGCTAGATAACTTATGAAGTGTAATCTGATTTTTAATCGAGCAGTTGCACTAAAGAGTGTGGCATATTGTTAACTTTTTAATAAATGTAGTCGGTGTAAATGTGGTGTTTTGGTCATGTAATACAACAGCTGTGGTCTCAAAAGTGAAAACCGTGACGTTTGATAACTGTCTCCAGTTGAGCACACGTCTGGTAGACTGAGGCATGTATTTAATGTAGAAACCATCACTTATAAATTCTAGTTCTGCTCCACTCCGCTGTGCCACCGGCTGCTTGGCAGAAAGCAAAGCTCTTAATGTGTTTATTGAGAAATTAATATAATGCAGCTACTCGGGTAGTTGCTGTCCATTCAGTCCTGCCAGTGTTTGCTTTTTTTTTGGATATTACAACATAATTTCTCAGACTATTCTTCATCAACATCCTGCAGGCACCCCAATATCTTGCGCCTCTATGGTTACTTCCACGACACCGCTCGCGTGTATCTCATCCTTGAGTTTGCACCGCGGGGAGAACTCTACAGTGAGCTACAGCGCTGTGGACATTTTCCTGAGGACAGAAGTGCAACAGTAAGTGTGCCAGAATAATCTTAAAATGTTTGTGTCATATACTGTAGTTGTTGCCATCAAACTACAGCAATTTAACTCAATGTATTATCTTTAATAAAAGTATGTATGTTTTAAGACTGTTTACTCTTTTCTTTATGGAAAGTTTTAAAATAAGGAGGATGCTGTCGCTAATTTCACTTACCATAGTTCATGTATCGTTCTAGTACATCATGGAGTTGGCAGATGCCCTCAACTATTGTCACACCAAGAAGGTGATCCACAGAGACATCAAACCAGAAAACCTGTTACTTGGGTCAAACGGCGAGCTAAAGATTGCAGATTTTGGCTGGTCTGTCCACACGCCCTCCTCCAGGTATTTGAACAAACTTTAATATGAATTATCTTTAAAGTTGGGAGAGGAATCACTATCTCGGTTGCATATGGTTGATTACTTAATTCCACCTATAAATTAACATCAAGTAATTAATCGATCACCTCTGCCTCGTACAGGAGGTCCACTCTGTGTGGAACACTGGACTACTTGCCTCCAGAAATGATTGAGGGGAAAACTCATGACGAAAAGGTGGACCTGTGGAGCCTGGGTGTCCTCTGCTACGAGTTCCTGGTTGGAAGTCCCCCGTTTGAAGCGAAAACCCACGAGGATACCTACCGCAGGATATCGAGGGTAAGGCAACAACGATTAAAGAGTAATTAAAACCTGTCAATTTTGGGAAAATGAAGGCCCTTAAAAAGTCTTAATTGTGATTTCATGAGGTATTTAATTTTGTCCATAGTTTGACTGCAAAAAGTATGTTTAAAAACAACGATGCACAGGCATGCTCGCTCTGCAAGATCGGCTCAGGGCCCAGGCGTACATGCGTAACGTGATGTTACGCATCTTGCAACAGCGAACGCGCTCCTCCTGGCG
The DNA here is from genome assembly GCF_963457635.1 of Microchirus variegatus. Classification (NCBI taxonomy): domain Eukaryota; kingdom Metazoa; phylum Chordata; class Actinopteri; order Pleuronectiformes; family Soleidae; genus Microchirus; species Microchirus variegatus. Next base: position 5,828,107 of record NC_139808.1, on the reverse strand, counting down.
CTAATTTTTTAATAAACTCCAAAATTGTGATTACTTGAGTCAAAGTGCTGTTTATTTTAATAAACATTGCCTTTGGTTTAATTTATTCTTTCCAGCTTTGTTCCTTTCCAGCTCCTTTGGAGAGATGAGTTCCTTTTGTATGGTTGTCCTCTATAGATGTAATTGCAAACTAAAACTGTTTTCTAAGTTAAATATGTGTTGCTGATTATGGCTTGAAGTGGCAATAAGGTCTTACAGTGTTTTGAGAAGGTCTTAAAAAGGTACTGAAATTAACTTCAGGATACCTGCATATACCCTGAATCATTCAAAAGGCTCTTCCTGTGTCGATCCATCATTTACTACTCTTCAAATTTCCTTGCAAACAACTATTTATAGGAAACTGTGGCTAAAACTGTTCCTTTTGTTGATTAAACCAAAGTACCGTAGTGTTTCTCATAACTGGTTGTATGAAAGCTTAGCTTTTTTAAGTTACGAACTTGTGGTTTTACTTAAATCTGCTTTATGCTTATTGGTTTATACGACATGGCAGCTCAAACTCAAAAGAGTGTTTTTTGTGGATTCACATGTGTTTGAGCCACAGCAGCTTGATGAGGTCAGTGCTGTGGCCTGAGGCTAACACACGTACTCTCTTGCGTTTATGTTGTACAGGTGGAGTACACTTACCCTGCACAGTCCAACTTCAGCGCGGGAGCCAAACACTTGGTCGCCCAGCTATTAAAGCACAACCCAATGCAAAGACTTCCCATCCAGGGAGTCCTGTCTCACCCGTGGGTTGTCGAATGCTCGACCAAGAAGCCCACAACTCTGAACCCTGAGGAGTCCAGCCAGTGAGCCGCTGTGCTTTGGCTGGTGTGGAACATGACTACCACTGTCACTACAGCTGATCACAATCTGCTTTTAGCAGCTACTTTGGCTTCCACTTCACGTTGCTGTGTCTGCAAGGAGTTCCAGCCTCTTTTTTTTTTCTCCTTTTCAGATTTCCTAATTTCACTGGTGGCATTCATTTGCCTGTAAATATTTCAGTGTCTTTGTGTAATTATGTATGTGTTTTATTGAGCTTTCTTAAAAATTGTATTACTTGAATTAGGGAGGTGGAGAGGAAAGAACTAATACAAGCATAATTCTGACACTGACTCCATACGTGTGCGATGTCAGTTGGCACATTTGTGATGCTAGTGTTGTGACGGTCTGTCCTGTCTACAACACGCTGCCTAAGTATCAGATTCAGCATCACCTCTGTTTGTAGCTTGTTGTCTCTGTTATGACACACAGACTCAGAGTTTGAAAAGAAACAGCCCAACAGTCTCTGCTATTCATGGAGTATATCACTGACCAGTACACGTCCATGTCGGTGTAAATGAAAGTGTTGCCAGCATGTTTGTGGTCCTCATTGGATGGATTTCTACGACATTAACCACATCCCACATTTGGAAAAGCTGACTTTTGATAGGTGGCTTTTGTCTGTGGACGGTTTCTGTGCGACAACCCTTTACAGATGTTTAGCTGGACTTGGAATAAGTGCCGTGGTGATGATGGGTGTGGTCCGACCCATGACCCCTGCTCTGTGTTCAAGTAACGTATTATTGACTGGTCCTGAATGTCCGCAGTGATGCACGTAGTGACTGTTAAGATGATGTCTATCTGGTTTACTTTGTCCATGTTTTGTTTTTTCCATGTTTTGTTTTTTCCTCAAATTTTAATGATCAATGCTGTTTTGTGTCCAGCACTCCTAAATGCTCCCAGCAGAGGGCGCCAGAATGCAGAGAAAACAGGTTTTAGATGATAGGAAGCCCATTAATGCTACTGTCGCTGTTAAATATTTAACGCAAAGTGAATTCCTCTTTAAATATAACGTTGGAATTTAAGTATTTTGTTAAGAGAGCTGTTGGTGCAAGCTCTTTATTACAGTGAAATTCTTAAATAAAATGTTGACATGTAATGAAATAAGTATACTTGTTTCTCAAATTGTGGTTGTACACAAACATCCTCAGGTGATGCTTCAGAAATACTGTGTATATACCAGGGTATGTTATCGGAGTCGAGCAGAGGGATTTGGACCACAGTGTGTCGAAAATGAATGAAATAATAAATAATTTGTCACTTTATCTCTCTTAATCTAACGTCACTATGCGTGTGTGTGTGAAGTAAATGTGAGGAAGAGGAGGATGATGAGAGCAAATCCTCTTATTGGGAATAAATCTGCCTCCTGTGAAAAGTCCATAGCTAACTTTACTCCTTGGTGATAATGGCACATTGCCGTCATATATAACATGTATCCACAGATAAATCCTCTGAGGCTGGATGTTTGTGTAGAACTCTGTGCTGCGCTGTGGAGCCAAGAATAGAACTTCTCACAGGCTTCCGGTTTTCGGATACAGTTGCCCTCGCCAGCACGCATGTTTTGCGGACAATTCCGGGAATTTAGCGCATAGTGACGTCCCAGTGAGCGCGGAAGTCAACATTGCACGTTTTATCTCCTGCACTTACACTGAGGAGGACCACAAAAACATGAGTGAGTCTTCTTTTTTCACACTTTGGCGACTGATAGGACCTCCAGAGTCTCAAATATAAGGATGATTAAAAAGTCGAATTTGCATAATACGAGACCTTTACAATATGTACTGGCTATGGAAAGCGTGAGTTATTAATTTGAATATTATGTTCAGAGCTGCATGAAAACATCATTAGTCTGGCGAGGAAGCAGTGTCTCACCTCCGCCGCTAGGTGGCTCCCCAGGCATTTTTTGATATTGAAAAGAAGTGACTTGGAGATGATGGATGGAGAGAATCCATCTCATGACTTTTTTTGCTCGTGTAGAAATGTCAAATTTCGTGCGTTTCTTTCAATGAATATGTGGCAGTAGTTTGTCAGCTAGAGCCCAGTGTATGTGGTGAGGATGAGGAGGATCACTGCTGCGTGATTTTACTCTTCATATTCTGCAGTTTGCGCGTTGGATAACTGAAATGTCGATATGATTTCCATGTGTCCATATTTTCCCGATGAAATAAATGCCTCAGTCTATTTTTTAATGTCCCCGCAGTCTGGCTGACATGCAGTTGGTGATTCAGCAGCTGCGGATTAGGCCCCGTCAGAGATTAAAGACTTAGTCTGTAGAGATGATGATGATGATGTCTGAGGTGAAAAATCAACACGGTGAAGGAACAGGTCGACATAAGGCGTTTTTAATGCTTGATGCGCGCCTGCAGCAGAGAATCCGACAAATGGCTCCTCATCTGTGCACGAGGATGTAACAACACGTGCGTGTTTTCATTCTTTTTTTTGTTTGTTTGTTGTTTTTTCTGCAGAAACTTTAATATGAATTATCTTTAAAGTTGGGAGAGGAATCACTATCTCGGTTGCATATGGTTGATTACTTAATTCCACCTATAAATTAACATCAAGTAATTAATCGATCACCTCTGCCTCGTACAGGAGGTCCACTCTGTGTGGAACACTGGACTACTTGCCTCCAGAAATGATTGAGGGGAAAACTCATGACGAAAAGGTGGACCTGTGGAGCCTGGGTGTCCTCTGCTACGAGTTCCTGGTTGGAAGTCCCCCGTTTGAAGCGAAAACCCACGAGGATACCTACCGCAGGATATCGAGGGTAAGGCAACAACGATTAAAGAGTAATTAAAACCTGTCAATTTTGGGAAAATGAAGGCCCTTAAAAAGTCTTAATTGTGATTTCATGAGGTATTTAATTTTGTCCATAGTTTGACTGCAAAAAGTATGTTTAAAAACAACGATGCACAGGCATGCTCGCTCTGCAAGATCGGCTCAGGGCCCAGGCGTACATGCGTAACGTGATGTTACGCATCTTGCAACAGCGAACGCGCTCCTCCTGGCGCTAATTTTTTAATAAACTCCAAAATTGTGATTACTTGAGTCAAAGTGCTGTTTATTTTAATAAACATTGCCTTTGGTTTAATTTATTCTTTCCAGCTTTGTTCCTTTCCAGCTCCTTTGGAGAGATGAGTTCCTTTTGTATGGTTGTCCTCTATAGATGTAATTGCAAACTAAAACTGTTTTCTAAGTTAAATATGTGTTGCTGATTATGGCTTGAAGTGGCAATAAGGTCTTACAGTGTTTTGAGAAGGTCTTAAAAAGGTACTGAAATTAACTTCAGGATACCTGCATATACCCTGAATCATTCAAAAGGCTCTTCCTGTGTCGATCCATCATTTACTACTCTTCAAATTTCCTTGCAAACAACTATTTATAGGAAACTGTGGCTAAAACTGTTCCTTTTGTTGATTAAACCAAAGTACCGTAGTGTTTCTCATAACTGGTTGTATGAAAGCTTAGCTTTTTTAAGTTACGAACTTGTGGTTTTACTTAAATCTGCTTTATGCTTATTGGTTTATACGACATGGCAGCTCAAACTCAAAAGAGTGTTTTTTGTGGATTCACATGTGTTTGAGCCACAGCAGCTTGATGAGGTCAGTGCTGTGGCCTGAGGCTAACACACGTACTCTCTTGCGTTTATGTTGTACAGGTGGAGTACACTTACCCTGCACAGTCCAACTTCAGCGCGGGAGCCAAACACTTGGTCGCCCAGCTATTAAAGCACAACCCAATGCAAAGACTTCCCATCCAGGGAGTCCTGTCTCACCCGTGGGTTGTCGAATGCTCGACCAAGAAGCCCACAACTCTGAACCCTGAGGAGTCCAGCCAGTGAGCCGCTGTGCTTTGGCTGGTGTGGAACATGACTACCACTGTCACTACAGCTGATCACAATCTGCTTTTAGCAGCTACTTTGGCTTCCACTTCACGTTGCTGTGTCTGCAAGGAGTTCCAGCCTCTTTTTTTTTTCTCCTTTTCAGATTTCCTAATTTCACTGGTGGCATTCATTTGCCTGTAAATATTTCAGTGTCTTTGTGTAATTATGTATGTGTTTTATTGAGCTTTCTTAAAAATTGTATTACTTGAATTAGGGAGGTGGAGAGGAAAGAACTAATACAAGCATAATTCTGACACTGACTCCATACGTGTGCGATGTCAGTTGGCACATTTGTGATGCTAGTGTTGTGACGGTCTGTCCTGTCTACAACACGCTGCCTAAGTATCAGATTCAGCATCACCTCTGTTTGTAGCTTGTTGTCTCTGTTATGACACACAGACTCAGAGTTTGAAAAGAAACAGCCCAACAGTCTCTGCTATTCATGGAGTATATCACTGACCAGTACACGTCCATGTCGGTGTAAATGAAAGTGTTGCCAGCATGTTTGTGGTCCTCATTGGATGGATTTCTACGACATTAACCACATCCCACATTTGGAAAAGCTGACTTTTGATAGGTGGCTTTTGTCTGTGGACGGTTTCTGTGCGACAACCCTTTACAGATGTTTAGCTGGACTTGGAATAAGTGCCGTGGTGATGATGGGTGTGGTCCGACCCATGACCCCTGCTCTGTGTTCAAGTAACGTATTATTGACTGGTCCTGAATGTCCGCAGTGATGCACGTAGTGACTGTTAAGATGATGTCTATCTGGTTTACTTTGTCCATGTTTTGTTTTTTCCATGTTTTGTTTTTTCCTCAAATTTTAATGATCAATGCTGTTTTGTGTCCAGCACTCCTAAATGCTCCCAGCAGAGGGCGCCAGAATGCAGAGAAAACAGGTTTTAGATGATAGGAAGCCCATTAATGCTACTGTCGCTGTTAAATATTTAACGCAAAGTGAATTCCTCTTTAAATATAACGTTGGAATTTAAGTATTTTGTTAAGAGAGCTGTTGGTGCAAGCTCTTTATTACAGTGAAATTCTTAAATAAAATGTTGACATGTAATGAAATAAGTATACTTGTTTCTCAAATTGTGGTTGTACACAAACATCCTCAGGTGATGCTTCAGAAATACTGTGTATATACCAGGGTATGTTATCGGAGTCGAGCAGAGGGATTTGGACCACAGTGTGTCGAAAATGAATGAAATAATAAATAATTTGTCACTTTATCTCTCTTAATCTAACGTCACTATGCGTGTGTGTGTGAAGTAAATGTGAGGAAGAGGAGGATGATGAGAGCAAATCCTCTTATTGGGAATAAATCTGCCTCCTGTGAAAAGTCCATAGCTAACTTTACTCCTTGGTGATAATGGCACATTGCCGTCATATATAACATGTATCCACAGATAAATCCTCTGAGGCTGGATGTTTGTGTAGAACTCTGTGCTGCGCTGTGGAGCCAAGAATAGAACTTCTCACAGGCTTCCGGTTTTCGGATACAGTTGCCCTCGCCAGCACGCATGTTTTGCGGACAATTCCGGGAATTTAGCGCATAGTGACGTCCCAGTGAGCGCGGAAGTCAACATTGCACGTTTTATCTCCTGCACTTACACTGAGGAGGACCACAAAAACATGAGTGAGTCTTCTTTTTTCACACTTTGGCGACTGATAGGACCTCCAGAGTCTCAAATATAAGGATGATTAAAAAGTCGAATTTGCATAATACGAGACCTTTACAATATGTACTGGCTATGGAAAGCGTGAGTTATTAATTTGAATATTATGTTCAGAGCTGCATGAAAACATCATTAGTCTGGCGAGGAAGCAGTGTCTCACCTCCGCCGCTAGGTGGCTCCCCAGGCATTTTTTGATATTGAAAAGAAGTGACTTGGAGATGATGGATGGAGAGAATCCATCTCATGACTTTTTTTGCTCGTGTAGAAATGTCAAATTTCGTGCGTTTCTTTCAATGAATATGTGGCAGTAGTTTGTCAGCTAGAGCCCAGTGTATGTGGTGAGGATGAGGAGGATCACTGCTGCGTGATTTTACTCTTCATATTCTGCAGTTTGCGCGTTGGATAACTGAAATGTCGATATGATTTCCATGTGTCCATATTTTCCCGATGAAATAAATGCCTCAGTCTATTTTTTAATGTCCCCGCAGTCTGGCTGACATGCAGTTGGTGATTCAGCAGCTGCGGATTAGGCCCCGTCAGAGATTAAAGACTTAGTCTGTAGAGATGATGATGATGATGTCTGAGGTGAAAAATCAACACGGTGAAGGAACAGGTCGACATAAGGCGTTTTTAATGCTTGATGCGCGCCTGCAGCAGAGAATCCGACAAATGGCTCCTCATCTGTGCACGAGGATGTAACAACACGTGCGTGTTTTCATTCTTTTTTTTGTTTGTTTGTTGTTTTTTCTGCAGAAAAAAATCTGAGAAGACGCTTCTGCATGACTGAAGGTTTAAATGTGGGAGACAGTGATATGATTGTGACCCACACACACCATTTATTCCCCCTCTGAGCCACTGAAGGCCTCTGCAGCTGTTTACAATTACATCAAATGATAATAATAATAATAATAATAATAATAATAATGCGACTATTATTTCCACAATTTTCTTCCTTTTATTATAGAGAGAGAGAGAGAGAAAGAAAAAAATACACGTTCTGAACCGTTTTTCGTTTTACATAAAACCACACACATTTTTACAATATAATTTTTCACTTATTTCTTTATTCTTTAATATTAATTTCACGATATATGAGAACGACTTTGAGATATACATTCCATCTTTTTGAAACCACAATAACACTACACATACGGTTTTATAACATTTCCACAGGACCCATTGGATTGCACAGAATGAAAAATGTCTATATGCACATTTTCCTCTTGAACGATCTCTCTCTTTTTTATTATTATTATTATTATTATTCGTACACCGAATTCCAAACGTAATTTCTGAACAGGCCACGTATTGTTATTATTAGTTTTTTTTTTTTTTTCCCAAGTTAACGAATAGGAAGTTATTTTAAAACTGACTGTGTAGGATTTCTGAGATTAGGGCCGTGATTTGGAGAAGTGAATTGCTTTATTGTCGGTTTAAATGCCAATATTAAAATAATACATGTCAAATATTGTGAGGAAAAATACCAAACACTTTCACACAGAAGAATCGAGAATTTAGACCCAGCTTCGTTATGTTTTGTGTCTGAAGTATCATACATTCAATGCATAGTTTGTATAGCTGCTGCTGTGTTCTCTAGTTTGCATTTTTTTTTTAAACATCTGTGCAGGGGAAGGTCCAGATTTCCTCATTTATGAACAAAACCTCACTTTCTTTTTTACAAAGTGGTCTCTTCTGCTGGTTATTGCGGTTATTTTCTGCAATAAACAACACCACACTCGTGTCCATAATCACATTGCAAATTATCTATTTAGAAGAAAGTGTCTTTTTTTTTTAATTTTCGTCATAATAATAATAATGATGATAATCATCAGTGATGCACATTAAACCGTCGAATGTACCGTCTATCACAACGTTACATGAAGTGAAGTCTCGCGTGGGGAAGCACCACGAGAGCGAAGACAAGACGAACTCTGCCCTTTTTGCGATTTTTGTTTAAGGTCAATATTGTAAACGTTCACTCCACTGGAAAATATGTAGATGCACTTTATTCGTTCGCATATTTATACAACATGTATCGTCCATATAGTGTGTGTGTGTGTGTGTGTGCTGTGGGTGCGTTCGTTTTCCTCACCGCCTCCGTTTTTATTTGTCTGTGCGTGTGCGCACGCATGTTTTTTTTTCTGAATCAATGCAAAGACTGTATATGTGAGTGCGTAAATGTCCGCGTGTGTTCTGTGCGCGCTTTTACGCATGGATTAAGCAGAGGGGGGGCTGCGTTTGCGGGGAAGTCTTTTGTTTTATTTATTTATTTTTTTACACTTTTTATCCACTAAATGAAGAGGAGGGGGGGGGGGGTTTGCAGTTTAACATATAGTTCCAGCAATGACTTTTGCAGTCTACTCTTGTATGTTATATTTGTAAGCCTCTATGAGCCCCTCCATGGAGTGGATGAAACCAGATATGCTGCATATACCTCCTATAACAAAGATGGAGACGTCAAAGAAAACCTGGTGCCACTGCAGCTTTCTCCATAGAAGCTTGAGGTGGAAGATACTAGGCAGCAGAAAGCAGAGGCCTGCGCCCGTCAGGCTGCCGGTGAGGCCCATGAGGAGGGCGAAGTGTGGCACATAGATGGCCATGAGCAAGGTGAACACTACAAGGACACAGCGGAGAGTCAGTCCCCAGGATTTTAGGCGTCCGTCGCCGCCGTAGCAATCTGGAAAGTGCGCGCGTCCTCCGTCCTGGAAAAACGACTTCTCGAACACCTCGACGGCGGCGAAAAACGGCAACGGATACGAGAGCAAAGCTTTGGCCACCAGGAAGAGGTTGACGACGGCGCGGATGGTTGGGGGCAGGTTGTCGGTGATCACCTCCTTGGTTTCGTCAGCCCAGGTCAGGTAGGCCACCAGGGCGAAGAGGCCTTTGAGGATGCAGGCGGCGATGTGAGTCCACTTCATCATGCAGTGGAACTCGCTGGGTTTCTGCATGTTCCCCTCCAGCGACGGCAGGAAGATCTGCGACGTGTAGCTGAACACGATAATCCCAATGGAGATGGGGAACTTCTTGACGTCGATGTAGAACTTGACCTTGTCCCAGGCCCAGTCCCGCGCCCTGGAGAGGCAGTAGGCGATGACCAGGACGTTGATGACGAAGTGGGCCATCGTGCACAGCAGGCTGAACTTGGACACGGCTTTCAGGTTCTTGAGGAAGGCGCACGGCAGGAGGGCGACGGTGGCGATGATGGCCCACGACTTCTGCGAAATGGGCATGTTGGGGAAGCTGTTGTACATGAGGTTACCGCTGACCACCACGTACAGGATGCACGTCATCACCAACTCGATGATCTGGGCTACATTCACGACGTGGCCTCCTAACGAGGGGAACCTGGGGGCGCAGCAGGCGTTCGCAATGTCCACATAGGAGTCCCTCACACGGACCAGCTGCCCGTCCTCGTCCTCCTCGTACAGGCAGGCGATGAGGATTTTGCCCGTGTAGCAGCACACCACGGCGGCGAAGATAATCAGAAAGAGTCCGAGGTATCCTCCGTGCAGGATGGCGTAGGGCAACCCGAGGACAAACATCCCCTGAGGACAGACACAAAGGCATTGTGGGTGAGTATTAATTTGTTAAAATTATTATTAATTTCAAACTACATGACATCATAATAGACTTTATCTTAGTGCGGCCTGTAACTGCTCTCCACGTTGTGTGTTTTCCACTTTGCTTTGAGCGCCGTCCGCCCACCTCTGACGTCACCGTGAGCTGGAGGAGACACACTCTGACGTCACAGTGGCGGCCGTGATAAAGAAAAGGATTGCGCCTGCCTGGTGATTTTTTTTTTTTGTCGCATAGCCACACACACACACACACACACACACACACACACACACACACACACACACACACACACACACACACACACACACACACACACACACACACACACACACACACACCTACGCACTTTCACTGACGCTTCTGCGCACTCACAATTAAATTTTTTTTGTCTTGTTTCAGCCTAAATATGCTCTATAAAAAAGTAATTAACTCTATTTCTATTATATTTAAAGTTAATATTTAAATAGGTGTGCCAACATTATAATTCATATTATTTATGATACTGATATTTATCTATGTGTCGTTATGTTCTGGCTACAATTATTATTATTTTTTAATCATTTTCCACGATCCATGTGTTGTTCCAGGTGAGCAGTTATCAGGGAGGAGATCACGCAGTGTGTGTGTGTGTGTGTGCGTGTGTGTGCGTGTGTGTGTGTGTGTGTTGAGAAAAGGGCGCGGGTGTTGGTGGGTACATGGCACTGCTCTAAAAACCTCTGCATTCTCACAATGACAGTGCGTGGAAATGTGAGAACAAACCAAGGATGAAAAGCGACACACAAAAAAAGAAATGATTTATTCCACTATTATTAATAAATAAGTAACTTGATGAAGTTGCTTTAAAGGGGACTTAAATTAACCTTTAATGGACAGTGTTATGCGCTCGCGCAGATGTGCGTGTGTCTGGTTTTTTTCACAGCTGATCCGGACGCGGCTCAGACAAAAACACGAAGCACCAGAACCGTAGCGTTTATAATCCACGAAGTGCGTCTTTACCTGGATTGCATTCGTGACGTTCCAGCCCGCCTCCCAAGCGGTAATTCTTGGTCTGACTTCAGTCAACTCGTTGTTCGGACCCCCGTCCTTTGAGCCGGAGTGCGCTGGCCCGGTTCCGTCCCTCTGGTAGTGGCTGTCTCCGTCCAGCGCACTGCCGTCCCCGCTCGGCTCTCCTCCCATCTCGTCGGATGACAGGATGTCCATCTGCATACCTTGTCTGTGGTCGTAGTCCAAGTCGTCGCAGGCGGCAAAGCCAAGCCCCTCGTCGTCGGTGGCGGCCTGGAAGCCCATCCTGGCGAACATGCCGCTCACCTTCGCCTGGGATTTGTTGGACACAGCCGTGGCTGCGTTTGACAGTTTATTGGAAAGCTTGCCTCTGATTAAAGTCGCCATTTTTCGCTCCTCTCTTGAGTGTCCGCAGCTTAATTAGTGTTTTTCTCCTTCAGTCGGAACAAAAACGTGAGGCTACTTTAAGTTGCAGCTCTTGATTCTCTACATTAGTTAAAGCCACGAGAGAGGGAGGGAAGAAAAAGGCGCAAGTTTTTGTTTCGAAGACACCGATGGTTTTTCAGTTTGCTATCTCCGCTCCTGGTTCAGTGTTCGCCTGCTGCTCTCGCGTATCCTCAGGTTCATGTCACCTTCAGACGTCGCTGCTCTGTCTGTGCATCCTGGCACCGCGCTCTGGTTCAAGACGAGTAGCGCACCTCCGTTTCAGCCGTGCGTGCGCAAAAGCTTTACGCACGACAAAGCGGGCAGCCACAGGTTCCAGAAAAGGCCTATGATGATACTATCGCTTTCTTTTTGGGTTATGAGGTTGGAAAGCAGCGGTTCCTGGAGCAGGCTGAAGGTTTTCAGGTGCCTTTACTGATGCCTATGCGGTACCGTGGCGCCCAGAGGGGGGAGAGGAGGAAGAGGAGGAGGGAGGCGGAGGATGAGGAGGAGGAAGGCACGTGTCCTCACCAGCCTGCCAATGCAAAGCACGTCTCCAACCCTCCCAGTGCCCCACCACACGAGAGGACGGGAGAGATTTGCTGCATTTCTAGGGGAGGCGCTTGTGAACCCCTACCATTCCTTTCCAAAGCCATAAAACATAAAACCTCCTGCCAACATCCAATGACATTCCGGGGCCCTGACATTTTGCATAACTTTACGCCTATAAAAGGAGGCTGGAATTCAACGAAAATCCAAACTGGCGGATCAGATATTATTACATAGAAAAGTAGGATTCCTTTACTTACTTCCTTTTTTCAATCAATTGATGCGGAACAATACAGGGTTTTCTTTTTCTTCTCACGGAGAAGTGGACGCGGGGCTTCAGAAAGTCACTCAAGTTGTTTTTGGGATTAAGTCGTGTTGTGTTTGTTGAGGGGAAAAATCGTGCGTCTTTTTTTTTTTTTTTTTTTAAATTATGGTAAGATATAGAGTTGGAGACGGGTTTTTTTGCATCTACTCGTGCAAAATGTGATGTATTGTTATTTTTTTTAAATTAAAGCCAAATTTTAATACTTTTGTTAGAATATTTTGTGTTTTCAGGCTGAAGTCTTCCTCACTTCCTTCCCTCAGTAATTCATTCATTCAGTGACAGTGTGTGTGATGACAGTCATGGAAAATGGCGGAGTTTGTATCGGGATAAATATGGTACAGTATCTGTTAACTTAGAAATAAGATGTGTGTATGCTATTTCATGTTCTTTAAAATAAAAATAAACGCCTTTTGTCGGCAGATAAATTAAGTGTTTTTACACATTTTTCCTCATTTTATTTGAAAACAAAAATCACGCAATTTTTTTTTTTATTTTTTGGTGTAACATTTGCTGTGATATTATGCTGTTATAGCGCAGTATCATCATCATCATCATCATCACTGTGATGCAGAGGAGTCACGGCCTGGATCTAAAAGAGCAGTAACACACGTCTGCTGCTGCTGTTTGCTTTGTAATTGAGATATGAAAAAATAACACAACAAAAGCTTTTAACCTGGTTTTTTCCTTCAATAGAACAGAATCAACTGTGTCATCACATGACAAACCGCAAACCAAGAGGCGGTTATTGTTTCCAACAAAGCTGCAGAGATATTCACAGAGACATTATTTAAAAAAAAAATCAAAATATAATTTGATGCATTGCAAACTGAAAAGTTCCATACAGGAAATATCGGAAATGTATTTAATATAATTGTATTTATTTTTTTTCCCCAGTACGCTGTGTTGCAGTGGTGCCACAGTGAGGTTCAGTGGCAGCGTAAACAGGCCGAACCACAGCGACCGTTGTGCAGCTGTGGCTGTTAGATCCTAAACCTGGTCCTACATCTGAAAAAAAACAAAAAAAAAAACACCAGACAAATCATCCACCCAGTCTGACTCACGTTCTCATCTCTATCTCTCTGTGTGTGTGTGTGTGGTTTAATGTTTAGTTGTGAGACTGAAAAATGGCTGCTTTCCCCCTCTTTGAAAGAGTTAATTGCGGAGGCTGTTATCAGCGGAGTGCAGGCAGCTGTGTGTGTGTGTGCGTGCGTGCGTGCATGCATGTGTGCGTGTGCATGTGTGTGCGCGCTGCATGCTGAAAAGAGCAGCCGTGACACCAAAAGCCAGCAGCTTACACATGCGTTTTTACGACATGCCGCACACCTTATTATAATGATAATAATGATAATAATAATAATACATTTTGTTGTCATTAATTCAATTCAAACAACTTTATTATCCCACATGCAGGAGCAATTTCTTAAAGGCACAATGTCTCAAATTTAGCAACATTCTTAAGTTGAATGTTCATTTCCACGTGTGTTGGAGAACCTGCAGCTCCTGATACACAGATAACATGCTCATCATCCTGAGCTAATGAAAAACAACAATTGATTCAATTAGGTGATTGTACACACACACACACACACACACACACACACATACAAATTAATTATGATGAATAATCCAACAATTGATCTTCAAATTTCATGCCAAATAACAATAATGTCACGTACATTTTTTTTATACACACTGGACCTTTAAGAGCAGCAAAGACACCACATAGCAGCACACAGCATAGTTCATCCACATGTGTACATGTATACATATACACAAACATATACATGTACATAACAACGCCCTTCATGTGTGCATGGCTATCCTGTCTGGATATAAGGCCTGTGATGATGAAGCTCACACATGCACGTGATGTAGTGCACAAAGATCTGAGGCCTCCTTCCTCTTCCTCACACCTTTTCAACCTCTTTCTTTCTTTTTTTTAAACGAACGTCTCACATTGGTGGAACACACGTTTGGACACCAAACGCCTCTCACATCCTTATACATATAGTCAAACACAGACTGTGATTGTGATTCTTGACGCGCCGACTCTGTGGTTGCGTGTCCTTCACGCGCAGACACAGGGGGGGGGGGTGACAGTGATTCTCGCAGTTTATCGCACTGTCATCCACTGTCTGCGGGTCAGCGGGGCCGCGCGTCCCACGAGGATCCTCGTCTGTGTGTGTGTGTGAGCAATCAAAGCTCCTTATCTTTTTTTTTTTCCTTATTTCCCAACATTGCATGTTGCAGCGATCCAGGCGACATGGGAGGAAAAATCCAAAATGGCACAGCGTTCTCACTTCAACATTCATTTCAGCGTGCACCCACCCCCATCCACACGCGCGTCGCCCCTTCTCTCCCTCCCTGCACAGTATTTCACCCCCGGGTCTCCCTTTTCACATTACACACGTGGGTGAGCTGGCACAAGGTTCTCCGCCTTCGTGTAACCTCCTCCCGCCTCCGCCGACCCTCACCCTCCCTCCCTTCCTCCCTCCCTTCCTCCCTTCCCCACTTTCCTCGAATCACAAAAATACAAACCTAATTTTCGCGTTTATTGGGAGACGTTTTCTCCTGCGTGGAAACAGCATTTTCTCACAGCAGATCCAACATGAATGAAGAAACGGACAAAGCCATTTTCTTGATATATATATATACACACACACACACACACATGTCCAGTAAGTGCCTTGTTTTTAAAGTTGCTGCTGCATTGCGTGACTCACATTACGCAGGCTTAACCACCAGGCTTTTATGTTTCCATGGCATCGTTGACCGCAATTATGTGGATCCACATGCAGTGCCTTTTCATTGTGGGCTATGATTACTTCATCCATTAAATGATTTCAGCGAGAAAAGGCGCGTGAGAGTATGTGTGTGTGTGTGTGTGTGTGTGTGTGTGTGTGGCTGTTACATGAATCCTTTTGACGCACGACCCAGATAAAAATCAGACTATTTCAGGAAGAGAACAGGTCCAGGATAACAAAACCTGAACTAAAACTACACTATTTTCCTCACCTAAAATATCTCATATAGCCCAGAAAACACACGCACGAGTCCTTTCATTTGATTTAACCCGTGATTATCTGTCTGCTGTGTCTATCTGCCAAAAAACCAGCCAGGCAGAAAATACCACCCAACACTCATTGATTAATGCGGGACAATGAAAAGGCACTACAGAGTGCGGGCTCTCTGGGGGACTGACTGTGTGTGTGTGTGTGTGTGTGCGCAGAGGAGGGGAATTAGCCCACATCAGGCTAATCACAGGGAGACCTCCAAGTCCATTAACATTTGCATCACAATCACAGGTAGCACGATGTCTGTCACGCGCATACGGTTGTTATTATCTACCGTCCGAACATCTCTGCGCGTCAAACCGGCGGGATTTCAGCACCTTGGACAGCGCGGGCTGAATCTGCGGCACTCTCTCCTGAGAAGCCAAATTATTCTACCGCTTTATCCTCCACGTGATGTCATCATGTGGGGCTTTAAAAAAAATTATTAGGCAAATAAAATAATATATATATAGATATATATATATCTATATATATCTATATATATATAGATATATATATATATTATCTCCCAAATGTAGATATAAAAAGTAGTAGTTTTTATATCAAGAAGAAAACAGCTATAACACGCAACTCATGCAACTAAGATCATTTGACTTATTTTCTAAAAGTGATTCCATTATACTGGGTTTAATGTTACACATACCTGTACACTTTCTAGTTTGTCTATTTATTGTTTTTATCTCAACACGCACTGGCTAAAAGATACTAACAGTAGAAATTCTGAATTGCAATTGCTGCGTTCAGGAACATCTGATTTTTGACGTTTACAGGAATTGATTGCGTCAAATTGAATGCACGACTTCCACCCCCCCCCCCCCCCCCTCCATGTCGTCTACCAAAAACCACTCAAACACTTATGTTTGTGTTAAACTAGCGGTGGCAACAAAGTACATTGTGTGTTTTTTTTTGTTTTTTTTGGGGGGGGGGAAACAACAACAGAAAATATGATGCAGTCATGCAAACACCATAATATTTCTCTCCACTGCGGAGCATCGGAGAGAGTCACAGCCTCCGCCCACTTCCACACAGAGACATCCAGGTGGCCCACAGTGGTAAACCACTAAGAGCCTTTTCATTAGCCCTAATGCGGCTGTTTAATGGCTTATTATGGGCTCCCAAGAGACTCCCTCAGTGTCAGTGCTGCATGATGGCTCCTGTCTCAGAACACCAGGACAACAGTGATCTATCTATCTATCTATCTATCTATCTATCTATCTATCTATCTATCTATCTATCTATCTATCTATCTATCTATCTATCTATCTATCTATCTATCTATCTATCTATCTATCTATCTATCTATCTATCTATCTATCTATCTATCTATCTATCTATCTATCTATCTATCTATCTATCTATCTATCTATCTATCTATCTATCTATCCATCCATCCATCCATCCATCTGCGTAAAAGAGTCTGAAGTGTTTCCTCGTGTCGGTGAGTTTATTCCACTGTGCTCGGTGTTTGCTTCCAAACGCTCCCTAGGCGCCTTTTTGCTGTTAACCCACGGTGACTCCGCTCTCTCCATCAAACCCTTTGACGTCGTCTTTTTCCGGGTTCACTCTCCTGCTGCGACACATTAACATTGTAATTGCCTTTTTTTGAGCACAATAAACGGAGCCAGTCCGCGGGGACCTGCACAGCCCGGGGCTGGCACAAAGCTATGCCATCGATTTTTCACTCTCTGCCAGCAAAACAACCAAAAAAAAAAAAAAAAAAAAAAAACCTCAGCCATGGAGAAACACAAACCTACCTTTTGACATGAGTGTTTTTCTTGTACGCTGAAATTGAAATTGTGCAGATGATGATGTTTGTTGGCGGCCATCTGACACTTGCCTCAGGGAGTGCATAAATTATAGCTAATTATAATAATTTGTCTAGTAATGACTTAAAATATCAGTGCGATAATTGTTCTCCTTTTTTTTATTGTCAGACACAGAAGCACAAGTAGGAAAGAAAGCTGTATTGATCAAATGCGAGGTGATAGATTATCATCAATACCTCTTACACATAATCCACTCAGTCCTTTCTATTGATGTGTGAGTGTGTGTCTGTTAAAAACACATTATAAAACACAAGGCTGTGTGTGTGTGGTCACAGGCAAAGAGACCTCAGTGGCCGTTTAACTGGTGTGTAGTAGTTTTGTCCTCATTAAAGTTTGATGTGGTGGGAGCAGCAGCAGCAGCAGCAGCAGACATCACAGGGATTCCCACGTTTGAATTACTCTGCACTTTGACTGAGAGAGCACTGAGGTTCACTGTGTGTTTCATCCTCAAGCACTTGGCACAACACAAGGGAGTTATCCACCAGTACAACCTGTGTCATATACCCTCAGCTTTAAGCTGCTGTTGTGTGGGATCATGTTACATCCCCCGATTAAAGCTCCAAGTCCATCGTTTGTCCCTGAAACACCTGAATATCATCTGTTAAAATCCTCTACAATCTGGTGTAGAAGGAGTCTGGAAAGGGTTCTGTTCTTTCGTCAAAGCTTTGTCCAAAAATACAGAGAGCGATGAGGACAGCTACACTTATTCTGACGACATCACATAGTTGTTGTGTTGGAACAGCAGTGTTGCTGAGAATTTGATTATCAGGTGAGACGACCATTGATGGAACCTCTGGAGTCAGTGAGTTAAAGGGACACTGTGTAGTATTTATGGGTTTATATTACCCAAAATCCACTTTTTTATACATATTATGTGCTCCTGCATTGTCTAGTCGCTGTATAATATTTTTTGTTTCATTTTCGTAGTGTTTCAAAAAGTCATGTAAAATAACCTGGTCACGGGCCGCGGTTGCATAGCCACTGTTAGCAGCGAGACGCCATGTTTCTACCGGAGCCTGTGAGGACAAACGCGAGAGAACAAATCGCTTTACTTGTAGCGGAAGTCCCGCCTCCTCTCTCTCGCTTCGTCTGCTACGGCCGCGGTAGCTCGCCCTCTCCCTCATCTGCTGACACGGAGAAAGACGAAGAGGACGACATATGACCCGCTGCGGACACCGTAGCGCTCAGGGAAGGGAGGGGGTGAGCAGAGGAGCAGTTCTTTGTTGTAAATTTCAGCCTCTCCTCTAGATGACACTATAAACTACTTACTTCACCTTTAAGGTGAAACATTTTATTGTAGATGTAAGCGAAAAGCACCAGCTTAACAAACTCAGGACAACGGCAGCTGTAACTCTGTGTAACCATGGCACCCATACTTTGTGTGATATGCCATAACTCTGGAATTGCTCAACTGTCAACATCTCCATTGTTCATCTTTGACATTGTCTCAGTTCTCCTCAGATCTGAGCCCTTTCCAATAAAGCTTTTCAACTCAACTCACCACTGACTCCAGAAACTCCTCCTCATCCTTGGTCGTCTCGCCCAAATCTCAACAACAGTGGACAGCTCAGATCTGAGGAGAACAGACATCTGAACAGTGAGGCATCATCGCAGATTCTGGTGAGCAGCGTCACATATAGTCTGTAAGCCTTGAGATAGAGTATCAGGCCCATATGCCTAGGGAGGGAACCTTGAAAGGTGCCTAGTTTGTGTCTTATCCAAGTAGAATTTTCTCTCACAATGTGGCCCCTAAAGGTCTCCTCAAGCCTTGTTTCACTGGTTGGCAGGATGGGTGTTTGGGGGGGGTTGTCCTGTTGTTTCTCAGTTGTGGCACCATGATCGAGTTTTTTGACCAATTTGGCCAAAAAAAAAATCCTGGAAAGATTTAGGGTAAAAACAAACCGCTCTCCACAGATGCCAAGGCCTGCACTGACCTGAGGATATGTGGCTTCAAGAAGAATGTTTCAAGCACATGAGCTGGCAAAGAATGGCAGATGTTGTTGGACCTCCAGCAGCAATTACAATATCAGTCTCAGTCCAGACATCGTCCTTTAGTCCACAGCGGAGAAAAGAGTCCTGAGCTTAGCGTCCTCTAGGAGGAAGGCATGACAACATCATCAGGAGGAAACACCTGAAGTACTGTGAGCTTGCAGAAGAATTCCAAGAGGCTGGCCAAGAACCAGGGTTTACCCAGAATTCAAGGCAAAAACAACAGTCCAATCGTCATCCACCGACAAACCACTGCCCCTCCAGCCCTGAGATGTAGCGGGGAAAGAGAGAAAAACACCAGTCAACGGTGGCCCAGTGTCCAAACATCACCTGTACAAGGTTTTATCCATCACTGGATAATGTCGTGAGGCCTGAGTCCAGACCTTCTCCACCGGTTGCTACTCGCACATGTGAAGAACCCAGTGGAACAGTGTGTCTGTGAATTGCATTCACACCAGCAGAAGAATCTCTGGATGATCCAGGTGAGCCCAATTTGAGCATGAAAGAGCCAGAGCTCATCCATCCTGCGCTCAGTGCATAGACTTTATGAACTTTGTTCTCTATGTTGTGAATCAATAGAGAAAGACATTTTGTTGTCTTCACTTCGATATCGTGATGTATCCCTATATGATTGTCTTGCAATATATCGATTATCACAGAACCGTATCGTGATATTATTGATATCATGTATCGTATCGGGTACCCTGTGATTCTCACTGCAGTGAATCCATATGTTGAGTCCAGTACATTGAGATTATTGGCTTCTTTTTCAAAAAATCTTAAAAGTGCCATATGTAAGAATCTGGCCAAAAACAGTTACTACATTGAAATTCAAAATACCGAGGTCTTTCAGGTTTCGTTTTTCTGACGTAACTGGCAACCCGTGGTTGCTCGGCAGCTGAGACTCTACTGACTGCAGTGATTGGTAGACGGCGGTAGGTGGCGCCACATGCCAAAACATGATTTCAAAAGATAAACATGATTTGCAGTCTGCAAAATATATTTTTTAAAGCAAATATTTTTGCTGTACTGTTGTTGTTGGTGAGTTCAGTTTGTTATATGAACATTATTCCTGAGTCTCTGTGACATATTAGGAGGATTTTATGGCCAGTTGCTTTAGATTTATTACATAATGCACCTTTAATTCACCGATAGCTATCGGGACATGTAGAAACAAATTACGCACTGTACATTTAAGTGCCTTTTTAACCCAAAACATTTTATGTGGAATTCTTACTTGGAGTATTGGAGCAACATATTAGAGAAAGAAGAAAATTAAACAAACAAGCAAAAACGTGACCACACCCATTCCAGACGACCATTATTGACATGTCACAGTAGTGGATTCATTGTTGTTGTTTTTAATGGAGTATGGATGGACGACACTTTTGTCTGGATAAACAAAGCCGGAGTCAAGTCAGGTGGTTTTAGCCCCAGTCATTTTAACGCATTTAATGTCGCTCTAATGTTTTTTAGTCTTTTTCTAAAAAGCCATCAGGTAAAACTGTAACACTGGGTTTTTAGAACCAAGCAGTCAAAACACAACTTAACATCTTTCACTCCACTTCACTGTGTTGCTTGCATTAAGCAACCTTTTATGTCTCTAAAAATAAATGTTCCTTTAACCACGTGCCAAATTGAAAGCTGGCATCAAACAAATATAGCCTGGAAATCCCCCCTTTTCAAATCAGCATTGATGCTTTGTTTATTCCAGTGCATCCAAATGTTGTTATTAATAAAAAACCCATCCATTTCCTCTCCCCATTCAGCCTGAATGACTCATTAAAATGCACATTTTCTTTGCAATTGACTACATTCACGACCCGCTGAAAGCTTTTTGTTGCGCTCCTGTGATGTTCGGCGGGGCCTTCAAACAGCTCCGCTCTAATTGAAACAGTGCTCGTGGAGACACTTTCTCAGAGCTCGGCGAAGGCAAACTGCTGGTCACGTTACACACAGGTCTATGAATACAAAACCACATATGCTTTTGAAAATGGGTTTTTCCCCTCCACGTGCTCACCATCCCCCACAGTCAAACCGCGCAGCCACTTTGGGCTGTCATTAACTACTATTGTCAGCGACACAATCAAGAGCAGGGGGGTGGGGTGGTGGTGGTGGTGGTGGGGGTGTACTCCAGCACTTATCATGAGCTCTTCTGAGAGAGAGAGAGAGAGAGAGGGAACCCACAAAAAAACACACCAAACACACTCCAGAGGAGGACGGATGTTACTATCGATTTCTGAGCTGATGTGCGAGAAGCCTGGCCACAAAAGGTGTTTTTGTCTTTATTACAAAACTATAATTGTTCTGAAGAACCAGGCCAGTGTCTGACTCTATTGTGCTATTTAGACCGCGGGTCGATACAGCTACTGCGACAGTCTATAGTTTGATCTGAGTCACTCGTATAACGCCTTGAATAGAGCCCCAAACCCATCAAAGATACAGGAGACGCTATATAGTGCAGGTTTGTTTGTCTCTACTGTTCTGATTATGTTGTTATGTTGTTTCCCAACTCTAGGAAGTGGTCACAAATGTTCCCCTCGAAGGGAAACTATAAGTGGTTCACGTGTATAAATACCTGGGTGTCTTGATTGATGACTCCCTCTCTTTAAAGGTGCCATATGTAAGAATGTGGCCAAAAGCGGTTACTACATTCAAATTCAAAATACTAAAGTCTTTTCGGTTTTCCTTTTCTGACGTAACTGGCAACCCGTGGTTGCTTGGCAGCTGAGACTCTACTGACTGCAATGATTGGTAGATGGCGGTAGGTGGCGCCACATGCCAAAACGTGATTTCAAGACATAAACATGATTTGCAGTCTGGAAAATGTTTATTTTAATGCAAATATTTTGTCTGTACTGTTGTTGTTGGTGAGTTCAGTTTGTTATATGAACATTATTCCTGAGTCTCTGTGACATATTAGGAGGATTTTATGGCCAGTTGATTTAGATTTATTACACAATGCACCTTTAAAGTTGCATGTGGAGAAACTTGTGAAGAAGTTGTGGCTAAAATTGGGTTTTATGTTTCTCTTTTTGAATTCGTCGGTGCAACTTTTTTGTCAGTGTTGGATTATGGAGATCTTTTGTACACGAATGCTTCTGCTCCATGTCTTTCGAAAGCTTGACACTGTTTTCTCATGCATCCCTGAGGTTTATTACAAATTGTTAAGTGTCAACACATTATTGTGAGTTATACTCTCAGGTGGGATGGCCAGCTCTGGCCACCTGAAGGATCAGTCATTGGTAAACTTTCATATATAAGGCAACATTCAGACTATTACTGACCTACATTTGTACCTTAATTTCACTGAGAAGTACTGATCCATACTCTTTCCTTTTGTCCATTCTGCACCTTTTGTGTGGAATATGCTGCAGAAAGACTTCAAAACTAACAGAGTTTATTTCATTGAACACGTTCAAATCCAAACTGAGAGTTCTTGAGGCTGAACTCCACAACATGCACTTAATCTGGATTCTTTTCATTTGTTTTCTGCTCTTGTTTTAACTGTGTAAATGTGTAACTGTTGAGTGTTTTCGTATATTTGCTGCCGCCTATCTTGGCCAAGACTCTTAAAGTTCTTAATCTCAATGGGATTTTCCTGGTGAGATAAAGGTTAAATAAAATAAATATGACATTGGGTAAATATGTCGTATAGGCCCTGCTCACCCTTAAGCAAAGTAAGCAAACACGTATTTATATCATGAAGCATTTGAAACAGACAGAGAAGATACAGACATAAAATAGTCACACAATTTAAATTGACCTAAGATAAGATGTACTGTATCTCCACTGATCTGACATAGGGGGGAAATTCCAAAAATGACAGCTATGGAAGAGAAGTGCAGGTCGGTGACGTCAGCGCTCAGCACATATGTATGGATTGTGATATCACTCTTATGCATGTCAGATATATCTGATCTCGAAACCGCAGAAGTGACACAGATCTAATTTGACAAGTGGAATTGACAATCGGATTTCTGTGTCCACAAAGCCCTGATGTATATGTATATATATATATATATGCATATATATATATATAAATAAATATATATATATACTAAAGCTGCAGGAGAAAGTGGAGTGTGTGGACATTGGGAGCAGTTGCAGGTGAGCTGATTGACACAGCTGGTGCTTGTTTGTGATTATGCTCCAACTTTAAGAGAGAGAGGTTTTCACTGAAACAGGGAAGTGTGTGTGTGTGTGTGTGTGTGTTTTCTTGTACTTGCGGCATACTGAGGACCAGTGAGGGTTTTTAACCAACAAAGTGAGGTCATTTTACGGAGTGAGGACATTTTGGCCGGTCCTCACTTTGTTTTCATTGAAATCAATTCCTTAGGTTGCTATAACATGCTATACTCAATTTGTCAAAAAACAAAAAAACAAAAAAAAAAACCATTTTGGACTACATAGTATAGTATGACTTTTTTTTCAAATTTTGGACCAACATTTTTTTTCAATTTTTTTTTTTCAAATTTTGGACGACATAGTTTAGTATGACTTTTTTGTCAAATTTTGGACCAAATTTTTTTTTCAATTTTTTTTTCAAATTTTGGACGACATAGTATAGTATGACTTTTTGGTCAAATTTCGGACCAACATTTTATTTTATTTTATTTTTTCAAATTTTTGGACGACAGAGTATAGTATGAATTTTTTTTTTTTTTTAATTTTGGACCAACTATTTTTGGTCAGATTTTTTCTTAAATTTTGGTCGACATAGTGTAAGTATTATGTTTTTGTAAAATTTTGGACCAAAAATTTAAAAAAAAATCGAAAAAGTTTTCCAGCCCTTTTTGCTCTGGGGCTCCACCTGCAGACATTTTATGGTACTGCACCCAGTAGTTCTTTGTAGATGTCATTCATGAAGTAGATATTTGTAATTGTGTTGATTTATAAAGTGGAAATGCTGGTCCTCACTTTGTCAGCAACCCAGTCCTCAGTATGCAGCAAGTACAAGAATGTGTGTGTGTGTGTGTGTGTGTGTGTGTGTGTGTGTGTGTGTGTGTGTGTGTGTGTGTGTGTGTGTGTGTGTGGGGACAGCTGATGATGTGAGAAAGGCCAGGGCTCATCAGCATTTTGGAATTTGACTTTGTTGTTTATGTGTGGACAGCTTTGAGTCATGGGTTTCCTTGTGTGTATGTGTGTCTGCATGTGAGTGTGAGATGACTTGCAGGTGTGCACGTTAGAGTGAATGACATGTGGGTGTGAGAGTGGAGGTGGATCCTGGGAGCTGATTGGGTCCTGCACAGGAGGCTCTGGTATAAGAGGCCTGATCTTCTCAGGTTCAGTGGTCTTCCTTGAAGTCCTCTGAAATGGTTTGGGTTAGTTGTTGCTGCTGGTTTGTAGGGAAAAGGGAAAAGGGAAAAGGGAAAAGGGAAAAGGGAAAAGGGAAAAGGGAGTAGGGAGTAGGGAGTAGGGAGTAGGGAGTAGGGAGTCTCCACACACAGGTTTTCTACACTTGATTAAAGTCTTTCCAACTGTGAGCAGTCATTTTCTCTCAGAGTTGAGTTGAGGGAACAACAAAGAAAGACTGGATGGTTTTGCCCGTGGTGTTTCTCGCCCTCGCTGTTTTGTAAATGTTTTTTTTTTACGATACCTACAAGAAGAGAACTTCTCAAAAACTTGATTTACGAGCTGTGAAATGAAGCAAGACCTCAGCTTGGGCTCACCAGAGGGGAGAAAAACTGCTAACGTACGCCTGGTTGTCTGCCCGAGCTGCACCACATCACATCGTTAGTGTAATGATCCTCTAAAATGACTCGTGGGATCATCTGCTGAAATATCCAGAGGCATGTGGATGCTGGTTTCTCACCGTGAAATACATATTTGAATGATTTTCAAGTTTGTTAGAGCATCACATGTACACTCCCGTTCAAAAGGTTTGGGGTCACCTTTACAATTTTAACTCCCGTTAAAACGCACACACTTTTATTCATCAAAAGAGTTGCAAAATGAATAGAAAATATAGTCAAGACAGTGACAAGATTAGAAATAATGATTTTTATTAAAAATAATAATTTTGCCCTTTGGTCAAAGAACCAGCAAAACGGTTTTCAGCTATGCTAACATCCTTGCACAAGGGTTTTCTAATCATCCAATAGCCTTCTAACGCCATTAGCAAACACAATGTACCATTAGAACACTGGAGAGATGGTTGCTGGAAATGGGCCTCTATACACTTTTGGGTATAGTTGCTATTATATGGAATCACTTATGCACTTAAACTATCAAGTGTGAATGTGGAAGTGCGGTGCTTGTGTTCTCATGGAGTCTGCAGAGTGACCCTCAGACTCTTGGTACGTTTGCCGGTCTATGATACTTGGGTGGCTCCCTGCTCCGTCTGGTTGTTAATTCAGCCTTGTAAAATTGCGCTAAATCAATACTCTCAACACTTGTGTTCCTGTTATATTGTCTCCGATGCGTCTTTCATCGGAGGACTAGAGGTTAATGTTGCCTCTTGGCTTCTGCCTGACTTGAGCTGGAGCGAGCAGCGTCCCAGGGGTGTGAGACGACGACGGCTGCAGCAGCAACAACACATCTCATACGAGCTCTGTCAATATACTCAACTTCTCGCTCTTCTTTTTGACACCAAGCCTCGGGCTCTTTGTCCTTGTATCTACAATCCATGCCTTATTGCTTTCAGATCGCAGATCTTGTACTGTTTAAGCGGAACATGGTCGGACACAGGCATGGCTGCAGAGGACATCACACACACACACAAACACACATTCTTGTACTTGCTGCATACTGAGGACTGGGTTGCTGACAAAGTGAGGACCAGCATTTCCACTTTATAAATCAACACAATTACAAATATCTACTTCATGAATGACATCTATATAGAACTACTGGTTGCAGTACCATAAAATGTCTGCAGGTGGAGCCCCAGAGCAAAAAGGGCTGGAAAACTTTTTCGATTTTTTAAAAATTTTTGGTCAACAATTTTACAAAAACGTAATACTATACTATGTCGACAAAAATTTTTGGTCCAAAATTTGACCAAAAATGTTTGGTCCAAAAATGTTTGGTCCAAAAATGTTTGGTCCAAAAATGTTTGTGAGACACTATACTATGTCGTCCAAATGTGATTTTTTTTTTTTACAAATTGAGTATAGCATGTTATAGCAACCTAAGGAAGTGATTTCAATGAAAACAAAGTGAGGACCGGCCAAAATGATGTCCTCCATAAAAATGTCCTCACTTTGTTGGTTAAAAACCCTCACTGGTCCTCAGTATGCTGCAAGTACAAGAACACACACACACACACACACACACACACACACACACACACACACACACACACACACACGCACACATACATACTGCTGATGGTGGACACATTTTGAGTGAGATCTGAAAGGCCACAGTTAAAGCTGCAGTCTGAAATCTTTGTCGATGTTAAATATCTCTACATACCCTTTTGGAGGGTTCCACCAAGAACCCTTTTAAAACCTTTTATTCAAGAAATTGTTTTTTAAAGGGTTCTCTGGATCAAAATGGTTCTTACTGGAACCATTAGTGTTACCAAGAACCCTTGAAAAAAAACCCCTTTCTTCGGAAAAGGGTTTTTAAGAAGCAAATGGTTCCAGGTAGAACCTCGGCCCTTGTAGAAGGACCCTTTTGGAACCCTTATTTCTAAGAGTGTACACTCCTGGCATCTATGTGCTCACAGAGAAATCTACAGTCAAATCAGATAATACTAAATTATTCTGTCAGGGAAAGTTGTCTATTCAGTGTCAGGGTTCTGAATAACCAGTGAACATGTATGTATATAAATCACGTCGACATACAGTAATGAGATACTGTGTTTTTTTAACTGAGACATTAACATTCCAATCGAATAATAGAAACACGTCTCAAGGACTGTTCTGGAATGTACATGTAGTGCTTCGTTGTCATGACGAATATCGTCAATCACGGTCACATTTACTTCTGCTGTATGAAACATCTATTTTCTCCTCCGCTCATATCGGCAGCGACAGAAGTCAAGCGATCAGATCACAGCTCTTTTCCTAATTCAATCTTGAATGTAGCTTATCGTGTGTTTTTTTTTTTCTCTCGCCACGATCTGAACTGTTTTTCCACTCCTAGTTGCCCCGATAACATCTCTATTGTGCGCTTCTGTTTTCGTTGAGATAGCGGCAAACAATATTAAACACCTCCATATCTGCACCTTGCCCGTCCTCTCTCACCCTCAGTGCTGCTTTATTACATTTCCACCTTACAGCTCTCATGGTGTGGTCTGTGTCTATTCAGCACTTTTCTGGTCTTGATGACCCATTCTACTGAATTCAATGTTATTTGTATAGCATTAATGTTAGAGAAGAAACCCAGCAAATCACGCAATGAGCAAACACTGCAGCATCTGCCTCGACCGGTTGGGGTGAAAGAAAAAACATGTGGGACAGTAAGGGGAAGAGGAAGGGAGTGGGATTTTGGGACTGAAGTTGTTTGTTGGAATTAATAACTAGTTCATTAAGGCAGTGTTTCCCAGACCTGGTCCACAGGGAACCACTGCCCTGCATGTTTTAAAGCGGAACTAGACCGGAAGTTCCTATTATAGCTGTTTTTTTTGGTGTGTATCTGCGTCATTAACCTTGTTTATGAAGCCCTGACGGTTCGAAACAAACAGTTCAGCCATTGCTGAGAACGTTGTGTTTTATTGTAATCTCAGGGCTCAATGAGATCACTGAAAATCCCGTAATAGTTACGTAAGCAGCGGTTCTCCTGAACAACCGATCGTCCTGCTCCGGGCGGTAGTCCGGGTACATCCGGTTACGTACATTGAACCGCAGAAGAAGAATAACGTCCGTTGTGGAGGTGTTTCACGAGCAACAGTGTCTTCTGACTCTGGGTCTGACTCCGGTTTAAAGTCATAAAAGGGACTGTGGCGGGGAGTCGTGACAAAGCTATTTTTAAACACTGTTAAAACAATGTTTTGATAATGAGGAGCAGTGCATCCGCCGTTCCAGAGGGGGGCGCTGCGCTTCTGAGAACGGATGTGCTGGATAGTACTGGCCAATCACAAGACTCTGTCTTCTGGGGGTGAAAGTTCACTCTGAAATCTCGCAGCAGAAAAACACTGTCAGAAAAGAGGATTTCTATCGGCTAGTTTACAGCAACTAGGAGGTTTTTGACCATAAAAACAAGTTAATATATGTAAGTAGACCTCCATAACTAACATATATGTGCAACAGGACCACTCTATGTGACCTTTAAATGTTGCCCTGCTCCAACACACCTGATTCAAACCCTGCAAAAATCCTGATAACACCAACCCTTTCGACATCTAAAACATGGAGGGCAGAGGGTCCCCGAGGACCACAGTGTGTGGAGGAGTGATATGGTCTGTCTTTCTTTTTATCTGTGAAGCTGTTAACAGCACATTTTGTGCTGCTGAGTCATTTCAAAGACACAATTCTCCAACTGCGTTATAAATATCGTTCTCCCAAAAAGAGGAAATAAACAGCCCAAACATGACTCCGCTAAAATGATTTTGTGGATTTTTATTTATGGGCCACATAGGATTTTTGTATTCTATCAGATTTTACGTTTTCATCTGTTTGATATGCAAAATTAGCTTTATGTGTGGGTCAAAAGGCATTAACATGGTCAAAAAATAACTCCAAGGTTCCTCACAGAGGAACTGGAAGCTGTGGTGATGCCATCTAAAGGGACAAAATGTAAGAGTAGATACACAAGTTACACCATACATCGTTCATACCCGTTCCTCAACCTACTGCTGTATTTGAAATACAGTTTGCTCCTGTACCTCCTGTAAGTCAGCATGTGCTTCTGGCTTCTCCACTGTATTTTTCTGCCACGTAAGCAGTAAACGCTCCAGGAATGGTAGTGTTGACCAGGTGATTGGTCTGCCATTGTTTCCCTGACTTAAGAGCGTCCTGTTAGCTTCTGCTGTGCTTTATGTTATGTGCTAAAACCCATTTGTGAACAGTGAACACGGTAAAATACGGTGTTAATCCTGCAAAACGTCACCGTGTTAGGATGCCCGAGCATGAGCTGCTAGTATAAGATGAATGTCAGGATACTGCAGATCTGGAATAATGTCTTTTCCGACTTTTTCCAAACTCATAAAAAGTACTCACATGTGGGTATTATACGGGTCAGATATAGTCAGACTGTCAAGCTTTGCAAAATATCGGTTGATCTTCGTGGAGTGTGCAGTGATTTTGCAGCATCTTAGGCAACATTTATCATCCTTTCCATATGTATTTTTTTTTTTTATATTATTTATTTATTTATTTTATAATTTATTAAGAAACCAATAATTAATCAACACTGAAAACCCTAGTTTTCCTTTTAGTAGTTGACTCACATTCAGATGTCCTCACCTTCATCTGAAATGCCTCCTCTTGTCCTCATGGTCTCAGTCCTCATCCATTCTTCTTTCATTCTCTCCATTTCTCTTATAACACCACCCTCTCTTTTTTCCACCTCTCCTCCTCCTCCCCCAGTGTCCATTCCTCCTGTGTCCTCTCTCCTTCCTCTCTGTTGTGATCATACCTCCACCAGGCACCTGACTGCAGATAATCACCCAAGACCAAAGAGGAAAAGGGGGGAAGCACAATTTTTATCTGCAGCCACAGCTGCAATTCATTGTAGAGTGGTGAATGGAGAGATTAATAGCACCCCACCACCACCACCACCACCACCACCTCCCCTCTCTTTTCTCCTCTTCCCCCCCTTTTCCTCCACTTTCTGTCAACGCTGCCTCCTACAGCTGTGTTTTCTGAAGAGTGAAAAAAAAAAAAAAATACTCATCTCAATTTCAATGCCCCATTTAACAGCAACATTAATAGATTTGACACAGATGAAGATGGAGTTGCATTTTGGAACTGTCCTTTTTCATATTTATGTCTAAAAAAGGACTGAGTATTACATAGTTTTGACCAAGTGCATAATTAAAGTTGCTTTAAGGGATGCAAAGGCAATAAGATTTGCTCTCACAATTACAAAAAGGAACAGGAATTTTGAGCCCAAGGCAGCACAACTCAAAATGAGTTGTAAATGTTAATGTCACTCTGTGAATATCACACTGATGAAAAGAAAAAGAGTGGAGCTGGACAGTACTGCAGGCAAACAGGAAGTCATCTACATCCTTTAATTTGTACACTGCTAGAAATGTTCCTGTAAAAAACACAGTAAGGGCGATGCCAACTATTATGATGGTAAATTTCAAGTCATTCCGAGATACTTTTTGTTTTTTGAAGAAAGTCAGTTCACTGTCAAAGTGCATCAGGGCAAATGGATCATTTCCTGAATTTCAAAAATTCATTAAAATTATTCCTTAAGAGGTTTGCAAATATTTTTAACTGATCCTTGTTCAGGGTGATGCCGACTATTATGATGGTAAATTTGAAGTCATTCCGATATACTTTTTGTTTTTGAGAAGAAAGTCAGTTCACTGTCAAAGTATGGATCATTTCCTGAATTTCAAAAAATCATTTAAATTATTCCTTAAGAGGTTTGCAAATATTTTCACCGGATCCTTGTTCAGGGCGATGCCGACTATTATGATGGTAAATCTCGAGTCATTCCGAGATACTTTTTGTTTTTTTGAAGACAGTCAGCTCACTGTCAAAGTGCATCAGGGAAAATGGATCATTTCCTGAATTTCAAAAAATCATTAAAATTATTCCTTAAGAGGTTTGCAAATATTTTCAACTGATCCTTGTTCAGGGTGATGCTGACTATTATGATGGTAAATTTTAAGTCATTCCAAGAAACTTTTAGTTTTTTTGTAGAAAGTCAGTTCACTGTCAAAATGCATCAGGGCAAATGGATCATTTCCTGAATTTCAAAAATTCATTAAAATGATTCCTTAAGAGGTTTACAAATATTTTCAACGGATCCTTGTTTAGGGTGATGCCGACTATTATGATGGTAAATTTCAAGTCATTCCGAGATACTTTTCATTTTTTTGAAGACAGTCAGTTCACTGTCAAAGTGCATCAGGGCAAATGGATCATTTCCTGAATTTCAAATATTCATTAAAATTATTCCTTAAGAGGTTTGCAGATATTTTCAACGTATCCTTGTTCAGGGCGATGCCGACTATTATGATGGTAAATTTCAAGTCATTCAGAGATACTGAGGACTTGTGCACACTATGATGCTTTCTTTAATGTTCTTTTTTTTAAAGTTGTGTTTCAATGAGAGACCTTTGCAGTAAAGATATTTGAAGAAGAAAAACTAAGGAACTGTCATCAAATAGACGACTGAGATTATTCGAATGTGTGTGTGTGTGTAGTCGTTTCCATGCTGTGATACACTTTAGATCATCTGAGATGATCCGTTCTCAAACACGCTGACGTTACTTCCACCTCATGGAGTGGCACGGGCGCTTGACTCCACGGTGTGGTGAGGGCCGTCTGGGGACGTCGTGGACACGGGTCTCGGGCAGTGACAGCATCAGGGCATCGAGCTCCGGGCGAGTGGGAATTCATGTTGATTTTCACGCTTGGCTAAGTCTGTTTTGCCAGCTGCCATTTATGCTCAGACATTCATTCTGTATGAGTAACTGTGTGTGTGTGTGTGTGTGTGTGTGTCCTATATTGGACAGCACAGTGCTGCATCCAGGTTAAAATAAAAACCAGTGTCACAACAACATGTGAGCGACAGAATTGCCTCAAAAACAACAAAGCTCTGAAATCTCACTTAATGCAAAAAAAAAAAAAAAAAAAATGTAAATATGGACGCAGAGACTGCATCGTTTCTTATTCCTCACAGTCACTTCAGAAGCAGAGATGAGAGCTTTTCTTCCCTGCAGAATACAATTCAGCCTGCCGTCTAATTCATATTATTACTGAAATTGCCCCAAATTTGTTGCCATGGTTATTTTTCTCTCCTCTCTTTTTTTTAAGCTTTGTGCCTCCTTGACGGCCGATGATTAGAGTCGACAGCGGCTAGAAAGAGTGTCTGGGGTGTGGGTAGACAGTGTGTGTGTGTGTGTGTGTGTGTGTGTGTGTGTGTGTGTGTGTGAATGGAGGACAGACAGGCTGCAAGGCAGTGACCTGGTAATAGTGAATGTATCCACAGGCCATACACCATGATAGTTGCCATGGTCACAATAATTGGAAGACAGAGCAGTCAAGGGACAAGGTGTGTGTTTGTGTTTGTGTTTGTGTTTGTGTGTATATATCTGTATTTGTTACCTCTTTATAGGACCTTGTTCTGCCATAAACACTGATCTTGTCAGGACCGGTCGTCCTCATGGAGACCAAAAACCTGGTCCTAATGAGGCAGAGGAACTGAGAATGAAGCGATTATGGTTAAGGTTGAGGGATTAACACGTTGTCCCGACTGTCCAAATGAATGGAAGTCAATACAGTGTCCTGAGAAGATTAGTTGTGGAAACCTGCGTGTGTGTGTGTGTGTGTGTGTGTTGTAATAATGTCTCAAGAGAGACAAAGAAAGGGAGTGTGAGAATGATTGACTCTGAGAAAAAAGAGGCTTGAGGCAACACTGCAGACTAGCAGCAGGAAGTGGTATTACACGACTAACCGGTGATGCTGCTTCACAGAGACACACTGGACAAGAATAACACAAGTGTCTTGCTGTGTTGTACTGTAACGCAAGTTAGACGTCAATAAGAAAACAAGCTGTACAGGCTGTTGAATCTAAACGTCCCACAGGGGCAACAAAAACTGGGAATGGGAAATAAGCTAATTTGCATGAAGGTTTGACACGATCGCAGCTAATGGATTATACAAAAATTTTAAAATGAGTCACTATTTTCAGTAGTAGCTTGTGATCGCATAATGCAAGTTTGACGCCTCCTGACAACGCTCCATTCAAAGCTAAGGAGAATGTGATGTTTGTGGTGTATTAGGAAAGTGGGAACGTCGGCAAATTTATTCTAACCAAGTAAAAAGGGTCATTCTTAATTAGTTTGAACTTGGAATTTTTGGAAAGGGAAAAAAAAAAATGACAGCCAGTCTTTCTGTGAAGCCCTTCAATGAAATGTGGTAGACAAATACAATGACCTTTGCCTCTTTAAAGGTCACATAGAGTGGTCCTGTTGCACATAAATGTTAGTTATGGAGGTCTACTTACATATATTAACTTGTTTTTATGGTCAAAAACCTCCTAGTTGCTGCAAACTAGCCGATAGAAATCCTCTTTTCTGACAGTGTTTTTCTGCTGCGAGATTTCAGAGTGAACTTTCACCCCCAGAAGACAGAGTCTTGTGATTGGCCAGTACTATCCAGCACATCCGTTCTCAGAAGCGCAGCGCCCCCCTCTGGAACAGCGGATGCACTGCTCCTCATTATCAAAACATTGTTTTAACAGTGTTTAAAAATAGCTTCGTCACGACTCCCCGCCGCAGTCCCTTTTATGACTTTAAACCGGAGTCAGACCCAGAGTCAGAAGACACTGTTGCTCGTGAAACACCTCCACAACGGACTTTATTCTTCTTCTGCGGTTCAATGTACGTAACCGGATGTGCCCGGACTACCGCCCAGAGCAGGACGATCGGTTGTTCAGGAGAACCGCTGCTTACGTAACTATTACGGGATTTTCAGTGATCTCGTTGAGCCCCGAGATTACAATAAAACACAACGTTCTCAGCAAAGGCTGAACTGTTTGTTTCGAACCGTCAGGCTTCATAAACAAGGTAATGACGCAGATACACACCAAAAAAAACAGCGATAATAGGAACTTCCGGTCTAGTTCCGCTTTAAGGTTTAGCATCGAATATAACAGCTTTTGGTTTTTTTAGTAAGATGTGCTGTTGTCACCTGTTGTGTGTCTGTGATGTGATGTTGTGTTTGTGTGTCACCACCGTCTCTGTGCGTCTGCTATCGGCTACGTCTGAGTCTGAATGAAGGCGCTCTGTGCTGCCTCTCTGTCACAGCCCAGCAGCAGCAGCATCATCATCCTCTGACACACTCAGATCACAGGGGTCTCCCCCCTCCCTGTCTCTACCCCCCCCCCCCCCCCCCACACACACACACACATATTTGTGACTGGCTTACTAACCTCTTTCATCGCACTGTCACCATTACTACTGTCAAACTCTCTGCTCCTTCTTCCTGCTGTGGTCAGGAAAGCCTCCTGGAGGGGAGTGTTGATGATGGTGATGGTGATGGTGTTTTTCCATGTTATACCCGCTATAAAGTGCTGGCGTGTAGGCGCTGATGAGGGATTTTCGTCACATCTGTGGTGCATAGGATTTTTTCAGAGATCTGAGGTTCTTGCATGTGTTCAGCTCTCATCTCCTCCCCTCTCTCTTCTTGTTGAGGCGATACGGTTCATGTAGGTGTTGTTAATGCGCAGGCACTGACACACAACACACACACACACACGCACACACACAACACTCTGCTCTGTGTCATTGTTCCAGTTAAAGTGGCAATTTGCAACTTTTAAATACAGCACGTCTAAGCACATGTAAACGGTCAAATGACTTCACACAATGCTGATTAAAGCCTATCAGCTCCACATGACTCTCTTTACATGTTTCTCAGTATCCACCATGACATTCCTGCACTGCGCACACACACACACACACACACACACACACACACACACACACACACACACACACACACAGTGTGACACACTTCTCATCACGAGTGATTGTGCTCGCACAGCACTGGTGAAGCGAGACGGCTGCAATCATACAAATAAAATAAAATAAAATAAAAACTGGACTTCACAATTGCATTTTCCTCTCCCTCCTTGATACCCACGATCCTAATGTTGAGCCTGCGCGAGCAGGTCCTTCTAGGTCGATTAGCTTGCCGCGAAGACGACTGTTGGCTACTTGAAGTTCCATACATGTGGTCTCTAG
This sequence comes from Microchirus variegatus, assembly GCF_963457635.1. NCBI lineage: Eukaryota > Metazoa > Chordata > Actinopteri > Pleuronectiformes > Soleidae > Microchirus > Microchirus variegatus. The sequence goes on along the minus strand of NC_139808.1, from coordinate 5,793,118 downwards.
AGCCGGGATGCGGTGGTCGGCGTCTGAGCCTCATCTATGCGACGTTCCACTTTGTGATGTTTGCTCTGAAGTGCAGCCAGGTTTCCCTCCATAGACTTTTTGAGATCATCGACTAGCTTGGAAACGCTAGTTAGCTGCTCTTCACCTTGCTTCGTGATAGCGGCTAGTATTACGTCATTGCTAGCCTCAGCGGAGGATGCTTTTTTCTGGCTTTGGTCCTTTGCGTGTTAGCCCACCAGACTAAAATACAACTTAAATCTTATGTTTCATCTTGTATTTTCACTCCTTTATTTTGCACTTTGTTATGTAGTAGTATTGCATGTTACTAGTACTTAGCTTTATCTCAGCGAGTCAACGGTTCTCTCCATCCCAAGCATTTCATTGCATTGCAGACCCTGTGTTGAAAGTGCTTATGACAAATAAACTCATCTTGAATCTAAATGATAAAGTATGACTTAAAAAACGATTGCTGCAGCATATATTCGATAAAATAAGAGCAAGTTACACGGAGCTCCACGAAAGTGACCTCCCGGCACACTAGCGCTTTCTTGGGGCAAGGGTTAGAGATTTTAGAGGGTTTTGATAATTACTCAGACTTCCTCCACAACGCAGCTTTAAAGCCGCTATCAGTAAAATGTCGGTATCTACAGATGCTAAAATATGCAAATGCTAAAATAACCCGAATATAGACAAATTATGGTTTGTTACTGCTTCTCTTCAGTTAGCATAGCTTCTGTTTTGAGGTATAAGACACTCATATATGAAGCTCGATATATATACGTTTTTATATATTGTTATAAAAACAATACAATATGAATTATATTACTTTCTTCTTCTCTTATAATCCACCGAAGCTACATTTCAGAGGGTTTCTGCTCCGGACCGGTCTGCCTCACCACCTCATCACAATATTCATTTAGCGGTTGATGAAAAGAACGGTACATATGGTCCATTTTAATAAAGAAATGTCATCTGAATAGCTGCTGAGTAAATCGGTGGAGGTTATCTTCAGCGGATGCTGCCTCCTTTAAGCATATTTGCGCTGATGGATATTGAAAGATAAAGCGGGGGCTTTTCCATGCAATCATTTTATCTTTAATTATGTGTTTTATTAATGGCACTTTTTATATGGAAATGTGATTATATTAACACACAACACGCAAAACTGTAGTTTTATTTAAAGCCTCTCTGCTTTTAATTTCTCCTAAAAAAAAAAAAAAAAGAGAAGAAGAAAGAGAAATAGAGGCGGGGGGTTGACGAAGTGGCTATTTGTATATCTTTGATGTTTCCTTTCAGTGTCTTCCTGATGCAGAATCACAATCAGTTCTCTGGCCGTCTTTTGGCCTTCTGCAGGAGAGATAGCGCTCTCTTCATTACGCGCTTCATTAATTTAAATGCTAATTGATTCTGCGTGGGGCTTTGAGACTGAGGGCCTGTGTTTCCCCCATTGATTGTGTGTGTGTGTGTGTGTGTTAGTGTGTGTGTTTTGTGCACCTGCTGGATCCTGGAGTGACACGTCCTGACAGAACAGCCTCTCCCGCCTGTCTGTCTGACTCAAGTGTGGCACTGATATGGTTTGAGAGCTTCAAGCACACACAAAAAAAACCCCAAGTACTAACAATACAAAAAAACAACACACCATTGTCCAGACTCTGTTTTGGAGCCTGACTGGTGGCGAATATGTGAATAACGGCGGTTAAAAAGGCACACTGTTGGCACACGGTAACAATTGCAGGGATAAAAACAGAAGATGCAGGAGCAGTTAAATGATCCGTGCTCCGTTGCTAGGAGACGTCCAGGCTGGATGGTGGAGATAAACGCTGGGATGCACTCCTGGTGGGAGGGGAGTGAGAGGAGAAGGGAGGGGGGAGTCAGTCATGTGACAGAGGCACCCCCCTCTCTAATGGCAGATAAGCTTTTTTTTTAAATGTATTTTATTTTTTTGCTCCACCACCCCCCACCCCCTTTTATACCTCATTGTCAGCCTTTCATCTGTTATTTACAAAAGTGAAACTTGGTTTCTCTTTACTTTTACATATTTTAACTGTTTTTTTTTAGGACATAAGAAGTTGATTTATTGAGTGAGCGTCATCGAAACCTTAAGAAAAATATGCAGAATATGTGAATATAGTTAAACTGACACACAACATGTCCCGAATGACTGTGGCAACAGTTCTTAGAGTTTAAATTATGGATGTTTCATAATTCCCATATCCCGTACAATGTCATTCTGAATCTAAAACATATACATTTTATTATATTCCTCTTGTACTTGAACTATTACATGAAATGCTATATCTACACTCTTAGAAATAAGGGTTCCAAAAGGGTCCTTCTACAAGGGCTGAGGTTCTACCTGGAACCATTTGCTTCTGAAAAACCCCTTTCCCAAAGAAAGGGTAGTTCAAGTGTTCTTGGTAACACTACTGGATCCAGAGAACCCTTTAAAACCCCTGCTGAATAAAGTGTTCTTCTTCCCGGTGGAACCTTTATAAAAAGGAGTCAAAAAGGGTTCTCCTATGAGGACAAGCCGGAGAACCTTATATGGTTAAAACATACTCTATAATATATACATACATATATATATATATGTATAATCTACAGCACTTCTGATTCTCCCGTTTCCTGCCTCACTTGAACACATCATCAGCTGCAGAAATTAAAGTCTACATTTGAAATGCATGTGTGTGTGTGTGGTTACATTTACACGCACACACACACACACACACACACACACACACACACACACACACACACACACACACACACACACTCACACACACACACATACAGCAGCTTCATCTCACACTGTCATCCCCCTCATCAATCCAGTTGACTCCGGTCAGATTGGCATAAAAGGACTCAAATAAAAAAAAAAACAGAGAGGAAAGTGCTTCCTCCATCGAATGTGAGGGAAGTGCTTATAGCTGTAAGTGCACATCTTAGTTAGTTGTGAATGGAATGCAGTGGTCTGATTGGAGGAGGAGAGAGAGAGAGAGAGAGAGAGAGAGAGAGAGAGAGAGAGAGAGAGAGAGAGAGAAAAAGCCGGGGGTCAGGATTTCTGCCAGCAGCTCATACAAGGCTGCTGATTGCTATTCATCCTCTGATTACAGTCATTTAGACCTGCAGCAGGCCAAAGGGACATGCGTCTGGCAAGCTGGTGCTGCTGCTCTGTTTGGGGGTGGGTGGGTGTGTGGGTGCACTCGGGTTTTCTCTGTATTTCTGTTTTTTTTTTCAGAAATGAGTGAATGAGGCTCCAATAGCAACCAAACATGACAGAAAGAGTCTTACAGCTGCACTGAGGCAAGGTGATGTGAGATCCTGGCTGGTCGGTGCAGACAATAATGCAAATATCTGCATTGTGTGTGGTGGAGAATACAAGGTGCTGTTTGAACTTGTGCTTTGTTATTTCAATGTAATGTAAAATACAGACACCAAAAAAAGTGCTTTTGATCCCCTTTGTCTTCCAATCGCCCGTTTGGACACAAGTGAAAACCCTGGATAATCAAAGCTGATGAGGCAGTTAGCTGTAAATGGTTTTTCGAGGAGTGATGGTGATGATTAATCAAGGAGCTGAGCAGCGGCGGCCCTCTCCACACACACACACACACACACGCATTACAAGGTTAATCTCTGTATTGATTATTTCTGCACAATGGACCAATACTTCACTACAGATTTTGCCTTTTTCCCCCCAACAAATGTGTGTATGTTTGCTCCAGCAGGAGCTGATGCAACTGTAGAAACATCATTGATGAATGATGTTTCTGTTGATACCATCTTCTTTCCACCCCCCCCCCCCCACATCCCGTGTCCATTATCCCATATTGAAAAAAATCAATCATGTTTAGCACAACATGAGATTCACATTTATTGACATTTAAAAAAAAAAAAAAAAAAAAAAGAACATCATTTTCTACAGCAAAGTATTTTTTCACAGAAGTAGTAAAAACAATGCGTAAAGGGCATAAATACATTCGGACGTCTGCACACTCATGCCTAAAACCTGTGTCACAAGAAAAAAAGTGTGGACACCGAGTCAAAATCTCAGCTCCCACGTAGAAATATTTACCCATGAGGGGATTTTTTTTTTAAACTGCAGCGTGTGAACTTTTGCCTCCATCTTTTTTTTTTTTTTTGTCCACGTGTGTGTCATGTGTCGTGTGTTGAGACAGTATACGTCCATGTGCTCAGCTCCTCGGGGGCCGTGTGAACACACACACACACACACACACACTGCTTGCCCTCTGGGATGCTGCTGCAGAGGTGACCTAGTTCTCCTGATTGTCAGCAGAAGGCAGTTTCATCAGCTCGCTTTTGTGCCGAGGCACTGAACTGTGCCCGCATCCATGCGACGGGCCAATTGGACTTGTGTAATGAAGCTCATCATCACACACACACACACACACACACACATGCTCCTGCCGATGCTGTCGTCAGGTCCAGGGCCGCAGAATTTATGACGAACCATTTATTACCTGCTTCTTTATCAAAGAAATGTGATTCTGCTGCACCTTTCTGATGCATGCACCGCGCCCCCCGCTCCATTATGGTCCATTATATGAGGAGGGTGACAAAGATGGAGCGCAGGGTGATAGATAGATAGATGGTGGTGGTGGTGGTGGTGGTGGTTGGGCCCGCCTGTCATTACTCTGTCTATCGAGTGGAGTGTGAGAGGCACTTCCACAAAATGGCCACGGAGCACCAACATGGCTGGCTCCGTTAAGCCCGGGGAGAGTTAAAAAAAACAAAACAAAACAAAAAAACACGATTCACATTCCTGCGGTGATTGATGCACAAAATGTGCGACAATGTCTGGAATAACTTATTGGCTTTTGAGTCGCAAAACACGATAAACAACAACTGTAGCGCTTCTTTACAGCAAACTAGAGGACTTCAGTATATACACAGGGAGAAACTGTCCAGGTGAAGAGATTCATAAAAAAACAACAAAATATGTACAAGAACACTGTCTGTGATTCAACAACACTGAGGAGATGAGGAAACTTAACACAACATACTGTGACACTGAGTGCAGCGAGTCCTAAATGCTCTCGAGCCTACAGAACACTTATCAGATGCAGAAGAAACATTCATATCGTATAAATAATAATAATAATAATAATAATAATAATCCCAGTTTACCCCACACTCCATTTAACTGAAGACCAGCTTCAATGACTCCCTTTTTTTTTTTTCTTTTACACAAACAATTACCGTCGTCGTTGAGGTTGTGACACCAAGAGTCTCTTTCAGTACTGTTCTGTTCAGGCCAAAGGTCTTTGGAAGTCCATGGATTTTTTTTTTTTATTATAAGGCCCAGGAGACACACATGGTTTCACAGATAAAGGGGGGGGGGTTGGCGGTAAATGAACTCGGGTCAACCACACTCTCTTTCCCCAACCTGAACGGCACAGGCTGAAGACGAGAAGAGAAATCCTCTGTCTGTCTTTGTTCACTTTGATCAACAATGTCTGCGCCGCAGAAACAGACATGGCGATACAGATCCATCACTTAATTAGTGGATCGATCGGTCAGTAATTGTGTGTGTGTGTTTATAAAGAGCTGGAGTTCCTGGTTTGCTCCACTTCATGTAGGCTTTTAGTATTTAACCTGTTTTATTTTGTATTATTTGCCGCGTATGTTTTTACAGTGTAAATATACAACGCAAACGTTTTTTCTCTTTTTTTTTTCTACGTGAAGCCGATCGCTTTAATGCCACATAAGTGGGAACACATTTTAGTCGAGGATTAGAGGTGAAGAATACTGCAGACGACGTGTGTCTGGAAGTAAGTTCTTCATGTTCAGCGATCAGGATTTATAGTTAAGTTTGAATGATCTGATTTTGACTATTGCAGTCAGAAAACGTCCTCAGCTTAACAGAATTAAAAGATATTTGATTTAGCAAAGAACATGGACAGAAAATGTGCCATTTTTTCCTCTGCTTTAAAAAAAACAAAACAGACTCACGAGTAGAAAAACTGGCCCGAGAAAAGAGAAGCCAGAGGTGCTCTGCTCTGCTCTGCTCTGCATCCCATCTGCTCTCTAATGGGCGATCGTGATTATTTGAGAGGAAAGGCTGCAAAAGCGAACCGTGCAGCTGCTCCGTGCAGCAGGTTCCTCTGTCGTGAAATAATGAGTCACGTCCGCAGCTCCCGGCTTCCAGAGCCGAGGCCCGAAAAGAAATGATGGCGAAGGAAATGGAAATGGCGCCATCTTCATCCACCTGATCGCGGAAGTGGTGCTTTCTGTGTCTGTGTCCATCTGTGTCCATCTGTCTGCCATGTTGCTCCAAAGTTGAACAGGAGGCCGCATGGATTTCATCTTTTTTTAGGCTCTGCAACCGTTTTTTTTTGTTTTTTTTTACAGATTTGTCCGTCCATCAATTTGATCACAGGGCTCTGCTGGTACTGGGTTTCAGTTTGATGACCCATTCTCCTGCTGGGTTACTGTTGTACAAGTCCAGTAGGTGTGTGTCGGGATCCAGACAGTGCTCACCTGCAGGGAAACACATATTCTGATTTACTTTTAAGTCTCCCACTGAGCTAGAATAAACAAAGTTGTCTTCAAATGTCCAAAAACCCAAATATATTGAAGTTTACGATGACATAAAAAAACAGAAAAGCAGCAAATGTTCACAATTAAGAGACTAAAACTAAAACAAAGATGATTAACTAGCTGTTAACTCTTGATTTCAAGGTGCAGTTTGACACATTTTGTCTTATTTGTGTGTAATAAGCATTTGTCTGCTCTGATAACTGCAGATGCACTGCGCTCGTCTGTGCCTGGCGTCGGCACAGTTCACTACATAAGACCTCGCTGCTCGCCTCGTCGGCTCGACGAGCAGACAGAGACAAACGCAAACTCACCGATATTCCCTCCGACTTCGTAAAGGCCGCAGTCTGGATACGCCACCGAGCCGTTTCTGTTCAGAGACACAACACAACACGCACTTATCAAGTTCTGCTTCTTCCGTGAAGGAGAGAAACAGTAAAGAGGCATATTTTACACTATATTCATCAAGGTTGTCATTTGACTTGTGAAGAATAATAATGATTCTCAGTCCCTGAGAACCTGATTCTGCACATCTTACATTATACAGTAAAAGTTATTTGGAGGATTATAAATTAAATAATAAATATATAATACATAGAGTAAGTCAAATATAAAACAGTGGATTAAGGCCAATGTTAGCATGATATTCTGGTTGCTACTGGTTTTGCAACTGGCCAGTCATCCCTATAGGACATGTTATTGTAAGTCACAAAGAGAAAAATGTTAAAATAAACCCAGCGATGCTTTCCTGCCATGTTGCAGACCCAAATCTCATTCATTCATTCATTCATTCATTCATTCATCTTTATCCTGGGTGTCAATCCCAGCTGACATAGGGTGAAAGGCGGGGTAAACCCTGGACAGATCACCAGTCCATCACGGGGACACATACAACCATCCACTCACTCTCACTCTTACTGTAAATTTAGAGTGTCCAATTGGCCTAATTCCCCTAATCTGCATGTTTTTGGACTGTGGAGCGGAAACTGGAGAACCCAGAGAAAACCCCCACACACACACGAGGAGAACGTACAAACTCCGTCAGGGTCGTGTGAACTCGTGGTTGCCGTACCTTCGCATTTTGCCTTTTCTATTTTCCGGACTGTGGACGAACTGTCGGTGAAACTGGGCGATCAGGTCTGAGGTTCGCGAGTGGATGTTGAGCTGAAACTCCATGGTGCCGCTCATCAGGTCTCCGACGTGGACCTTCACCGTACGGCAAAGCTTAAAAAAAAAAAAAAAAAGAAAGAGATTATTCATCACAATAATCACTTTGACAGCCCACGTTGATAACGAGTGAAACCAGCTCACCTCTGAGGTGTTTTTCCCAGGTTTCTCCCGACTATCCGTGTGGATCTTCCTGAGCAGGTTCTTGATGCGTCGATCGTAGAACTGGTAACGACGGTTGCTGTTCTCGTTCAGCTTACGCACCTGACTCATGAGAAAATTGGGGATCTGAAGGCGAGAAGAGAGTGAAGTGGTTAAAGTTAAGAGTTCTGCGCCAACAAATAGCTCAGCACGTGTACTGTCTGATTTACAGTTTACACACGACAGACAAACGTGTTATTATAAGCTTAATTTACTCGTTTAGAAGAACAGAATCCCTATTGTTATGTGCCGTCGCAATTTTAAAAAAGCAAACAATGTCATCGTTGTCAGGTTGGTGAAGTCACCTGTCAGGTTTGAGGACATGTCAAAGTGATTCATTCGACAGGAATGTGATTAACAGACAAACAGACAAAAGATGTCTCTTGAATTTTTCCTGTCCAAACAAAGTCACAGTCACACACTGGTGCGTTCTTTCGACAAAAGAACATTCAAGTGTGTCATTTACTACCACGGTTGCCACAGTAACCTGCATACAGATCAAAGACAGGTTGAAGGTGGCATCCATTCATTTCGGTGCCAAACACAACGGTGCCCTCAGTAAATCACCTGCCAAGTTTGAAGCCTGTCGAGTTGGACAGGTGTGGTTAATGGACAGACAGACAGACAGACAGACAGACGCTCCTTGAATTAATAGAGAGACTAAAAAAAGATCACTGAAAAGCACATTCTGTAGCTTCTCGTTGATTTTCATCACCTACCGTCCAAAGAAGGTCCTGGTAGCGGATGAGGAGCCTCATGACATCGGCCGCCTTCTCCGCCTGTCCCTTCTCCGCTCCCTCAGTCAGACGACTGGGCACAGCCTTGTGGAGGAAGAGGTTCGGAGCCATGATGGTCGCCACGGCCCACAGGTTCATCCTGTTCCTCTTCTCCCTGGAAACCACCTTACTGAGGAACTCCAGGAGAACCTGAGCGTGACACAAATGGAGATTTAAAGGTGGATGTGTTTGCCTTCTAAAAGAAAGAGGCCACAAGAGACAGTTGAGACACCGACTGAGGTGTCTCTGTAAATAAGTTTGTTAAAGCACAGGAGGTTTCATGCTTCTAGGTGTTATAACAGCAGTCATGGATCATATTTCATGAAAGCTTCAATTGGGATTCATGTCTGACAGTCTGAAGAACGACATGTCGGCATGTGAGTCCCACGAATAATTTGCCGTTCAAAGTGATCAAATAATCAAAGTCTTTGTTACCTCTACCTCTTTTTGGCATAAACACTGACCTTTTTCAGGACCACTAATCCTCATGGAGACCAAAATCTGGCAGAATCTCATTTCTGAGGAACTGGCTACGTTTTAGGGCTTTTAAGATTTGAATTGTGGTCATGGTTAAGGTTTGGGATAACGCTTTGTTTTTGACCTTTTTAAATGAATGGAAGTCAATACTCCTGGAATAAGAAGAATAGCCGTGCTGTGTGTTTACCTTCAGTGTGTTTCTGTTGGGCTCAGGCAGCAGCAGAATGAGCAGGTTCAGCATGTGGAGTTTCTGCTTCAGGTCTGTGATGTCTGGAAGAAGAGCAGAAGGTAAGAGAGCGGTCTAACACACACATAATGACACATGACATAATACATTCCCTAGTCCCTTATTCCAATCTTAACTGTCACAACTGAGTGCTTAACCCTAACCTGAACCCTATTCTTACCCTAAAACCAGGTCTTGACCCTAAAAAAGCCCTTTAAAGTTGTGCCCACAACGAATAGGATTTTACATAGTTTTTTTTGGACCTCACAAAGATATAAATACAAGTAAAAACACACAGACACCACAGTAGAGGACATTACATGGATTTACATGCATGTCTTTCATCCATGTCTTTGCCTTAAAACATAATCATTTACATTATGGACACTTGCTTTTTGTCCCCATAAGGAGGACATGTCCCCACAACACGAGGAATAACTGCAACACACACACACACACACGCTCTCTCTTCATTTCCTCTGTGTTTGGCTAAGAATAATGGGATGTCTAAAGATTAATAGCACTGTGACAGGCAGTTGTTATTATGTTTGTTAGTTTCTGTCTCTGTGGTCACATGTCATTTATCACCTTTGAGTCTCCTCACAAACTACGGCATCAGCGAGTCATCAATCAGGGTTTATTACATTAGTATGAATCCATCGCTTTATTAAGGCGAAGCTAATAAAAGAGTGGCTGTGAACTTGTTCATCTTAATGTTGATTTCTTGGCTGTTGCGTTATTCACGACCCATCGTTGGTCGTTTTATAGCAAACGAAGGAGCAGCTCAGTCGAAGACGTGATTTAAAACCGTCCGTCTTCTGTCCACTGACCTCTGACAGCGCTGAAGGTGTTGAGGTACTCGGCCGTGAGCAGAGGAGCAGGAAGCTCCCGGATGAACTTCTTCAGGAGCGCGGCGGCGTCGTTTGGACTCACTTCCTCCCAGCTGACCTGACCCGAGTAGAAGTTCGCCTCCAAGTTCTGCTGCAGCAGCTGCGATTACAAAAAAAATAAAAAATACGAAAGCAGCATGAGCACAGATGACTCAGCCAGAAACTGCACATACTGAGGAGTGCACATCATGCATAAGCTATGTCGCAACTGTATTTCCTCGATATATATCTCCCTCCGACGTTGTGTGATACAGCGTTTTTCGTGAATCCCTCAAGAAATAATGTAGAGCATGTAATAACATAATAATAATAATAATAATAATGACAATTTGGTGGATTTGAAGATAATGGAGCTTTATTTTGAAATTCAAGCACCCACAGAAAGCCCAGCAAACATCTGTGCAGTTTATGAAGTTTATGAACTTGTAGTTTATATTCATTATCTGTTATTTTACTGTGTCATTGTTGTATTTTGTGCATATTCTTCAGTGAATTTGAAAAGGCTTGAAGTGAACAGAATTTTCTAAAGTCAAAAAATGTTTACTTCAAATTGTCCTCAATCAATCCCCCGCTGTCACATCCATGATCCATTAACACTAACTCCATTGATTTGTCCTGGTGATCATGTCATGTCTGTTTTTCTCCCTCAGTGCTATATGGTGCCCTCTGGTGGTGGCACTTGAGATTCAGCTGCTCATGCGGTGACTTGAACACAGTGTCATAAAGGGTATGTGGCAGCAGCTCGATGAAACGCCGCAAATGCCAACTGTGGTTAAACTCAGTCTTTTCATAATTCACTCTGCTATTCTTGCTCTTTTGACATTAAACACAGTCAATAGTTCAGAAGGGGTTTTCTTTTCAGTTAAGGCAGAAGCAAAGCTAAGCTAAAAACCTGTTCTGACACACAGGGACAGGATCCATGCTTTTATCACAACTGGACTGGATTACTGTGACGGTCTCTGTGTTAGCGTTAGCCAGGCTAACCCTTTCACACCTTCATCACGTCCAGAGCGCTGCTGCTCGGCTTTTAACTGGAACTCAGAGACGTGAGGTCCAGGATTTCACCTGTACTTTCCACTCTTCATGTGCATTTTAAAGTTGATTTTAAAATTATTTTAATTGTATATACAATTCTGAATGGTCTGGCTCCACCCAACTTCATATATTATTCCCTCTCAGGCCCTAGAGGTCAGCTGACCACCTGACCTTGGTTGCCCCTAAGACCAGGCTGAAGCGCAGAGGGGATCGGGAGTTTGCAGTCATGGAATAAACTCTGGAATAAGTTGGCAGGCTTCCTCTCTTCCTGTTTTTAAATCTCTTTTAAAGACACATTTACCTTCATTAGCTTTTACCACCACGTGAGTTTGTGTCGTTTTACTAAATTTGTGAGTGTTTCTCATGTTTGTGTCGTTTTATTGTATGTTTTTTATGTACTATGTACGTACAGATTTGAGACTGTACAGCACTTTGTGGTGCAACTCTGTTGCTTTAAATGTGGACTGGAATAGTTTGGGTGGATTTCGGCTCATGAAAACGTGTGGTTTGACAGGAGTAATGAAGGCATGGATGCAGAATTTGTTACCTTGATTCTCGACTGAGACCCCGGAACCCGCAGAATCCCTTCCGAGTCGACTCCTTTCTTTTCCAAAGATGATAACAACTGCAGAGAGAGAATGGGGGAGATGGGGGGGGAGGGCAATGGTAGAGAGTGTCAGGCAGGCATGGGCAGATAAGGATCACACACTCACCTCTGCTGGTTATTCTTAGTAACTGCTGCTACGTGTACAGGGTGCGGTCAAAGCATTTTCACACTCTGAGGAAAAAAACTGTGATCGTGTTATCTGCTGCTTCTTATGATGGAGGGAAAAACCCTTTCATCTGCTGTCACGCCACGTTAAAGAGCGTTGCATGTTCAGTAAACACGTGCGTGTGGAACTAATAGATTCTCTTACATACTGGGGTGTACATTGCTGTGGCTTGTCATTCCTGTACAGTATGTATGTGTGTGTGTGTGTGTGTGTGTGTGTGTGTGTCATTGTGTAATTTGGGTTCTCACCGCCTGCAGGAAGAGTGGAGTTGGTGTGTTGGGCCTGAGTTTCTGGTCGTTCTCCAGCAGCGTGGCCAGGTGCACGCCGAAGAGAGGACTCTCTGTAAAAGACACAAGTCATTCAGTCGTCATATTCACAAGTGCCTGCATCCGTACTACAGTGCGTCATGTTATACACTCTTAGAAATAAAAGTGCCAAGTAGAACCATATAAAGTTCTTCGGCTTGTCCTCATAGGAGAACCCTTTTTCGAGGGTTCCACCAAGAACCCTTTTAAAACCCTTTATTTAGGAAAGGGGTTTTAAAGGGTTCTCTGGATCAAAATGGTTCTTACCGGAACCATTAGTGTCACCAAGAACCCTTGAAAAAACCTTTGTTCGGGAAAGGTATTTTCAGAAGCAAATGGTTCCAGGTAGAACCTCAGCCGTTGTAGAAGGAGCCTTTTGGAACCCTTATTTCTAAGAGTGTAGCTGCTAAAAGAGGGTGTAAGAAAATATTGATACAACAAAATACTGCAATATCTCATGACATGATAGTGTATTGATTCTTTGAAACACTGCATTTTTATATCGGAAATATTCTTGAAAGTAGTTTTATGTTTGTGTTTCGGCCATTATGGCGTTATTATTTTTACTATGAGAGCCTTTCTTAAAATAGTATTTTTGGGGAAAAATATCACAATATTGCTTGTAGTATTCCAATATATTGCCTGCATTTTGATTATTATTTCAATTTCAACCACCTACTAATCATCTAAACTGCAGGAAAATAGTTTGGGTTACTGTAACAGACAACCAGTGAAGTACCAGTTTGAGCCATTAAAAGGCCAACAAACACACAAAAAAACTACACACATTGCTGCCGTACCTGGGATTTTCCTCTTGCCGGTTTTGTGCCTTTTGACCTCGAGCTCCAAGAGGTCGCACAGCGCCGTCATGTCGATGAGAGCCAGCTGACGCACCTTCTTCATGTCAGCGTAGGACAGATCTTGGATGTGAGTCACTCCCAATCGGCACTTGGGGCAAATCACTCGCTGAGGAGAGAGCAGAGGTGGACAGATGAGATGAAGTAGTTAAAAAACAACAATAATTATTTAAAGAAGAAGAAAAAACATTGGGAGAGTGAGGGAGAAAGAAGAGCAGCAACTAGTGGGGAGAAAAAGAGGAAAAGTCTATAGTAACTTGGCAACAGCATTAATCCATTTACAATCATTGTATTAAAATCCACTTATTCAGTCTAAAATAGAAAACAAATCTGCTGGATTCTGTTAATCCCTTCATTATGCCATTCACATTAACCCTGATATCTATTACACCAGTGAAGCTGAATACAGTAGAAACATCGCTGTGTGACTGTGTAGTCTCACCTTAACGTGGACATTTGAACCCAGGTGGACCCAAATGTGATTTTTGTGGTCAAAATCACTCAGAATGATGACTTAGTTTCATCAGTTTCAAATTTTGTGGAAGAAAGGTTTGGTTGCTTAAACGCAGACTACAAAACAAACTACCTTTCTTCTAAAAGCATGTAAATAAACAAAGACAAACCACTCAATAAGGTTTTAAAACATTGTTTTTAGAACAGTTAAATGACTTGAATTCAATTTGTAATCTGAGTTCTCACCTTGTACATAAGGTACACGAATGTAAGAAACACTCTTTTCACACCTTTAAAGCCACATTAGCACATACTCATCATAAGATACTTAGTAACAGTTGCCATGTACACAATTCCTCATTTGAGATAAATGAAAATGTATGGAATAGAGTAATAAAGTGTGCTTACGGGCAGGGTGCCATCTTCTTTCCTGCGCTGGCTGTTGTTCTGCGGCAGTTTGGCCTGTTTGAGGAAGATGACGGCCTGTTCACAGTAAGCCACGTCCGTGATGAAGAATTCCTCTTTAGGAGCACCTTGCTGATGCTCTGGCGTCACACCTGAGAAAAGGAAGAGGAAAAGGTCATCACATGTGTGGAAATGTTATGGGGTGCTGGTGACAATCCCAGCTGATATAAGAACCTAAAATAACCATCAAAGATCAAAGTAAACATGTTTTAAAATACCGACTTCACTGGTTATGAAGGTAGAGTCAGTATATATGGAGATTGCATGTGTGTGCGTGGGTTTTCTCTGGGTTCTCCGGTTTCCTCCCACAGTCCAAAAACATGCAGATTAGGGAAATTAGGCAAATTGGACACTCTAAATTTACAGTACTCTATGTGGCCCTGTGACGGATTGGCGACCAGTCCAGGATGTATCCGGCCTTTCGCCCTATGTCAGCTGGGACTGGTACCATCTTAACCCATGACCCTCATATGTGCAGGATAAGGTGGTAGAAAATGAATGGATGGACACCAACAACCCCAAAATAGAGAGCAGCTAAATGTAGCTAAACTAAACGATAACGAAATCTAAAAAGCCTCAGTACCGCTCTCAAAAATGTCTCGACCAGAGGAGGGAAAAGAAATGAGTGTAGTGAAGAAATGTGAAGATATAGAAGGCTGAAACAACCACGTTCCTTATAAACGAACTGTCAGTTGATATTTAAGTTATACAATGTTTTTACAGTCACCTCCTCTCATTCGGCGATAATTCACCGCAGCGATGATGCTCGAAAAGCAGACAAACTTTAACTCTATGACAGCAGTAGCAACTTTAAATGGTCATTGCTGCGCATACTTTACACACATCACCTTTAATCGCAGTGACTTGTTCACATAACCAACGTCAATGGCAAAATTGATCCGTAACATCCGTTTCTAAGTTTAGTTCCAGCACTGAAAGCAGTGGTATGAGTGCTACATGAACATGTGTGGACAGGGACTTTCTCCAGTTGCAGAGCTGAGGAGTGACCTGAGGATTAATCTGAACCAATTATATTATAGATCCAGTCAGAAAATCCCTCATCAGGCTCTCACAAATCCCCGCTGGTGCTCATCTGACTTATTCAGACACGGTAGTTCACAGCGCATTTGGAGTTAAACCTATGAGTATAGGTGTAACGATCATTTAAAGACTGTCTTCCTTTATTAAAGGTGCCATATGTAAGAATGTGGCCAAAAACTGTTACTACATTCAAATTCAAAATACCGAGGTCAGTTAGGTTTTTTTTTTTAACGTTTTCTGACGTAACTGGCAACCCGTGGTTGCTCGGCAGCTGAGACTCTACTGACTGCAATGATTGGTAGACGGCAGTAGGTGGCGCCACATCAAGCCAAAACATGATTTCAAAACATAAACATGATTTGCAGTCTGCCAAAAAAAACATTTAATGCAAATATTTTGTCTGTACTGTTGTTGTTGGTGCGTTCAGTTTGTTATATGAACATTATTCCTAAGTCTCTGTGACATATTAGGAGGATTTTATGGCCAGTTGCTTTAGATTTATTACATAATGCACCTTTAACATAGCAAGTCTGTTTAAAGGCTGCTTAAAGTGTTGTCGTGACTTAAGTCAAATAATCTCTCCCATATCTTATAACAAAACCTCTTAAATTGTGATTAAGTGAGAATAACGCATACATACGACACTGAATATAAAAACATGCGCAATGTCTTTTCGTGTCTTTGTTAATCCATTGTCTCTTGATCATATGATTAAATAAAGTTGCTCTTACCTGACAGTGGTGTTCTGGCGACTGAAGCCATGCTGTTTTGTGCCAAGTCGTCACTGTGCTCAGACCCGGGGAGAAGCGTCTGGTGACGAAAACAAAAAAAACAACACCAAAAAACATCAGAAAACAAAAACTAGTCCATATAATATTTTCCCCCGAGCACTAGGAGCAGAGCTGGTGTTTTACTTCGTCCCCAGAGCTGACGGACGGGAACGACGTGTAAAGTGGTTTATCTTTTGAGCGATACAGATCAGAAGAACGCCGTCTCTGCTCCGCGGTCAGAGCGTCGCACGGACGGCGAGGACAAAGCGTGGCCTTTTCACATGTGATTTGCCTTCATTGTCACAGGACAGTCCCTCAGCACAGAGCGAGACAGCGCTGGAATGATGGGGAAGTCTCGCAGCCTTGAGCCTTGACAGTCACATGGGGGAAATGCTTACATTATATATTCTGCTGCATTTTAATGCGGCGGTGACCAGACAGGCCCTTTATTGTTGTGAACACATTCAACAGTAAATGTAAATGTAACAGTAATGTTCTATAACAAGATAAGTTGGGGTTTTCTTTTTAAAAAAAAGAGCATAAAATTTCCCTTTTTACTCGTGTAAAGCATAGAAAGCCTCCTTTTGCTTTTCTCCCTGCAACCAGGAGATCAGACGTCATGATTACACAACAACCAGCCTCGCTTCATGCAGTTGAGTCGAAGCGTGGTATGTTACTCTGTTGATTTGACGTCGGTGTGAACGTACTTTCCGACCTCTGATGTGGACTAAACTAAACGACCGAACTAGAAAGACACGCTCTCCAGCTTCTCGCGAGTGAACTCTGGAGCTGGAGCGATTCATCGCTGCTGTGAACTCTATCTGCACCTTTCAGTTTCAGTTTAGTATTTACAGCTGCAGTGTTCTCATCTATACTACCGTTCAAAAGTTTGGGGTCGCTTAGAAATGTCCTTATTTTCGAAGGAAAAGCCCTTTTTTTTCAATGAATATAACATTAAATGAATCAGAAATGCACTCTATACATTGTTAATGTGGTAAACGACTATTCTAGCTGCAAACGTCTGGTTTTTAATGGAATATGTACATAGGTGTATAGAGGCCCATTTACAGTGTTCTAATGGTACATTGTGTTTGCTAATCGTGTGCGAAGGTTATTGGATGATTAGAAAACCCTTGAAAACCCTTGTGCAATGATGTTAGCACAGCTGAAAACAGTTTTGCTGGTTTATTTTCTATTCATTTTGCAACTTTTTTGATGAATAAAAGCGTGACTTTTAATGAAAAACACAAAAGAATTGTATAGGTGAGCCCAAACTTTTGAACGGTAGTGTACATCCGCAAGAGAGGAGAACCGGGAAGAGATCCAGTGATAGACAGTAATGAGAACGCTGCTTCCATCCTCTGTGTCTGGCTTCTCTTCCTGATCTGCAGATAAACTAACTCATTTAAGACTCAAGATTCAAAGAGTTTATGGTATTATATATGTACTGTAAGAAAACACGTTTTCTCCGTGCAATTTCTTGCTGTCCACACATATGATGAGTGAAAAGTCCAAAGTAATATAAAATGCAATAGAAATTGACATCTTTTATATACAATTAAACAGATTTAAGACCCCAAGCAGTATTAGGTGTGTCCTAACCTGAGAGATGGGGGAGTTGAAGATGTCGCGGACGTCTCGCGGGGCCGATTTGTTCCTCTTGCGCAGCGACAACGTGTACGAGTCTATCCGGCGCTGGACGGCCTCGGCCTGGGTCCGAGTCAGAGTGGACAGCAGCACCGCGTTGTCTACATCCTCTGCTTCCTCGCTGATGAGCGTTGACAGACCGGCGTCGGCCAACCACTGCTCCTCCTGTTCACCTTCTACAACACATACAAATATATATATATAAAACACAGTAAGATCTGGAGACATACTTTAATTACTATTTTCTACTACTTCTTGTTACTTGGCTTTAAATGTGAAGCACTTCCTATAGTCCTATAAGTCCTATATAAATAAAATGCGTTATCATCAAATAATTATTACTACAGATTTGATATTACACATGCACATTTTTACAAGATTACCAGAATATGTTTCTTCACATCCTTCCTTAGTCTGTAGCAACTACTACCACGTATTAAACCAGCAATTTTTCTAAATTAAAGGGCTGTTTCACCCATTGTTTCCCCCGTCGGTCAAACTTAAAACAATCACAACGCTGCTGTGTTTGTTTCATTTGTTTAAGTCAGACTAAATTTGACCCATTTCTTTTTTATTTTATTTTATTTTTTTTTCCAGATCTTTCACACATGAAATGTGTTAGAATTGACAGAAGCACAGTGAAGATCAGTGTGTGGCTTTTATTTCCTTTGAAGGCAGTCACTTTGACGTCAGTTTTATTCATTTTTTTTCAATCCCAAACTTCCTCTGTTGTTGCTGAAATGAGACGAGCATCTCAGCTCCACTGTCTGATGATCAAATAACACATTTATCTCTGGATATTAGTCAAAAATGTGGCCCCTTTGCTGTCTAATAAAAGGCAAATGTGCTCTGCACAAACAATTAAGTCACTGTAGCATCAAAAGCTGGTCAATTGATATTAATTGCAGCAGTTAGCATTGTGTGTGTGTGTGTTTGACTGGAGCCCCGAGGAGACACAAAAGTGTTCACCCTCTCACAGACATAAACAAGAGTTACGCACATCTGACATCAGGACCTCGGCGGTTTCAGTCGTGATAAACCTAAGACGGCGTCTCGGTTTTAACAAAAGATCAAAAATATCTGCTGAATGGACACAATATAAAGACATTCACATCAAAGGAGCGTTCATTAATGGCTTATACAGCATCCCTGCTCTGGGGTGTTTGATCCTGTTGTTATGGTGATAGGGAGGGGGGGCCGCTACTTGAGAGAAACCTGATATGTTGCCATGGCAAATGCATCATCTCATGGAGGATATTACTCAGTAGCAGCTGTGCTAAACATAAAGGGCTTGTAATTCTATCACATCACCTCATATCTTGCTCCATCAGCACAGGATTTGGACCGTGTTTACCTTCTGATTGTCTGGAGTCTCTCCTGCTGCAGTCGAGGTCTGAGTAGCCACTCCCCTGTCGGATGGTCTCCACCTCGCTCCAGAAGGAGTCCAGGCACAGTTTGTCAGGGTGCTGCTCCTGGTCCTGCGGGGGAAGAGCGTGGGTGCCGTGTGCGTGGTCAGCGGCTGCCTGGTCCTGCGGGCTGGCCCAGCTGGGCTCCACGCTCATCTCGGTGGGACTGGGATCTCTGCCGCAGACATACACACACGTCAAGAAATGGCAGGCATGCATGCAAACGGACACGGTAGCGGCGACAACACAAAGACACACAAAAGGCACGTACAAACACGGGAGGAATGGTGAAGAATGAGGCAGCGCAGGGGGAGAGACGTGTCGGCCTGCAGAACCCACAGAGCGATGGGGGGAGACAAAAGGAGAGGGACGGAGGGAGGAAGGGCCGCAGCGAGGAGGGATGACGAGAGCGGACACAGAGGGGGGGTCTCTATTGTTCTTGTGAAATGTGGCCTGGAGGCAAGGTGCCCAGTGTATCCACTAGATGTCACTGTTGTAATGTGAAATCTGTTTTCAAGAGGGAAACACCCCTTTATCACCTCACACACACACACACACATGCAGACTCACTATAAATGGAGGATGCAATATGCAGTGAAAGGTGAAATAAGAGTCATAAATGACCTTATTCTGCTCTCGGCTTCCTTTCACAACACAGACACAGTCTGCTCTTCCTGTGTAGCACTCGACAACAACAGAGGATAATGTTCTTCTGACAACAATGGGACACACTCAGCTGGCACACACACACACACACGTTTGTAAAGCATTCACAGTGAGGACATTCATTGACATAATGCATTCCCTAGCCCCTTACCCTAACCCTAATCTGAAACTAATTCTAACCCTAAACCTAAAAGCCTAAGGTCTTAACCCTGAAAAATACATTTTTATTGGTGTCTGAATGTGAGGACCAGCCCAAAATGTCCCCACTTTCCCAAAATGTCCTCACTTCCTTAGGTATATATGGCTTTTGGTCCTCACAAATATACCTATGCAAGAACACACCCACACACACAGACACACACACACCTTTGTATAGCATTAATAGTGAGAACATTTATTGGCGTAATGCATTTCCTAGCCCCTAACCCTAACCGAAAAGTAATTCTAACCCTAACCCTATAACCAGGTCTTTACCCTGAAAAATTAATTTTTTAGGGGTGTCAGAATGTGAGGACCAGCCCAAAATGTCCCCACTTTCCCAAAATGTCCTCACTTCCTTAGGTATATGTTGTTTTGGTCCTCACAAATATACCCATGCAAGAACACACAAACATACCTTTGGTATAGCATTCACAGTGAGGACATTCATTGACATAATACATTTCCTAGCCCCTTACCCTAACCCTTATCTGAAACTAATTCTAACCCTAAACCTAAAACCAGGTCTTAACCCTGAAATTTTTTTTTTTAGGGGTGTCAGAATGTGAGGACCAGCCAAAATGTCCTCACGTTCCCAAAATGTCCTCACGTTCCCAAAATGTCCTCACGTTCCCAAAATGTCCTCACGTTCCCAAAATGTCCTCACTTCCTTAGGTTCCTTAAGTTTTTTTGGTCCTTACAAATATACCCATGCAAGAACACACAAACACACACACACACACACACACAAACTCCAGAAATGTGACCCACTGATCCCAGACACAGGAAGTGGTCAGCTGACTCACTCCATCACTGTGCAGTTCAGCGACATTCCTGAAGTCAGCGGCACACGTCACTGCTGCTGCCTCTCGCTGAGGAATGTTATAGATACTAACAGCAGCTCATACATGAAGAGAGAATAGTTTACCTGATGTAATAAATTAATAATAACATAAAATACCAAAGCTGTGAATCAGTGTGAGAACACTGAGCCGATGTTGTAATGCATGATTATTACCACATCAGATACAAGCCAATTGAATCCAGATAAACTGGGTTTGGTTCCAGATCGGTGCTTTGATGTG
Organism: Microchirus variegatus; assembly: GCF_963457635.1. Lineage (NCBI taxonomy): Eukaryota > Metazoa > Chordata > Actinopteri > Pleuronectiformes > Soleidae > Microchirus > Microchirus variegatus. The sequence continues at coordinate 5,772,125 of NC_139808.1, read as the reverse complement.
TTAAACCAGTTTTGATGTGTCTCACGGTGAGGAGGGAGTGAGGGCAGTGATGTAACAGGTTTTTGAGTTTCACTGCTTATTTTTGTTCAGCAATATTATATATGTGGACGGAAATATGTTGACTACTATCTTCTACACTGATAAAGCATTTAAGTGTTAAGCACAACAAAGGAGAACACAGCAACAGCTAACGTGGTGGTTTCAATGATGAAAAGCATAGCCTATAGCTATCCTGTTGTATAGGCAGTGCAACTAACTTTGAACACAGCACGCTTATCCTCTCACGTAGCCCACAGTGCTGTGTCAGTGAAAGGGGGAGTGGCTACAGTAGAGCAGCGAAAAGCCAATGTGTGCTTTATTTACCGATATATTTAAAGGTGCAATATGTAATAAATCTAAAGCAACTGGCAATAAAATCCTCCTAATATGTCACAGAGACTCAGGAATAATGTTCATATAACAAACTGAACTCACCAACAACAACAGTACAGACAAAATATTTGCATGAAAAAAAATCTTTCGCAGACTGCAAACCATGTTTATGTTTTGAAATCATGTTTTGGCATGTGGCGCCACCTACCGCCGTCTACCAATCATTGCAGTCAGTAGAGTCTCAGCTGCCGAGCAACCACGGGTTGCCAGTTACGTCAGTAAAACGAAACCTAATAGACCTCGGTATTTTGAATTTGAATGTAGTAACTGTTTTTGGCCACATTCTTACTTATGGCACCTTTAACGATATCTTTTGCATTACTTATCCAAATAACGTCAAACTTGGCACTGCACTTTCTCGTGCCCGTAGCAAGACACCTGGCAAGTTTGAAATCGATCAGACCATACATTCGAGAGATATGCGAGTAACACACACACACACACACACACACACACACACACACACACAGAGGCAGACAGACGTTCCTGGTAGTTAATACTTATATATATAATTATTATATAATATTTTATATATAATTAGCCTGCGGTTGTCATTACATTGAGTGCTAATGTGTCATCCACAATAATCTCAAACAACTGTCACATTAAGCTATCATTATTTTTCATTGCACTCAGGCCAATAATATATGACATGTAAATGGGTGAAATAGGTCAGGTTCTTCACAGTGTCCTGTAAACCTGCAGAGTCAGTATCTATACTGGTTTAGAGAAGCGCACGTGGGAAAGCGACTTACATTATGTCAGTGAAGTACGTGTGAAAGTACGGATGTTTTGGATGAGAGGTGAAAGGTGAAAGGTGGTGTATTCAGCAGAAACTTCTCATGTCCAGTCTCAATGGGTTTTGGATAACAATGACATGGAGATGGACGAGAAACTACACGGACGACGTGACTGTGAATCTGGTCGTCACAGGCGTTTGTTTGATACTGAAATTATTGCAAGAGTAGAGGAACCTCTACAAAACTCTAATATATTCAATTTGCTTTCTATTAAGTTAGGAAGGAAAAAAACTATAATCAGTTACGCTGATTTTTTTTCCCTCCGTTTTATTTTATTTCTCCACATTGTTGGATTAATTCACTAATAATCTGTAATTATTACTTGTGTATTTAAGTTTACACATACTTTTATTCTAAGAACCCTGATAAATGCAAGTAAATTCGCTCAAACCTTTTTAAAACTAAAATTTTATTTGCCAAAGTTTGTTTTTGATTACTATTTTCCATGTATTGTGCACTGCACTGCAGACAAAAAACATATTGTGCATCATTTGTTATTATCAATTTGTTATGTTTCATAAAATGGAGGAAAATACCCAAACACAACTTAACATACTGGTAAAAGAAAACCCAACCAAACAAACCTCTTTTCTAAAGTTCGACATCAGCATTGAGCCACAGAAAGCTCGGTCTGTCTCTGATTATAATGCATCTTTCAGTCTGAGGATATAAATATGGTATTGATGCATTTTTAAGCAGTGTGGACACTATGACGACTGTTTTTCCTGCATCATCTGACTCACTGCTCACTGGATTTATCACACACATCTTCTTCTTCTTCTTCTTCTTTTTCTTCTAATAATAATTTCTGGCAGGCTTGTACACGGAGAAATGCAGCTGTCCAAAGCCAAAAGCCAAAATGTGCTCTCAATCTGCTCCATCACCACATACATTAAGTGGAGATGGATCAGATGTCTGCGGGGGCAGCTGACTCAGCAGTCGACAATCATCATATTTTTTAATGAACTGTCAAGCATCTCTCGAACTTTTACTACATCAGCATCACCATCAAGTTATTTATTCTTTTTACTCGATGAACACATCGTGCCATCGACACGACTTCGTGCCAAGTGCGGAGATTCATACCTGGATTTTTTGTTGTAGGAGGACGACTTCTTGCGTCTGCCCCTCAGAGGGCTCTGCGAGGGCCGGAGCCTGAAACGGCTGAGCCTGCTGCGTGGAAACTGCATGTTGGACCTGAGCGCGCTCACCTCTACCTCCTCTCTGCCTCCCATATCCTCTGTGCCAAACGAAACCAGGAATCTACAGCTCCGGCAAACTAACTCTATCCAGTCGTGAGTAAGTCTGTCCACACTGTCCAAGTTCTCTGCGCACTGAGAGGAAGGGACGCTGTCGGTCCACTGCGGCTCAACGGCTGTGTGACGTTGTTTGTGAGCTGGGGGTGGAATGCATGAGGGAGTGACAACTCCCTGAACATTAACACATAATTCACACCTGTCCCCTCCCCTGCCACTCTGGATTGACACACCCTGATTTCACGCTTGACAGCCATCCACTTCCTCTCTGGCTATAAAGAGGACTCTATGACCTGCTGCGCGTTTTTTAGAATCCAAATTTGAAACGCTTAAGTTCCAGTGAGGTTCAACGCTAACTGGCAGCTGACCGAGACGTGACGAAGTGCAATGTCTGCTCACCAACGTCAACTTCTGCTTGAGCTAATTAATCAAGAGTTCTTTGTCGACGTGATCACCTCTTTGAAACTGCCGTCACTGTATGATAAGTTCATTAATAAGTTAATCAAACGGATCAAAGGGACGGAGTTGTTTTCTTCCTATATTCAAACTGTGGTCGCAAACGCGCTTACCTCAAATCAGCTACGCTATCTCCTGCTTGTGCAGTGACAGCCAATAACAAGGCGAGCTCAAACCAAACAATGCCTTTATAAGTAGAACACATCTGGCCTATTGCACCAATCGCAAATTCATTACCAGCAAGATTTTGATGCCTGTGCATGAGCGCCTGCGGCAGAGTGCAATGAACATGTATTATTACAGTAAGAGAAGGTGTGGCGCGTATATTATTCTGTTACTCTATATCCGGTCGATTCAAATGGCGGCACGTGGGCCACATGCGGCCCATAACCAACTTCACAGTGGCCCAGCCTGTGGTTCTACACTGAGAAACACTGAGCAACAAGGCAATCAGAGATGGCAGACTTCAGCCCATTCACGCAAAACAAGCCTCTGCTGGTCATATTTGCAAATGCAAGTGTGGAAACACAAACAGAGACACACAGAGCCACCAAAAACAATACTTCACTCTCACTCTGTGGTGTGAGGTGATAACCAGAGAAACACTTTTGACTTGTACCTCAAAGATTCCCACAGTCGTCTGACAGGTTTGATAGCAGTGTTAGTTCTTTTGTATTCTGTTAAAAGGCACTTTGAGATGTTTGTGGGTCATATGTGACAAGTGTTTATCTTATTTCAAAGAGAAACAAATGCTAATATTGTGCATCTGAGATGACAAACACGTTTTGTTTATGTTTTTTTGAATTTAGAACAGTTGCATGTCCTATTGTGCACCTTTTTTTATGCACTTTGAAGTGTGAAGGACAGGTATGACCAAAATAATTGTATTGCCAGTTCTTTTATTATACTTTTTTAATGCACTTTTTTGATGTACTTTTATAAAATGTCCCAGCCCAACTAGATTTATTTGTTTGAAAACACGGCCCCGACTGAGTTTGTAATTGCATAATCCTGCTCTACTTTTGTCACAGTTCGTGTAACCAGAAGTGTGACATTCCCAGCTGCAGGCCGTTTTTTGGTTCCCTCTCGTCTTGTTGATACGTTATCGTGTGAGGATGCACACAGTAAATAACCTGATTTTGAGGTGAGAGTGACACCTTCCACCTGCAGCACACACACGTGTATCTGTGTTCACGTGCACAGGTCCCTAATGCATATAGGCCTGTTAAATGAAAGTGTCGAGAAAGCGTTTTGGAATGTATTGTTTCTCTGTCACTCTTGTCACCACTGACTGTGTGACTCTCTCAGATTATCCAAATCCCTGAGCCAAACTCCTCCACAACAAATGAAATCATAGCAAAATAACCCTCGGGGTGAAAATTCCAGTGACTTTCACACGGGACATCCCCCAGAAGGATTAAGTACAACGGTGAAAGTAGTGGTGCTTTGGATCTATTTTTCCATGGTCGTCCATGAACCCAGAAGTGAACAACGGTTCATTCATTATCCTCAACATGAGGTTGCGGGGAGCTGGATTCAATCCCAGCTTCCCAACACAGGGCATATGTAAAGTCCCCCCAGAAGTTAACAGCGTTGTCTTATTTTCAAACCAGCTAATAATACCTTGAATCGTTGCCAAAAAGCTCAGCCACAGAACAAAGCCAGTGTTCCATGCTACTACTGTCAATGCACAATTTAAACAACAAAACAAAAAGGATTATGGAAAATGTCAAGGTGTTTGTATTGTTTCTCGTTGAATGGACTTCCCATAAAGAGAGAGTATCAACAGGAAAATGTCCACTGTGCGAGAAGAATGGACAAAATGTCAAACTGTTATCTTCGACGCTATAACACAGAAATAACTCCGGCCCAATAACTTGGGTCAAGGAATACAGTAATCCCACTTGCAAAAGCAGCTTTTGTTGGAAGCAACACAGTGTTTAATCCTTGTGGCTGAATTCCACTGCGAGCCTCTTAGCTTGCAGAGAATGCAGCAGTTAGCTCCTGCTTGGGGGCCTCAAGGAAAGTGTTTGTCTCCAAGGTTCTTTCACAGAAGTTTAAGTTCTCTGTGCCCAGAGAAAATCCCAAACGCTGAGCATTCCAGCAACCTTTTCCAAGGATGGCAAAGAAGCATCAAAACCATTGCACCGTGAAATCGTTGCAAAAACTAAGAATCAAAAACTCCAAAAGACTCCAAACGTCTCAGTCAAGTAGAGCAAGTGCACTTGCTGCACCCCAAAATCAGCTTATTGTAGACACACAAAAAAAGTGTAGTGGAGTAAACTAATTCATACATGGACCTCCTGCTCAGGGGAACCCCGAGTCCAAAGCAGCTGCAAAGACCTGATCCTACCTGGCCTTGGCTCGTCCGATGCCTCTGCCCGACAGCAGCAGCAGGACCGCCGAGCCACTTCTCCTCCACGGCATTCTGCTGTCGTCCCCCCCCAAAAAAAGCTGTAGGAAAACGGCAGCTGCCTGCCAGTGGCAAGCTGCTTCCCCGTAACCTCTTCAGTGCACAAACACTTTAGGACAAGGACAATCTGAGTGCGCTGGCAGGCAACGTCACTGCATCGCATCCTGAGGCAGGAAAAAGGAGGTCTGCATGTGTGTGGGGGGGGCAGCAGCAGTGAAGCAGAGGAGCTGAGTGCTTGACACAGACAGACGGGAGAAGATGAATGGACTCTGACTGCATGGAAATACAGTAAGGGCACAGCTGCATGTCTGACTGTGGGTCCTCCTGGTTGGACGGCTTAACTCCATGTTTGGATAAAGTTACACCGGTCTGCATTATTTTCAGACAAAGAGATATGGACCATCACTGGAAATGCTGCTCTCTTAAACTTGACCTTTGGAACTTTTCATTTCAGTTTATCACCAGCTGCTGAATGTACAACACTATTTTGATTAAATTGGACTTAAGTACAAGTAAAAGTACTGTTCTGAAAATGTACTCAAGTTAAAGATAAAATGTAGCTTGTTTTAACTTGAGTAAAAGTTGCATCTATAAAAGCAAACCTTTATAAATGAAAGTGCTGACAAAATAAAATATGTAAACACATAATGTGTCAGTCGAAATGGGTCAAAGGTCACTCAGGAACCTTAATTAGCACCAATTCGCCTCATCATTCAGTGCTTTTTATTTGTTTTACTCAGTAACGGACGTGATTTAAAACGTAAAAAGTACAGTACTTCCACAAAAAACATACTTGACGTACATAGAGACGTGTGATTTAAAGGTGCCATATGTAAGAATGTGGCCAAAAACAGTAACTACATTCAAATTCAAAATACCTAGGTCTTTTAGGTTTCGTTGTCTGACGTAACGGGCAACCCGTGGTTGCTCGGCAGCTGAGACTCTACTGACTGCAATGATTGGTAGACAGTGGTAGGTGGCGCCACATGCCAAAACATGATTTTAAAACATAAACATGATTTGCAGTCTGCAAAATATATTTTTTAATGCAAATATTTTGGCTGTACTGTTGTTGTTGGTGAGTTCAGTTTGTTATATGAACATTATTCCTGAGTCTCTGTGACATATTAGGAGGATTTTATGGCCAGTTGCTTTAGATTTATTACATAATGCACCTTTAAATATATCGGTAAATAAAGCACACATTGGCTTTTTCGCTGCTCTACTGTAGCCACTCCCCCTTTCACTGACACAGCAGCACTGTGGGCTACGTTACACACAAAAACCTACTCAATTACAGTAACACGGTTACTTTCTTATAGACAACTGGGTTGAAGATGAATCAGTATCTCTGGATATATTTTTAGCTACTCAGTGGTTTGAAATTAATAATGTGATATTTTAGACTTAGTATCTGGACGTCTGAACTGATTTTTAATGTGAAAGTGTCTCCGCTCGTGTGAGTTGGCAAAAAAGTGTAGAACTGTAAGATTGACAGAGTAAAGTGATAACATTTATATTCATTGCTTTTGGAGTAAGTTATATAGACTTTAGGAAAGATTGTGTTTTATGGAGGCCGCCACCTTGTGCCACCGTCATTCTACAGCAGCCTGAATAAACAAACCAGCCAGACCGTGCATTTTTTAAACCAAAAAAAGAGAAAGAAAAGGGGAGGGAGTGAGTGGAGGAGTCATTTCTTTGTTGCAATCTGAAATCGTACAATTAGATGTCACTAATTGTTGCCTACTGGACCCTTTTGGGGGTGAAGGTAAACTGTAGAAAAGCTGAACTCATTTTGTCGGGGGATACACAAAAGACAAAGCCAAGATCAATGTTCAGCCACTGTAGTGTATGAACAGTAAATTAAATACAAGAATCAATTGAAATATTCATTTAGCGTGTGTGAAATCACATTGGCTTCAGTGCTGCTGCAGTGTCAGGTTTCTGGCAATTTATGAGCCTCTTGTTAGACACAGTTTGTCTTTAACCAGATCAACACAGATTAGAGATGCGTCTTGGGACTCTCGCCAGATTTCTCTTCTCACACTAGCGTATTCATTATATTAAGACTTGCAGAACATCCATTCTCTCTGATCTTATCCTTCTTTAAGAAAGCAAAGTTTTTTTACACATTTCTTCTCTTTCCCTTTCAGTCAAAGCCCGATGTTCTGATTCTCATGCCCTCCCTCACCTCCTCTGACAATCCTCCTTAGCTCACATACAACATATATATATGCCAGGAGGAGAGGATGAGTCGAGAACGTGACGGCACGTCTCCGCGTGACCCTGCACATGTCATGTGACGGCCAGCTCAGCCTTGTGCCCCCGCTTCATCCATATCTTGGCAAGCAGGGCACAGAGGAAGTGCTGGGAGGACAGGAGTGGAACAGGAGAGGGAGACGAGATGTACGAGGACAGAGAGCAAAGGTGGACAATAAAGGATGAGAGGAGAGGAGGATGTGTGTGGGGAGGGGAGGACAATAATGGACAAAAGCCACACTGCTAGATTTCAGTATATTATAACTTGCAACTACACTAGTGTTCAAAATTTTGGGGTCACTTAGAAATGTCCTTATATTTGAAGGAAAAGCACTTTTATCTATAAAGCAAGTTGTGTCTGTGTGTCTGTGAAGGGCATATCTTGCTGACTGCCCTAATACTTTGGATATGGGTTGAGCATGGCCCAATGGTGTGCATCCTTGATTTCCATAATTTTTGGAGTAATTTTACTTTCACTGATTTATCACGCCACACCAGGCAGGCAGAGGCTCATCAGCAGCAGCTGTGCTGTCTGGCTCGCGGAGGTGGGAGTGAAGAGGCTGTCCTCACGGTGGGTGAGACATTTTCACACGGTTCACTGCAGAACATTGTGTTACACTGAAACGACGAGGTGTCCATTCACCGATACGCGAGCACATATTTATTTAGCATTAGCATGCTACTATTTTGCAGCTAACTTGGCGAACCTGTTTCCAAAGGGTAAGCTAGTGAGGCTTCGATTAGCATTAGCATAGGGCTAACATAATACAAACACTGTGCAACCTCATAAGGCACAATGCAATTTTATTTTATTTTTTTCGATTGGCATTAGTGTAGCTAGCCTTAGCTTCCTTATCGGCATTACCATAACTGAAAAATATTCTTCAGCTCCCACTATAGGAATACATACTTCTTACGGACACTGCACTAGTTAAATTAATCAGAAATCCACTCTATACATTGTTAATGAGGTAAACATAATATATGTACATAGGTGTATAGAGGGCCATTTCCAGCAACCATCTCTCCAGTGCTCTAATTCTAGCCTACATTTTGTTTGCTAATCACGTAAGAAGCCTATTGATGATTAGAAAACCCTTGAAAACCCTTGTGCAATGATGTTAGCACAGCTGAAAACAGTTTTGCTGGTTCTTTGACGAAAGGGCAAAATTATTATTTGGAATAAAAATCATTATTTCCAATCTTGTCAGTGTCTTGACTACATTTTCTATTCATTTTGCAACTCTTTTGATTAATAAAAGTGTGACTTTTAATGGAAAACAAAAATCGTATAGGTGAGCCCAAAACTCTTGAACGGTAGTGTGTCAATGTCAAATCTGAACTTGACCGAGGTCAACGCTGATCGACACTCGCAAAACAAGCGGCGACGCATGCCGCTCATACCACGCATGATTAAAAACCAGCATGTCCGCATGCTCGCCACCAGTGAAGAGACACCATAACAGACAAAACAAAGGAGCTGACTGTATCACTGTGCCGTCAAAACCAACTCATAAAAAATAACATTCAATGAACACGCGCAGTCAATAGTTTACTCATGAGCACAGAACATTAAACTAATAATAAGTCATGCATGTGGAATTTGCTTTGTCTACAAGCGCCGAGGCCGAAGTGTACGGCCGTGATGATGAAATCCCTGCATCATTCCGACAACGACGCGTATCGTTTGGTGCATTCTTGAGCCGAATTAGATCTGAGGAGCAGAACATTATTGATGCATCACTCACAGCGATGACTATAGTTAGACTTAAAGACGCAGAGTCCGTCGGGCGAGTTTATTGACGGGGTTAAACATGAGCTCCAAAAACAGTTGTTCCTACTGGTGACACGTGTGGCCGTCACTGAAGCTGTGTGCTATGTTGTCAGCTGCCGGCGTTATATCCTGAGCTCAATGGTGATACAGGAGACTGCTGTATTTTTGATTGCCGATATTAGCATTAGCAACCCTAACCCTAACATTAACCTTGTGCAGACTATTGGAGTGTCCATGTTCATTAATATGCATTAAAAAAAACTAGAAAAGCACTTGGAGAGCACAGACCGCCGCCAAGGCAGCGCAGTGCCTACAAAATACAACCCTGCCGGCACGCCTGGGTCAGCAGCGAGGCTTGTAACCAGTGATAGTGTCTACGGATCACGCCCAGAATTTAATCACTTGTTCCTGGTCCCGTTGCGGACATTTCCTGAAAATTTCATCCAAATCTGTCTGTGACTTTTTCGAGTTAAATTGCTAACAGACAGACAAACAAACAAACTCCGGGCGAAAAAATAACCTCCTTGGCAGAGGTTATTATCTTACATACATCCCCATTTCAGATAAAAACACACACACACAGCAATAGCTCATACACAGTCATGGTTTTTCCATGACCTACATTTAAGTATGTTATCATTTTAGTACTGATGAGGCAAACTGGACCTTCTAAATTGACCGCCTTTCGCTCTATGCCAGGGGGGAATGATAAAGCAGTAGATGAATGAATAACACTGATAACATAATCTGCAGCATATAACCATAGCAATACGCCTTCATAAACTCGTTCAGTCCTTTGCAGACACTTGTTTGAATGGAAGTCTGTGGGGAAACAAGGCTACTTCTCTCATGATTTATGACACCTTTAAACATTTTTTTTTTCCGAGGAGATAATATAGTCTCAATCTCAGTTTCAGGTTTTTCTTCAGATTATCTTTTGCACTGATTGGTTCCCAGTGTTGTAAACACATCTATCACTGTGTGTCATGACCTCAGGGTAAAGTCCCACACAGCAGCTGTCCACCTGAGCTGTGCAGGGTTTAAGCAGCGAAAGCTGGAGAGCCTCCACTTTTCTTGCCATATGGAGTAAAAGTGGATTACAGCAACACCATTACTGTGCTGTGACTTTTACTACACTGTAAAACATTTTTTTTTTTTTTTAAAGTATTTCTTGTATGTTAGAGTCGTGCCAACTCAAACTTCTCTTTTCAAACAGTTTGGCTAACCAATCTTGTTCAGATAATGTAAAAAAAAATTGATTCAAAAATACTTATTAATTTAGAATTTTGAGTTGGCACAACTCGAACTTACATGTTTGTCTACCAAAATAATATTAGTTGATGGAACTTTTGTTGGGCTGTAAACTCAAAAATTGATTGCAGCAAGTTGCCTTGAAATTTTGAGTTTACCTTTTTATAGTGTACTGTGCTGTGACTCTTACTACACTGTAAAAAAAAAAAGTTGAGAAAATTCTAAATTTCAAGGCAACTTGCTGCAATCAATTTTTGAGTTTACAGCCCAAAAAAGATTGCGAGATTTAAAAAAAAAAAGTTCCATCAACTAATATTATTTTGGTAGAAAAACTCAGTTAGAGTTGTGCCAACTCAATATTCTCTTTTCAAACAGTTTGGCTTACCAATCTTGTTCAGATAATGTAAAAAATGGATTAGAATTAGAATTTTGAGTTGTTGGCACAACTCTAACTTACTTGTTTGTCTAACAAAATAATATTAGTTGATGGAACTTTTTTTAAAACTTGCAATCTTTTATTTGGCTGTAATCTCAAAAATTGATTGCAGGAAGTTGCCTTGAAATGTTGAGTTTTCTTTTTTACAGTGTAGCTAAAACTAAGAAACAAACACACTTTAACCACTAACTTTGACAAGTTTTTTTTTTTTACTTATTCTACATTTTAATAGGCATACACGTGTATTATAATGCATGCCATTTAAATGTTAAAACATAAAGGATGAAATAACAAATTCAAAACAAAATCGAGTAGACCGTTCTGCACGTGCAGGCAGGAAACGATGACGCCCATAGAAACCTGACCTAGCAACCAGAGACAAGACACGCAGAGACACCAACTAACTACACAAAAAAACAACGACACCATTCAACATTAAACACGCAGAAGTAACTGCTTTAAACAAAAACAATAAACAAATCAACCAAAAAACAAACACGCCATGTTTTTTTCTTCTTCTTCTTCTTACCTGAGAAAACAGCGTCTCCAGCCCCGCGAAAGTAGAGTTTTCCATGAGGTTTAACAGCAGTGACGAGTCTGAGTCTGACGGTGAACACTGTCCAAACTGTCAGGAGGACACAGAGGACAGAGAGGACACAGAGGACAGTGAGGACAGAGAGGACACAGAGGACAGGAGGAGAGTCTGATGCTCCCACGTTATCCTCCTCAACGTGCGGCTGACGTGACGTCACCACAACAACAACAATGATGAGTTCAGGTTGTATTGTGTACACTGTAAATTACACTGTAAATTACACTGTAAAAAAAAACGACTGCATTATTATTGTTTTTCTGGCTTGATTTCAAGAATATATTATAGTATATAATATATCATATATAAAAAAGTATTTTCCCCTTTCTCGTGTTTTATTCTGAAGTACTTCTCTGTTAAATTTACATTATTTTCAATGAAGTTAATCTTTGTCAATCTTTTTCAAGTTCACTTGTCTTGTTTCACACGTGTTATTATTGTTACACACTTCCTCCTTGAAATGGATTATGTAATTAAATAATTCAACCTACTGGCATTAACCCATTAAACAATACTGTCTGCCCTGCACCTCCCTTTACTTTATTAATTGTTATGTGTTTTCTTTGTTTCATGATGTACACCAGTAATCAGTCATTATTCATTATCTTGTTGTATGTGCATTGTTATACATGTTATTTGAATATTACCCTATACATTTACATGGTTGGGTACATACTGTATCCCACATATCTTCATGTGTTTTTTACATGACTCACAGTCATCATCAAAAGCAAAATAATAGTTATAATGATAATAATAATTAAAACTGCAATAGTATTTTTTGTAAATAGGCCTGTTTATCACTGACAACATTTACATTCACAGAGAAAATTGCACATTGATCTTATTCTGAATAAGATGTCCTTCAAGGTAATGATGTTTCCATGATTTATTATGAAAACATTGCATTCATGTTCCTATTTATGTGAAACAGAACATAGTCTGATTATGACTCAAGTCAACTCAAATGTTCACTGCTGTGAAAATTCACCATTATATTCTGATTATGACATTAATATGTCACATTATATACCCTAAAATAAAATACCATATAGTAATATTCTAAATCTGTTTGAATGAGACAGCAGATATGACCTTAAATAATTGTTTTTGTATAAACAAAGAAGGGCAAGAACCAATAAAGTAAAGTAAATGTGAGTCAATAAAAGGGGCCAAAGCTAAGATGTGTAGCAACATTTACAGTCAGGTTGTTTGTTTGTTCAAAAAATATTTCTATTGGCTATATAAGTATATTGAGGATTGATATTTGTGAAAACATGAGATAGGAGATTGTAAAAGAAGAGGTGTAAAAAGTGGTGATATGTAATTATTAATAGGACTGTGCGACATTAGCATAACAGTGTCTTATTCAGACTATTTTCTTAATCAGATTAAAAAATCAGATTACTGTCTATGTAAACACAGAGCAGACAACAAACAAAAAACATTTATTTATCAGAATGACTTGAGGAAAATTATGTTCTTACAAAGCTCCAGAATAGTACTGGAAAAGCAACGAGAAATGTAATATACATAAGAGTTGGTATAAAAATATGACACAAAAAATACATAATATAATTAATTCTTTTATACGAAAATTATAAATATACGAAATTATTCTAAATTTAAAAAATAAATAAATAAATAAAATAAAATAAAATTTTTATTTTTATTTTTTTTATTATATATATATATATATATATATATATATATATATATATATATTTTATCTTATTTTATTTTTTATTATTATTATTATTATTATTATTTTTTTTAATTTAATTTAATTTTTATTTAATTGTTTTTTTTATTTTTTTTTTATTTTATTTTATTATATTTTTACTCTACTTTACTTTATCTTATTTGATTTGATTTTATTAGTGCTTCACAGTTGCAGAGGGGCTTGTTTTGCAATGTCATTTCACTGGGGTGTACTTGTACATCCACATGTGACAAATAAAAATCTTGAATCTTGAATCTTGAATCTTATACAGTTGTGTAAACACTTTGGTCCAGAGAGTGAAAATGTCTCAAAATCCACTTGATATCCACTTGAGATTGGGATCAAAAATTACTATTATCCCTGTGGGCTTGGATTTGACTGATTTTGGATTTAACTTCCTGTTTAAATCCTTACTCTTACTACTTTTGTAGTTTATATATATAATAAGTATAATATCTTTGCCTTGGCTGAAATTCAATTACTACGTTGTTGTGAAGCCTCTCACTGTAGACACAGTCATGCAGCAGTCATTTATTTGGAAATATCTCATTCCAAACGTACTGTAAACGCCGCCTGACTCGCTCGCTCCGCCCCTGCGTTCTGTCTCGTTGCACTTTTTTGAAGTGGAAAGATCATTCCTCCTGGTGCAGATAAATTCTCTCTGGCATCCTGTTTTTGTTTTCATTGTCTTCTCCGCTTTCTTGCAGACACTCCGCTTCATGCTGAGAGTGTGTGTGTGTGTGTGTGAAACTGAGTGTGTGGGAGAAACACACACAGATAGACAGAACCAGAAGAGAGAGAGAGAGAGAAAAAATAACAAAATAAGAGACATGAGAGACACAGAGGTTCAGTAAAACTGCCCACTCTCTTCCTGCCATTGTTTTTATCTCGGGGACCCACGTGAGGGTTTGTGTAGCGGCCACGCCTCCTCCTGCTTTGTGTTTCCATGGAGACAGAGAATTATGCCTCCAGATGATGATTGCAGCATCCCCCCGCTGGGAGACAATCATGGAGGAAATAGTCGAGCTTTCTGCAACACAGAAGAGAAAAGTGCTACTTATGGCAATGTACACACAGTGAACCCTGTGTCAGTCACACACACAGAGAGGCTGGTGCACATACGGACATGTGTGCATTAAGCTGGATTCCTCACTTCCTTAAGGCCTTCAGCTGCTTTACTCTAGTAAACCTGCATGAGGGAAAGAGCCAGACACCTGCTCTCTCTTGTTTACGTGACGTCGGTGCCAGCAAAGCACGTGAAAGCTGCCCAGCGACAATGGACACCCTGTCGTGATGTCAGAAAGCTCAAATAATAGATAAAATAACTTAATTAATCAAATTTTTCATCCTATGTCAGGTCATTATGATGTCAGACGCTTTGGATACTCCATCTCAGGTGGTCTGGAGGTTGACAATAATTATTGTTGAGACGATAATGGTTAAGAGATTGTCAAGGGCCTGACTTAAGGTTTGTGGTCCAAAAGATATTTCCATTTTGGGGGTTAAAATCAACATCTGATTTCTACATTTCACCTACAATTTGTTGTCAGGGAAGTCAAACTGCGTCCCCACACTATCAAGTCTGTGCCACCACAAATATTATTCATCATTACCTGTGGCTGTTGGCAGCAGAGGTTAATGCAGCTGCTTCCGATCTTTGTCCGCAGAGCTCCCGCATAACAAAGAAAGAAAGAACTTGTGAATTATTGTTTCTGGTCGTTCGATTACAGAGAAGAGGTTTTAACGTGAGCAGAGCGATTCCATGAATTCACAAACAATGCACACTATTCAAGCAAAGGCTGGAAATTCTTGCTATATTTAACCTCCTCGCCCTCATTCAAAGCAACATCCTGCTGCTTTTGGGATTAACCCTGATTTGGAACCGGGCAACATAATATCACACAGCGGCACGAGTTGTGATGAGATTTGACAAAGGAATTACACGAGGCCAGAAAAGATAAGACTGTGACCAGTAAGATACATTTTCTGAAGGCAAGATTACTTATTTCAAAATATAATATTTATATATATATATATATTTATATATACATACATATATATATATATATACATGAAGTTATGAAGTGTGTTTCCCTGATTAAACTTTGTTTTCTTAATTTGTACCCAGTGAAAGTTAGTGAGGTTAAAAGGTCACTGACTCAAAAAGTTGTGTCTTTTTCTTGTAAAATGTAACATATACATTGAAAAATAAAGCAACCACATATTACATGTCATCACCAAAACTTGAATAAACACATGTTTTACTATCAAATTATTATATTATATTATATTATATTATATTATATTATACTATAGATATTTTCCAATGTAAAAACACATATATTTTGTTTACTAGAATAACATAGACTGTTATCCCAATATATAGAAAGATTCCAACCAGGATATGTAATAATCTCTGCCATGTTTCTGGACAGGTGGATTGATTTCTACACAGTTCATAACGCCCCACCAGCGCCCCCCTATGTCATTATGTGTGTACTACATTTCTTCTTCCACGTTATTATTGTTGACAGTAGGACAGTTATTTAAAAAAAATATTGACTGGTACATATAGATACACACAGACAGTGATGGTACATAGGATTTGAAATATAAATATTATAAATATAAACCGTTGTGGTTTCGTATACTACAGCTCAAAAGCTTTATATTATCTTTGTGGCTCATATGTAATTGCACAGGTCCACCACAAGAGAGCAGTCTTTGCTTTCTCTATGGAAAGCTGCAAATGTAGAGAAGAAGGGAAGGATAATCTTTCTCTTTTCTTTAAAAACTTATCTGATAATGTTTTTTTTTTGCTTGAGCAACGAATACTATTTTTTTAGTACATGGAGTGGTTTTTCCTTATTCAGAGACAAAATGGTAAGAGAATACAATTATTGTAGGTGTAGATGGGAATGGATTATGGATAATGAGTGTTGACCTCATTCATGTGGCGTCTTCAAAGCTCAGCTAAATCCCCACAGTCAGTGTCTGCACTGTGGAGCTGCAGCAGAGTCAGATCACAGCAGAGAGTCAATTACCTCACTGCTTTCATAGATGCCAGGTGAATTTTATTTATCCTTTATTTAGCCTGGAAGTGTCCCATTGAGATGCAAGATCTCTTCTTCCAGGGAGTCAAGATAGCAGCATAGATGGTACCAATAATTACACAATTTCAGATATAAGGGGCTGTTTCACCCATTTTTTTCCCACTTGGTATGAATGTAAAAACGTAAGATCCTTGTGATGCTGCTGTATTTGTTTATTTCACAATATCTTACAGTGCTGGAATATTATTTACTTTGCTTAATTAACTCATATCGCTTGTTATAATTTACAGAAAGAGCAGCGTAGGAAATGACGTTGACTACTCGTCACCTTTATATTATTTTCTTTCAATTCCAACTTCTTCTGTTGTTTTGGGAATGGGACATGGGTCTCAGATTGGCCATTTGGTGATCACATGATGCATTTATCTCTGAAAATTAGTAAAAAAAAATGTATATTTTTTACCTCCGCCAAGGAGTTGTATGTTTTTGCCATTTTTCGAGGTTTGTATGTTTGTCTGTCTGTTAGCAACATAAATTGAAAAGTCACAGACAGATTTGGATGAAATTTTCAAGAAATGTCCACAAATGAAATGTCTGCCTTGGTGGAGGTCTGCGCTCTCCAAGTGCTTTTCTAGTTTGGTGAAGTGTCCCTTTAAAAGAGAGTAAAAAAAGAAAGAGTATAAAAAAGGTTATGTACAGTAAAACAACAACACGTTTCTTTCATGATGGTCCATAAAATGCCTTTGAATCTGTTTAAAGAAGCCAGTGTCTGCTGTGAAATTATGTCTTGCAGCTCATTCCATGTCCATTGTGCATAGAAGGAGAAAAGCAGTTTCACCCAATTCAGAGTTCATTCAACTTTTAGAAAGCCAGGTGATGTGGTTGCTGAAAAGAGGCTAGAAACATACACAGGAAGTTCACCTAACAAGGCGTTGATAGTAAAAAGCAGCATATGCATTGTCCTCCTCTGGTTACCTACAGATTCATATAAAATACAGTGGTGAGTGCATGAACCAGCATTTGTTATAAATCTTATTGCAGCGTGATAGAAGCTTCTGAAGATGAAATGAAGCTGCAGGCGTGTAAATCACATCACCATAATCTAACACAGATAAGAAGGAACGCTGTACAATTCTCTTTCTTGCCTCTAGGGGAAAACATTTCTTCAAACGATGAACCCAACCCAGTGTTTGTGTGTGCAATAAAAGCCGAGCCAAGTCCAGTATGACATGGACAGTGATGCAACGAGAGGCAAAAAAAAAAAAAAAGTCCAGAGAATGAAAGAGAATGAATGGCATTGTGTTGCCAAAAGGAGAATCAGAGCATGATCTGCTTTACTGTCAGATTCTTCAAAGGAACACTCAGTGCTCGAGGCCTCCGGAGCCACAATATCGCTCCTGTCAGCACGACATGTGTGATAATCAATGGCTGCTACGGCGGCGAAGGAGAGGAGCTCGATATGCTTCTCTGTTTGAGAGGCACAACCTGACACGGGCTGAATAAACCTGCCTGCAATCAGGGGTGGAAAAACAGCTAAATAAGCGCTTACAGCCCAGGCCAATCAAAGAAGACGTGACACGTTTTTACTCGGAACAATAAAGTACTTAGTACTACTTCTAATACTATCAATAAATAAAAAGTAAAGTTATTTGGTCCTTTAGATGTTTATCTCCTGACACAATCAGTTTTACACACCAATCCTCGAAATATTCAACCTGACAGTATAAATAGCACCTAATAAAACAAGTTGTGCTACTAGCACGATAGAACATAATACTGCACAAACTGCAGAAACTAACTGTAAAGAAAGTATTTATAATTATTTCCGAGGTGTAAAAATACACCACAATCTAATCATTTTTGCTTAATTAGCATTTGAATGAAGTACTCTTATGGAATAGAGTAGTGGTGTTTAAGTGGTAGAGTAACATCCCGAGGGTAGTCTTGTGTTCTGTTTCCTGTTTTATTTTGAAATAATTGCCGATGCCTCTCGTTTCAGAGCCTGCTTCCTGTCAAGTTTCCCTCCTCTGTGATTACCTGCCCCGCCCTGATGTGTTGCACCTGTGTATGGTGTATTTAGTACTGCGTGTTTCTTGTATCTGTTGCTAGTTGGTCTTTGCTGCTGACCAGGAAGTGTCCTTATCCACTTATTAGCTACTAGTAGCATTTTGGGAACCTTTTTTTGTTCAAGATGAGTGTAAGGTGTTTTCTTTTCTTCTTCACACTGAGACTATTGATGTGTGCTTTTGAGTCCACATGCAGTGTTTGTTCAATATTTATTTTGATCATAGTAACAATAAGACAGTTATGACTTATTTATGTTGCATCGTAAATTATGTCCTTAGTGTAAGCTGTACATCATTCCATATCAAAACAACCACTTTATTTCGAAATTCTGTGACACATCACGAATATCTTAACTGCGATATAATGTTGAAATCAGATTACAGTATTAAAGGGGAAATAAGTAGTTTATAGTGCCATCTAGAGGAGAGGCTGAAATTTACAACAAAGACCTGCTGCTCTGCTCACCCCCTCCCTTCCCTGAGCGCTACGGTATCCGCAGCTGGTCAAATGTCGTCCTCGTCGTCTTTCTCCGTGTCAGCAGATGAGGTTCGTGAGGCGAGGGAGAGGGCGAGCTACCGCGGCCGTAGCAGACGAAGCGGAGAGAGTGGAGGCGGGACTTCCACTACAAGTAAAGAGACGCTTGATTTGTTCTCTCGCGTTTGTCCTTACAGGCTCCAGTAGAAACATGGCGTCTCTCTGCTAACAGTGGCTATGCAACCGCGGTCCGCGGTCATGTTATTTAACATGACTTTTTGAAACACTACGGAAATGAAACAAAAACTATTATACAGCGACTAGACAATGCAGGAGCACATAATATGTATACAAAAGTGGATTTTGGGTAATATAAACCCATAAATACTACATAGTGTACCTTTAAATAAAATAAAATAAAATAATCAAATTGCCAAAAAACAGTCAGCCGGGCAGTTTTGCAGCACGAGGATTTGTTCCAGCTTCTAAATGCATAACGTCTCCTTTCGACTGAGACGTCAGCAATATGCAAATAGCGCTGCAGGAGGTGCTGCAAGTAAACTGTTATTTGTGATTTCTGTCTTTTTTTTAAGTTCCCTGGAGAATCACCGACACAGCAGGACTCTTATCAGAGAGTAAAATATGTCAGGGAGGTTTTTGGTGTTTGAGCTCGATGGCTGATGCACGTGTAGAAAACATTCTCAGGAAAAAAAATCTTTGCTCTGTTTAACAGCCTATTTTCTAAGGTAATAACACACACTGTCTCACTATAGGGGGGGCAAAAAGCAGATGTACACTAATATCTTTGAGTATTCTGACTCCATACTCGGGTTGTTTTCATATATAATTCAAATCTCTGGCTGTTGTACTAGAGAAAAAGGCTCTGCAAGATATATATATATATATATATAACATATATAAATTAACCCCATTAGTAATAATTCAAACGCAGACGCTCTTTCAGTTTTATATGGCGGCAAAGTGTTCTTATTTACCAGCTGAATGAACTAAGAGGCAGCGTGTGTCATTTGCAGCAGTTCCGTTTTGCATCTTTATGAAGCATTATCGCCTTCAGCGCATTTAAATGCAACACGCTGATTCAATTTACACCCTCCATTCACAAATATGTTTTAGTTATTATCGGCTCACCGAGGCGTTTGACCTTCACTGTGTTTCCTGTTTGCATGCATTTATGTAAAATAGTTTGTCCTCAGCGTGCCACAGCATGCAACGTACAGAATCCATCATATTTTCTACTGCTTTATCCTCCAGGTCCGCACATTTGGACCAGTATTCTGGAAATCAAGCTCATTCATTTTAGATTTTCATTAATGTGTTATTTGAAGAAACAATCGTACAACTCCATTTTAACACTTCAGTTTAAAGCCACATTTTCTGAGCTTTAAAGTGTGTAATAAGATAATTGGGTCAGTTTATAGCAATAACACTTCAGAGACACGTGATTCCATCTCGACTCGTTTGCTTCCATTCGTGTCGTTCAGTTTTTTTAATTTCGGCAGTGAAAGTGAAAATGAGTACCCTAGGATAATGGAGGCGATCTGCATCTTTTGAATACAATTTCTTTTGCATGGGAATGGCGTCAATAATTGTTATTGTAGGGAAAATCAAATAGCACAGCAATTACATTTGGATCCAGTTAAACATCAGGCACAAACATCTTAAAGTAAGCATGATTTTACGAATATATGTAAAAGAAATCGGGGGAAAAAAATCAAAATCTTATGTAAATAATCAAATCGATTTACACAGAAGTGTTATATTACCAGTGCAACCATTACTTTAAGCCTTTAAGGTACGCACCAAGAAAAAAGCAAAGGAAAAATAATTTATTTGCTTTTTTTTTTTTATTATTTACTTATGATAACAATAACGAGAATCAATATATTTTTTTTTTTTTTTAGACCCTACATTATTACAGATACAGGCCTCTACCAAATGGTTGAGACGTCTGTTCATAATAAACCTGGTTTGCATAATGACATAATGTACAAGATTCAGAACAAGTGACATTTAGTGTTAGTTTAGTGACATTTAGTGAGTTCAGCTTCATGCATTTTTCAATGAGATATAGTGACTTAAAGTGTGGTCGACCAAATGGTTGAGTAGTACCTTAAAGGGTTAAAGATTATTGGACTCTCATGAGCCAAACGGTTAAATATTTAACATTGTGAATTGTTTTCTTTGACAAATCTAAATCTGCGGAATAACAGTAACCATAGCAACCATAAGACCATAAGAAGACAATTAAATATGTAGTGAAAATAATACAATAATAAATTGCTCTAATATTGAAATGCAAATGCATGTCAGGTCATAAACTCAATTGACCTGAGGGTCACTGAGTGTCTAGTTTGGTCCGTAAAAAATCATAAATTCATCATAAATTATCAAACTAATAATACTTCTGATGATATTTCACAATATAGACATATTTATGATCCAAAGATGTATCTATTAATTAATAATAATTACAATTTAGCTTAATTTAATTAAGTGGCGGACCGCTTGAAATTAATTGTTGGACATTGATGCATCTACGTCCCACAGACACTGTGAGAAAGACTGAAGGAACCTCAGTGTGACGCTCATTGTTTGACAGCACCCACACTGTGATACATAACACTTAACATTTTACATCTAATTAATGATTAATGTACAACTTAGTAGGAAAAAAAGAGGGATTTTGTTGGTAATATGCTCCCTTCTCGTTGATGTGCTAATATCTTAATTGCAGGATTTGACGACGTAGGCTCATCATAGCTGGCAGCAGCTACTTGGCACTGATCCATGGAGATAAAAGAGAGAGAGAGAGAGAGATTGACACAGAAAGAAGAGGGAGGATCAATGGAGACAAGTAACTCTGAGCAGATTTATAATGTGATTTTTAATAGCATAACTCAGAGAGAGAGAGAGAGAGATGGCATCAGTCAACAAGATCGAGTCTATTTGCTAATAACAGCTGGTGATGGAGAGTTGTAACTTATATATTGACTTTGAAATGTAGGATGTAATGAGCATCTTAATCATGTTTAAGCACCAAAGACTCCAGCCTCTTTGTAACAAAGTTCCATTGCGTCTAAGATATAGTCTCTCGTGTCAGCCTGGAGGGACACGGGCAAAGACCCAAACTTTTTTTTTTTTTTTTTAATTTGTGGGACTTTGTTGAGTCATGCCACTCCCAAAACAACACCAAACACCCCCCTTTCTTTTGCTTGGCAGAAGTGGGGCAAGTGCAAATCCATGAAATATGTAAAGAGTAAAGCCTGTCTGCCATTTCCAGCTTCAATGGGACCAGGAAGATTTGGGTTAAGAGGAGAAAGAGAGAGAGAGAGAGTGTGTGTGTGGGAGTGTACAAACAAATACTTTGCTTCTCTGAAAATTACCATTGACCTAGATTTCTAAAATCTGTGTGATATAATGTTAAAACTTTTGTGTACCCTTTTTTACCCAGGAGACTTTAACAGTATGAATGAATGAATGAATGAATGAATGAATGAATGAATGAATGAATTGTTTATTTCGGGCATGACAAGTAATCAACATCTGCACCCATCAGCATTTAAATTCATACACATGACCGAAAGGGACAGCAGGAGAAGCAAATCTTATCTAGTCCCGCCCCCATTACACAGAAATTTTTTTTTTTTTCTTACTGTCTTAACTTTCGACAATATTGACGTTGCAGCAGTATGTTTGATAGTTGTGTTTGGTATCGCTGTGCCTTCCTTACCTGTCATGTTTTAAAAGCTCTGAAGCCCAATTTAAGGCCACATTATACTTCTCCGACTGCGTTATCCGTCTGCGTCACCACGTAGACCACTCAAGCCTTTATACTTCTGCGTCGAGGTGACGGATAGGCGCTGCAATTTCCCGCCCGATCAGTAGGGATCGCTGCGCAAGGTTGTTGTACTTTTGGCTACAGTGACCAATGGCGTCCGAGGGAGAAAGACTGTTGTTGTTGAAACAGTGGCCGTTTGTCACTTTTCTGTGTGAAGGAACGCAGTTTTAAGATAATTTGAGGCGAGAAATTGGCCATTTAGAGTCTAAACATGTGCTGTGTGTGTTAAGATATGACGTATTTATAGTTTATTGAGTATAAATTGGGCTTTATACTTCTGCGTAAAGTGCTCTGCGTAGGTTACGCAGAGACTCTGCGTCGACGCAGAGCCTGTCGAAGAGCCTCTGCGTCGTCTCCGACTGCACGAGCGTCCACAGACGCGGGGCTGATCCCCGCCGATAACGCCGCTGCCAAACTATGAATACGTCATATCTTAACACACACAGCACATGTTAAGACTCTAAATGGCCAATTTCTCGCCTCAAATTATCTTAAAACTGCGTTCCGTCACACAGAAAAGTGAGAAACGGCCACTGTTTCAACAACAACAGTCTTTCTCTCTCTTTCTTTCTCGGACGCCATTGCTCACTGTAGCCTGAAGCAGAACAACCTTGAGCAGCGACCCCTACTGATCGGGCGGGAAATTGCAGCGCCTATCCGTCACCACGACGCAGAAGTATAAAGGCTCGAGTGGTCTACGTGGTGACGCAGACGGATAACGCATTACAAAGTCGAAGAAGTATAATGTGGCCTTAAGGCAGGGGTATCAAACTCATTTTCACTGAGGGCCACATCAGCATAATGGTTACGCTCAAAGGGTCAGATGTAACTGTCATACAGAATAAATGTAACTAAATGTAACCAAATATATGTAAAATAAAGGTAACATATATTGCTAAATAATTTTTCCGTATTTATTACTTATTCAATTTCACTCGTTGCGTGATGCATATACAATGATACACTGCGATCTAGTGGCCATGCATTGTGGGAAATGTAGTTTATGGTCAACGCATGCCTTAAAGCAGCATAGACCTATTTTAACACAGATTTTTAAGACCAATTAATCACTCGCGGGCCACATAAAATGACGTGGCGGGCCACATCTGGCCCCCGGGCCTTGAGTTTGACACATGCTGCTCTAAGAGATCATTTCACATTGACTCACAGTGGCTAAACGCATAAGCTTTTAATCATCAAAAGTCTGCCATACTTAAGTAAAGGAGTAGACGGTGTTTTTCTCCTTTAGACAACAACAATAATTAAATCATTGGATGATAAATAATTGAAAGTGAGAGGGAAGATGGGGCAGCTCGTTTACTTTCTGAATCACTCCTAAAAGCTTTCTGTTTGGGTCTGGCACACTTAAATGAGTCTGGTCTGGTCTCTATCTTCAAGAAACTCTGCAAAACTCTTCTCTTTGGAGAATGCTTTCTAACTCACTCTAGCGTTCTCAACTTCTGCACTATTGTGAACTTAACTAACACTTGTTTTTTTCCCCTAATGGTTCCTCTCATGGTGTTGTTACTCTAATGAATGTCTCTGGTTGCCCTGTCATTTTTTAAATGAATATTTTCTATTAACACTGAACGTTGCCTATGACATTGTAACCTTAACATGTCTATCTCTTGTAAGTCACTTTGGATAAAAGTGTCTGCCAAATGACTTATTTATGTCAAGTCTGGGATTTGCCCACTCAGGACTGCACCCACAGAGAGTGATGCACAGTATAACTGTGTATAACTTCTTTAAAAATAAATAAATAAATCAAATCATCACATCAGTGGCATTATACAGAATGTCTCTCCAAACCAAAATTGAAAAAGTCATTTATAGGAGATGTTAATGTCTGTAATGTATGTTTATTTAGCATTTTCACCCACTGGATGAAATGCACAGCCCCAAATATATGCACTTAAGTAATGCGCTGTACGGTTCTTCCCCTTGTTTTCAAGTGTTTTGTTATTTATTATTGCACACCTAAATATGAACATTGTGTAACCAATCATTTATTTTTAAGTTGCAGCATGAGTTTGAGATTTACTATTCATTTGGGTGAAATTTGAAAGGAATATAAAATGGCTTTTCTTAATAAAATTGTGGAAGACGAAACAGTTTTCCTGCATTTCAGTGCTATTACCTTGTTTCAGGAAACAGAGCTTTGTGCTGGAATTGAGAAAATGCCGCGAGTCATCGAGGTCTTGACTGTAACATGACAAATGACAAGGTGAAGCACTTTTAGCGTCACTTTATTTCCAGTCAGAGCAGCAACTTCCAACTCAGCATGTGTTTGTGTGTATAAAAGTATGTTCCTAATATAAAAATAAAGAAATAATCAAATCAAAATGAACAGTAATGACAGCAATGACACAACTAGCACAGCATTATTGCACAAACGCAATCAGAATGCACAGCATGCGCACAAGCATTAGCATTAGCTAGCTGCTGAGAGCTGACCTGTTACACTTGATATCAAACAGCATAAACACACCATAATATTAAACACTTTATCTATCCAACATAATAAAACACAACAGCAAATGACATGTCAGCCAGCTAGCGTGCTAACCACTGGCGCGAGCATGCCAACCACTGGCTAGCGTGCTAACCGCTAGCGCGAGTATGCTATGTGAAATGTATTACTTTTATTTTTTAACTGTAATGCATAATACTGCTGTAATGTAATGAAAATGTTGTCTCTGGATGAGTGGGTGGCACATAAAAAACAAATTTCATGTTTTTATATGACATTATTTTAATATTTTAAGGCAACCACAGTTATTTAGTTCCCACGTCCCAACTGCTAATGACTGTACTGCAGCACAGTAAAATCAATTTTAGTGGCAAAGTACATCACACACAAGTTTCCAGTGCTTGTAAACAGTGCACACACAAATGTGCATAAAAACAAAAAACGGTTTTAACAACTCAGCTACACTTTATAGGCAGATTAACTGCAATGGGGGCCTCTTGCACAGCAGCCATTTTGTTACCGACCATAATAAGTCCAGTTCATGTAAGTTTATACAGTGTGACAACGTATCAGCATGTACTCTGAAAGAGATATAACTGAATGGAACTCAGCCGTCACTAATGTGATTATTTACACCTGGGATTATAGTATTGTGACCTGTGCAAAGGGTAAATTCAGGTAACATCATATACATCATATAGAGTACCACTGCTCGGTCACATCCCCCAGCATCATCTTAAAGACGCACACAGGACCCTTCTGTCTGTGGGTTAAATTGGAGTCTTTTCAGATGTGGACTGGGAATCTTGTGTAATATTGAGGGACATGACAAAGTGGTGGTTGTATGATGTTTTGGGATGTCTCAGTCTAATAACTGAGCTGTGATCTGGATGATCAGTCACAGGTCAGGTCCAAATATATATTATTTATGTTTAATGTTTGTCCTGGATGGTTTTGTTACCGAGTTTGAACTGTGGTGTGCAGAGGGAATAACATGTACTGTGGCTCTTATATACTATATTTATATATACTCGTCATTTGGTGGCAGGATCACAATTCAGCCAATTTTTGCTGTTTGCTCTGTCTGTCTTTTCAGGTCGGGTGAATTCAGCTGTGGGTCTTATTATCCAAACCACCCTATCGGGTCTTATTCAGGTCTATTTTTGGAACCCGTCTCACTACAGGTCACTTTCAGACTGAAAGTCTCCTCTTGTGGTTTTCCACAGGTCAGAATTAATGAAGGCCTTCAGGTAAGTACAGGCTGGTGTACTGGCAGAAAGAACCTGGTGCTGAAAAAGAGTGTGCCGGCCCAGGGCAGCCAGAGGGGTTGAGGCTATCGCTGCATGAGGCTATCGCTGCAGGAGGATTGTTCCAAATATATTCAGGTGACCGTTTCATACGTGCATGAAAAATCCTGCAGAACCATTTACATATTTATTTGTAGTTGCATAATTCAAGGAGAAGGTTTTGCATGTGTTTATTTGTACGTCTCAGGCTCAGACACGGTGCAACACTTCCTTGGATCCTTCTATCAGGAAGGAAGCTTAATTTACAGTTTCCTCCAGACGCAACACACGGCTGTGAAGGACTACATGATGTAAATGTTGTCATCTGCTCATGTCTACAAAGACCTGTGTTAACCATGTGCTTGTCGTATAAAATATATGGCCCCGACATCTGTGAAGATATCGGCTGTAGTCTGGAGTCCGTACTCATGTAAGACTTTTTTTAAATTTTAGCTTCTTTCAAGAGTCTCTCCTTTAGGATTTTTCATGATTTTATTTCCTCTGTGGCAGAAGAATAGGTCTAACATTGTCTCCAGAAAGTCCTGCAGCTTCAACTGAAATAAATCACGAATGAACTCCAAAAGACTCACAATGACAGAGGCGACGGCACTTGATTCCTTAACAATAAGTTCTGAAACTGCAGTTTCCTCCATCAGTGAGTTCAAATATGATAGCTTGTAACTTTGGCATTTGAAATCCTTGGTTTAGATTTACATAACTGACACAAACGAAACAGCCGTAATCCAGCAGCTCCTGTGTCCTGCGAGATAAAAAAAACTCAAGTTTTCTCTATGGAGTTTAGTGCTGGAGAGTAAGCCATTTACAAAGAGTAGTTTCCAGATGGGGAATAATGTTCCATGAGATAACGTGGCAAACAATTTAATATATCATAGGCTAGTGTGGTGCATCTGTCTGGCTTTTCATTTCACACATGTTAACAGATTAGCACAGCTACACTCCCCTCAGGCACATTTTCCCCCCATGCATGAGTTGCATATTCTTTTACCAAAAAATTAAAAAGACAGTGAAAATGATCTTTCACCACATTTTCAGCATCTTTATCTGTCACATACGGTACAAACACAACATGTGCACTTATTTCAAAATAAAAGCACTCAAATATTTAGTATGTGTTAAGTGTTTAAAAATATATTTTCAAATATTCAAAGGCAAACCCTGTAAAACATAGAAGCAGCTCAGACATACTCAGTCTGTGCGTTTACATGCAGTCTCATTTTAGTCGGACTAAGACAATTATTTGGTTTTATTAATGCCTTTTAAACATATTAAAAGGCATGTAAAATCGGACTAACATACCTGGATAATGTGATCATAGTCCGATTACTCCTGCATGAATACACTTAGTCAGACTGAAGTGGGATTGGAGTTGGTCAAGAGTCGGACTTGCCGTTCTGCACATGCACCAAAATGTCCTCCCTGGTCTTTGACCCAGATGTAGGACAGTTATCAGAAATCATACGGCAGCGGCGTCTTTCTTCAGACAACACAGAACCACAACATGCTCCATCTCTCTGTTCGATGTTTGTTTATCTGTTACGTAAAAGTCAACAGGAAATGGATTCAATATGCTCTAGTCTATAGAGCAGGGGTCACCAACGTGGTGCCCGCGGGCACCTGGTAGCCCGCAGGCAGCCAATACGGTGCCCGCGGGCTCACTTCACTTCACCTCACTTGCATGTATCCGTATGATCGCTCAGTAAAATATCTTTGATATTGTTTATAAAAACTGGTTATCGTTAGGAGTAAGCACTGGAATGAATGTGTATGCAGTTGAATGCATAATATTAATCATTTAAATGGTAAACAAAAAAAAAATGTTAATGTGGTAGCCCTCCATATTATTCTTTACCCTTAAGGTAGCTCTCTGTCTCAAAAAGGTTGGTGACCCCTGCTATAGAGAGATACAGCGCCACCTACAGAGGCAGATGTACACGGCCAATAAATTTATTTTTTTCCTCCCTCCGGTATGTATACTCTGACTCAGGAAGTTGTCTGGGTTTGTGTGTCTTAGTCAGACTATGGCCTTAGCTTGATTAAACATGCAGCCAATCTAGACCAGGCCTAATAACTTGAAAACCAAATTTTTTTTATTTTTTTTTTATCCTGAATCCAGATCCTTGTCTGGATCACATTCACATTCACACTCCCAGAAAATATCATTTACTTTTACTTTTTGAGTTATACTCTTCTTCACAGGCCAAAAACATGGTGGAGGTATCTTTATGAGGTGTAGAGGCACCTACAGAGCGACGGGCCCTACTTTTTTTGCGCTCCTGCCGCGGCTGCATCCGCCCTCAGACTCCTCCTCCCGTTTAGCTCCTCCCCCCAAGGAGTGAGAGAGAGCTCGAGACTCTGCAGAGTGCTCACACACACACACTCACACACACACATACGTACGCTAACGGACACACTCAGTTTAACGTGTCGTTTCCAGCCGTTCACTGTCTGTACTAACGGGACAAGTTTTAACATTCTGGGATAACACGGACGCTCCTTCGCTTTTCTCTGCCCTCGGTGTGAACATCTCGACCCGGAGTGAGGTGAGTGCAAAAATGTGGACATGTTGACAGTTTTTTATGTGGGGGAAGTGAGCTGGCTGTAACTAAATGAAGCCGGGGAAGATGCGAGGGGGCTGTTCTGTGGACGTAAAAAGCGGCAAAAAAGAGAGCTCTCACTCCGCTTCCAGTAGTAGTTTTTTTTTATTTTTTAGCTTTACCGCCCCCCCAAAAACCCGCAGTTACACCCGGCGAACGGCGTCGTTTCCGCCGCTGGCGCCTGCACGTTGAGCCTGAGATTAGCCGAGCTGCTTCAACATCCTCCCCGGGATGTTGCTGCTGTTTAACCGCCACACACACACACACACATATAGATACACAGCTCCACATGGCTGTTTGCTACTACACACTAAAATAACACCACTGCTTCACTGCTGGGACACTTGGACACAGTTTGAAATGTTTTTTTTTTTGAATACATGGATTGACTTTAATCTCAACGTCTCTGCAGAAGAGAAGGAAGAGCTCATAATCACCACTGCTTTTGTAACTGAGGAGCTGTGTGTCTAATCCCGAAACTTTGAATGGAAACCTTCAGTGTTCCATGTTTCTTTGTGGAGTATGTTTGATTTCACGTGTGGGCCACAAAACGATGCTGTCGTAAGGTCTTTATTCATAACTTTTTTTAGTTTTTGCAAGGACTGAGCTAATTAAGCTAGTTTTTGAACAATTATCCACCTGTACAAACCAAAGTGGTCTATATGCTGAAAAAACGTTGAAATGTGCCTTTATTGCATTTTCACAAATAGAATACAGGTTTCACAAATCAGAGAGTGTGTTTTTATGAATCTTCAGGGTCTGTAGATTAATCTAGTCCAGATTTGAGAGGTCTAGGTACAGTGGTTTTGGATCAGGACCTGTTCTAATGAGGTCTGAGTATAAAACAAAAACGGTGCAATCTCCCCTTTAGAATTTTCATAAATTAAATAAAAGCTTCACAAATACAACAGTGGATGTCATGCAAGGTTAATGACTTACCTAACATGTCTAAAATGTTTTCACATCAAGAAGTGTCACAAAAAACAGACAACCCGTGTGCAAACAGTCGCACTGCGCATCACGTTTATTTCCCCTTAACTTTCCCCTTAAGTGCCGAATCGGAGGCTGGCGAATCGGATGCTAACGTCAGCGTCGTATTCCTACATACCCAGACTGATATTTACTGTTGAATATACCCATATATTATATCCCCTATTCAAACACACACAGATATGAACATGCCCACACTTAAAACAAGAAACATTTCAAATGTCAGGGAGACGCTGCGGCGACCACTGTGTCACTTTTACAGTATCTCTATCTGTCTTCCAGCTCGGATCTATACGTCTCCATTTCATCCTTTTGAGCTTTAATGTCCTCTAAGATATTCGCGGAGATGATACCAGATCGCTCTCTTTTTTTAGGCCATAGAGGAAGCTTGATGAGGGATGATATCTGTCTCAGAATTCAGCCATTGGTTTTATTCCTAGCACCACACGAGAGAATATGTAAAGGCGTCAAACTCTGAATATCAATGGTCAGCTTAAGCTGGTCCTTGCACCAAGACACGACGTGCATTTGAAGGATTTTTTTTGTTGAGATGATGAATAATTGCACTCCATGTGAATGCTGAATGTGAAGACAGTAGAGCTGCAACTAACGATTATTTTCGCAATCGATTAATCTGTCGATTATTTTCTCGATGAATTGATGAATCAGTTGGTCCATAAAATGTTAAAAAACATTGATCAATGTTCGTCAAACCTCGAAATGATGATGTCCTTGAACGTTGTGTTTTGTCCACAAACCAAAATGATTCAGTTTTAATGATTTCTTTTAATGGTTTATGTGGAGCAAAGAAACCAAGAAAATATTCACATTTAAGAAGCTGAAACAGTCAGAAATCTGGTTTTAATCATGAAAAAAAGCTTCAAACTGATTATCGATTATCAAAATAGTTGCCGATTAATTTAGTAATCGATTAATAATGGATTCATCGATTAATCGTTTCTAGAATACAGTCCCTCATGGCAAGAACTGACATTTAGTGCAGGGATCTGAGTAATATGCAGTCTGTGAAATATCCTTGTAAGGTTTGTTTTTTAACTGTCATTTGAAGTTGTTATTTAGATTGATAAGCCTAAGAGATTTCACTGTCAATCGCATATAAACAGAGAAGACCTGGAAATCCTGAAGCAACACATTCGATTACTGAATAACCAACAGCATCAGTCCTTTAGATTACACCGGGCCATATCAAACAAAAATCTGAAAGCATGCAGCATGTAAAGTCTCCGTCTCTGCAGGTTTTCCTCATCCGCTGTTTGATGTTTCACGGACCGGCACACAGAATGATGTGTGTGTGTGTCTCTTTTTGGCGGCAGATGCAGGTGGTATCCCTGTCTGTCAGCGCTGGTCTGTTTTATGTGCAAAGACTTCTGAGCGCTTTTCTCCTGCTGCTTTCGCTCAGCATCCGCTGCTCCTCCTGTCAGCTCTTGGTTATACTGTAGAAAATGGGCTGTTGGAGAATGATCTGCCATGTGCACACTGTATAGTACACGTATGCGTTTACTTTGTGACTGTGATGTTGGACGGCATCAAGGCCCTGTCTGCGGCGCACGTTGTGTTTCCTGGATAGCGTTTATTGCTAATTTGTACAATATATAGTTTTGCTTTTTGTTGCGACAGCCTAAACACTGCCACTCTACATACGATATAATCTTGCGCACAATCTTTCTTCATTAGACAGGCTGGAGAGGCAAAGTGTGTGTGTCAGTGTGCGGTACATCATGGCGGGAAAGCCCCAGGTGTTTTCAAAAACAAAACAGCCAGTTCAGCAAAGACTGTTTAGTTGACAAGTTGTCTTTCTGAGATATAAAAAAAAAAATCCATCAGATAAAAAGGTGATCAATAAGGTTTTGGCTCACCAAACATATGGCTCCATCACTTGTTGCTTTCAGGTTATGTCATACTCGAAAAGACGAATGTTCCAATTTTGATATTCGATGTATATTTTAGACCAATTTAAAATGGAACAAACAAACAAAATCTCAGGATTTCATGTTCTCCTGCATCATTTTATTTCCTGTAACTTTGACGTGAGCTGTAGAGAATTTGTGCTGATGATGCATTTGATTCATGGATAGTGTTTAACCCTTTAAGGTTTCTACTCAACCATTTGGTCGATCACACTTTAAGTCACTATATCTCATTGCAAAATGCATCAAGCTGAACTCACTAACACTAAATTAATATGACTTGTTCTGAATGTTGTACTTTATGAATTATGCAAACATAATAAACAGACATCTCAACCATTTGGTAGAGGCCTGTATCTAAAATACAGTAGGGTCTAATTAAAAAAAAAATGGTTTAATCATTTTTTCTTTGCTTTTTTCTTGGTGCGTACCTTAAAGGGTTAAGTTAACCAGAGAAAAAAATCCCTACAGCAGCATCTTCCTTCCTTCAAAATCAAACCTTTACCAGGAACAGGAATTACTTTGTCCTTTTCATGGAGAGTTTAAGCTCAAGTACATAATTTGTTTAACATATTTGATACAATCTTCATCTCCTGGTATCAATAAATAAGTACAGTTTTCCATGTTATATTAAAATCCAGATCCAGATTAAACTTGATCTGATGGTAGATTGTGTATTTTTTTCTCCTTTGGTCATAACACGGTGAAACAGAAACTACGTGGGAGGCTCTCTGAAATCCAGTCAGTTAACTTTATCCTTAAATAAAACTAGGAGACTACAGCGTCTGTTACAGACATCAAAGTAAGTCAACACAGACACACGACTAATAATTTATTATATTTCGATTGAAAAAAAAATACAGCCTCGCTTCAGCAGTCCTCACACGTAATCTGTACCTTTATGATTCGAGTTGGAAATCTGTTTCCCGACCTCTTGCTGTTTTAAGACGCCGTCTATGAGCTTCACCTGAACACACTGTGCTTGTTTACTGTTGAAAAGTGATCAAGCTTCCCGATCGCAGCAAGCGACTGGGTGCTGCCTGCTGATCTGGGGTCTAAATACTGAGACAGGCAAATCTCGGGGGCAACTATCAAGACTACTATAATTACCACGAGTAATTAGTGCTGTTTTTCTCTTGAGTGTATGCTTTTGCCTGTCAATTTCGCAGCAGGGTGCGTTTTTTAAAACGTGTGCTTGTGGTACGAAGCTGCGTTTTAAGTACGAAGTAAATCTAAATTATCACATTTCTCCAGATTGGGCCTGGAGTGGTGGGTTTTTTGCTGCACTGATGCTCCGGTGATGAGTGGGTGTAAGTTTGAACGCCCGCTGATGATGGATGCTGGGAGTCCCTCGTGCGACCACTCACCGAGAGAGGATAAAGCCACAAACAGTGTTTTCTGGAGAGGAGCTTTAGTACAATGCATATCGATTCAGTCGTGTGTGTGTGCGTGGTTTGTGAGAATCTTAATTTGCAAATGGTCTTTGTTCTTAAATCCATTTATCTCCAAATGTGATTTTCTTTTAAAGGGCTCAGGCTAATTGTAAGGCAATCCTCCTCCATCCGCAAGGCTGAATCACTACTTTTTTTTTTTTTTTTTTGGATGCATTTTGCATATACATTATTCAATTTGCATAATAAAAACCAGTGGGACGGCTTCCAAGCTGATGTTAAACCAGCAACGTTGCAATCCTAACATGTGGTTATATGCGTCTTTACCCCTCAGCTACCAGTTCCCACACCACTATTTATAAGAGAAAGACTTTCTGTGAAATCTCTGTGATGAATTGGAGAATTTGTGCAGTGTTCCTGTTTGGTGTTTTACCGTGGTAAACAGAAATCTGAGCAGCCAACTGTCTTTATAGCACTGCCAAACACTTAATTGATAGTTGTGATAGTTGAGTTATTCCTTCATCATCAACCTGACCAGAAACGGCCAGTAATGCATGATATGATATATTAAGTTATCAGACCTTTTCAGATGTTCTGTTGCTAAAATGCTAGATTATTTAAATACATGTTACCGCCCCCAAATGGCAATTTGAAAGCTGAAAGTTTCAAATGCGTAAAAAAAGTAATTCAAATATCAAAGTATGCAGGCCTTTAATTCAGTATTTAGTTTTTCGGTTCAGCGATTGCACCTTATTTGCACTTTCAAAGACATTTTCCTCCGGCTCTTGAGCTGTGTCAGGTTGGAGAGGGAACCATCTGCGGTCAGCCATGTTTCAGGTCTCCAGGGATGTTCGACTGGGTTAAGGTCAGGATTGTGTCTGAGCCACTCAAGGACATTCACAGAGTTATCCCTGAAGCATGCCCGGGGCTGTGTCATTAGGGTCACAGTCCAGTCGGAGGTCCTGAGGGCTCTGCTCCAGGTTGTCATTAAAGATATATCTGTACTTCGGGCCAATTTAGCTCATTTGGCTTCACTAACCCCCGACCAGTCTTCATGTCCCTACTTGGGCCACCCTTTTGGGATGGTGTTGGGCAGGTGCCCAGTTACCTCCAGCCTTGATGCCTAGAAGTGAACAGTTATATTTTGGTCTCATCAAAACAGAAAATCTTGTCTCTTACAATCCATAAAAATGCTGTTTAACAAACCTCAACTAAGCCTGCATTTGTCCTTTACTGAGACTTCCATCTGTCTACTGAGCTCCAGATTGCTGGAGTGTTACAGTGATAGTTTAGCCGTTTAAATTGACTTTGTTGTGCCTCTTTCTCTTGTGCTCAGGCACTTGGGCTCATACAGTTCTTGTACAACTTTAATGCATTATCTCGATTTACAAAGGGAACATTTTGATGGTCACTGGATTTCTGGCATCTGTGTTAAAGCCCAGCCTCTTCTGCAGATTGAGCAACCAATCTGTGAATTGTTGTGACCAGGAGGAAGTGAGCTCACACTCTGGGTTCAGGAAGATGTTTGACTGAGGGGAGAGGGAAGCATTGTAAACATTGTTGGGGGAAAAGCACAGAAAGCCTGGTCCGGTCTGACTTAAAACACTTTATTCCTGAGAAACACGAGAAATCCCAGGATATCCTGGTGTCCTGTTAAAGTTGACATCATAATGCACAGAGAACACCATGGGTTTTCTCCACCAGACATGGAAGACCTTGCACAATATGAGGAAATCATGCGATATGAGATAATGCTGAATATTGCGCAGAAGATATCGAGTGCGATAATACAAATCAAATCATTTGTTTTGATTTGTATTGATTTACAGCAACGAATAAGAAATGAAGATGTTTTAAACGGACAAAAACAAACTAGATTGAAGTTTTACCATAAAACCTTCACTATACATGTGCTGTTAAGCCAGAAACTTCATCAAAGTGGGGCAAAAAACACCAGGATGTCCCAACAACTGTGCACATCTCATCTACGCTATGTGTGTGTGTGTGCATGTGTGAAAGAGAGACTGCCACTGCACACACACACCGAGCAGAAGCAGGAAGAGAAGAGTGAAAAGGAACAACACTGAACTAGAATAAAACAAATATTGCTCCAAATAAATGGTCGAGGAAACGCTTGAGTTTGTTGATGTGAATGATCGTGTTCAGTTCAGCAGCACTGATCCCGACGTTGCACGATATACTGTGCAGCAGTTCTTTCCACGCCTTCTGCAGATGATCTATAGGAAACAGATTTTGTATATAAGGCCCTTGCTGTCTATAAGAACTCTCAAATGCCTTTTAGATTAGATGCACACAGCTGTTGTTCTTCAAAGTAGACAATCGGCCGACGTTGACAGTGCTGTTGAAACAGTCCTTCTTTCTTTTCCCTTTTGAAGAACACTGTTTTTATGAATTCCCCCTGTGCTGTTTAAGATGTGCACTTCACTGTCCGCTCTGCTCTGTCTTACGTCTCCATCCAGCTCTGCACTCATTGGTCTGACATTGATAGCACAGCCTGGTGCCCGGTTGTACCACGGCAGTGGTTGGTGTGTGTGTGTCTACTTGTGTTTATATCTTTGTGGTGTGTGCCCTTTAGTGTTGTTCCTGTAGGCCTACGTATGAATGTGTGTGTACAGTTTCCGCAAGTGCTTTTGCTCTTTTCTGAAGTTAACATTTCAAGATCTCAACCAGGGCTGCAACAATGCATTACTAATCAATTCCTAAATGACCTTCCAACTATTTTCGTAATCAATTAATCAGTTTGAGATCAGATTTCTTTGCTCCATACAAAAAAAATCAGTAAAACTGAAGACACTTGAGAACATCACCATTTTAATGTTTGGAAAACGGCAATAAATGTATACATTTTTTTTAACATTTTCTCACATTTTATGGACTAAACAAGATTAATCGATTATCAAAATGCATCGGTCGCATTGACTGATGCTCTTTAGCTACAGATTTCTTCAAAAAGTTAAATTAGTGATCGGTGATGACAAAGTTTCCTCAAAGACTCTTTTATGACTCATTAAGTGTATCTACATCTACACCAATTACTGCAGCAATTTACAAAAGAAACAGGAAGTACATGTAAGGGGAAGTTATGACATCACTCTTGATCGTAGCGCAACACCAGGTCAGATGCAATGACATGGTCAGCTTTCTTCTGTCATGGGTAAAAGTCCTGGCAGGTTTTTAGTCCAGCTATCTGACTTAACTCCTTTAATCAAGTTTGCATCCTGTCCCGGAGTTACTGTCATTCAAATGATAGTAATATAGATTATCATTGATAATTGATCCAAATCCAAAGTTATGTAATTTAGAAATAGTGAAGAAATTGTTTTAACTAAGTTTTAAGTGCAGAAACTTGATGACCATAGGAAAGTATTTGCATAGCTGCAACTTATGTTTTTCCGACCTGCAATTTTATATAAACAAAGTAGCTGAGACAGCTTACAGTCACTGAGAATCACTGAACTGCCCAGCAGGAAGAACAGATTGTGGAGCAGATTGTTTTCAGATCAACAGTGTCCTCATCCTTTTTGTTTGTCTCTACTTTTTTGTGAATCCAAGAAAAACTGACAGATCTTTTGTTTTGTAGCATAATACAATGAGAAATCAGAATGTACCGTCCCTAAACTGCCCATGCCTTCAGACACTGGGATAGTGCAGGCTGGCTATGTGCACCCATCTTTGTGCAGTGTTGGATTAGAAGAGACACTTCCTGCAGGCTGGCTGAGTCTAAGCCTTGTTTACTCTGGCACCGTCTTAGCCGTAGACTCAAACCATCATTAGACACAGTGAAATGACTCCACAGAGAGACTGAGCTCCAGAGAGAGAAGAGAGAGAAGCCCAAGAGGGAAAACAGTAGGAGGAGGAACAGCCCAGAAAAAGAGGGAGGCTACTCCTGAAATTGTCTGGCAATAGACTGAACCGGATGACTGCAGCAGGGGGTGTAGTTGGAACCAGGAGGTCAGGGCGTGCTGTGGTCAAACCCTTTTTATAAATAAACAGACAGATTGGTCTAAAATAAACAGAAGTCGCTCATGTCAGCGTGCAGCAGATGGACGTATAACCCCCACACAGGAGGACAGGACACCGGGCCCTAAACATGGATTGTTGCTGCTGTTGTGTAGACGGGAGACACGCCAGGTCTAACACCCTCCAGGTCTAACACCCTCCCACACAGGAACATCTGCAGAAACAAACCAGTCAGGACTTTTGTTCTTTCTGAGTTATGAGAAGGAGATTTTAGGGGGTGGGGAAAAATATAGATTCTTAGATTCAGATGTGGAGCATGGAGCCTAGATACGGTGCCACTTTTTCACTGACACGACGATCGCGACACTTGACAACAAAACCAAAACAGAAGTCACAGCCTCACGGGTGAAAGCGGTTGGGATAGAAATTGCGCGTGATCATGCGTCACTATAAGTGCACACTTTACCACCGACGACTGGAGGCTAACGTCGCATGTGTTCCAAACAAGAGCAATGAATGAGAGCCACACGGGTGCTAATGATGCTAAGCTCGTAAAAAAAGCATGATTCAGTTAACATTTTGTCTTAAATTATTGAATTGCGATTCAAGATGTTACTTCTTTATAATGCAGTTGTACCTTTCCAGTTTACACGTTTCATTTAGTTTAATAAGTGATTATGGAAATGAATTAAACTCTTGTTTCTCATTACAAATGCACTGTTGTCAAAAATAGCGGTGGGTAAGTGATGAGTGAACACTTACGCATCGGTAATTGTTTTATTATCGAATCGTGAGGGACCTAAAGATTCCCACAGCGAGTGTGGTGTCTTTTCGGGAATGATTGGATGGACGGGTATTTTTTCAAACCTGCACTCTTAGAATTAAAAGTGCTAAGTAGAACCATATGAGGTTCTATGGCTTGTCCTCATAGGAGAACCCTTTTTGGCTCCAGGTAGAACCTTTTTATCAAGCCTGGATCCCTTTTGAAGGGTTCCACCAAGAACCCTTTTAAAACCCTTCATTCAGGAAAGGGATGTTAAAGGGTTCTCTGCATCAAAATTAACCCTTGAAAAACCCTTTCTTCGGTAAAGCAAATGGTTCTAGGTAGAGCCTCAGCCCTTGTAGAAGGACCCTTTTGGAACCCTTATTTCTAAGAGTGTGGTTGTCAAACTGCTACCCAGTGTTTTGCTGATGTAGCAGAAAACATGGTCAGCAGCTGAAAAAATCCTCCCTCACTCATTTCTTGCTACGCAAACGCTGCCTCACTCTGCTGTCACAGGTACAGCGTTAACACCATCAGACCAGAGTCTTGTTACAGGAGTTTCCTGCGTCTTAAGAGCAGAGCCATCAATGTCGATCACGTCAAACTGCATTTGAATTTTCTTTTTTTGTTGTTGTTGCAATAAATGGTTCAATTATAATGAGCGTTCCTTCCTGACTGAGTGGTACATCAATGAAGATTAGACAATTGGAGGTTATGCTTCTTTATTCTGCTGAACATGGTTAAAGTGTATGTCACGTCTTGTGTGTGTGTGTGTGTGTGTGTGTGTTGAATAGATTATTTAATATTTGTCTAAGACATGACATGCCAGAGCTTTTTACCTGAATGTGTTTTTTCTACATGAAACAGTACATTGTGATTGTGTTATTGCTGAGTTATCAAGTCTGATGTGGGGAATAGAAATTGCCCTCATGAAGTTTTTATGAGTGGAAATGCATTATAGTGCTGTAATAAATAGCACTGTAAATAGATCAGTTAGTGAAATGGCTGACAAAATAACTGGCAGCTATTTTAATAATTGATCTATCGCTGCTGCAAGACTTCTGCCCATCCCTTTATGTGATTTAGTATGTGATATAAAGAAGCCCTGCTGACCGTACACGGTGCATGTTTACATGACCTCTAACCTGCTACTGATGCTGTGATCTCCTTGTTTAGGTAGTGAAACATTTTTCTGTATATCTGTTCATATACGTTTAAGTCTCTGCCTCCCCTACAACTAGTGGTAAAATGATAAAACGCTTAATAAATGATTATTCTAACCATACTAAATACAGAAAGAAACCCTTTTTTTTGGCTTCAAACCAGGAGTTGTTGAGTTTGTGCTGTAAAAGAAAAGACTGCTGCATTTATGGCCCCCCTGCTATCAATCTCTGTGTAATCATTTGCACATGGCTTTTTTGAGTGCACTTTTTCCGTTAACCTTTTGTGAAGTTATGTCCGTCCTCTCTTACATTATTACCATCCTGGGCTGACGTACCGTTGAAATATGCAAATTAATCAGTTAGTCTTAATTTAATGATATAATCCTCTGAGTGTGAATGTTTATAAAGGCTTAGAAACGCAGCAGTTGTGTGTGCCAACGTTTTTTTCCATCGTTTTCCACATTAGGCTGCTTCATATTTATTCACACAGAGGAACAGTAACAGATTGACAGCGTATCTCACCGTGTCTTGTTGTCTGAGAGAAACCAGGTTGCTCTTTGATTACAGTGTGTTCATCAAGATGTCGTGATGACCATTCAATATTAAATTTACCCCTCTTGAAATGAGCTTTATGCCCCAATAAATCACTTAATTTATCTTTAAGTGAATCCGTCACGTAATTTCTCATGATGCTAAGGTGCAATTTTAAATGTATTGTAATGTCTATGGCTGTTTAATGTGTCCTTAAATGGGCCTGGCATATATAGTTTTGTGGATGAAAGTGTAATTTCAAAATCTCTTGGCTTTTTTTAATCTGTATATTTAAGTATCTCTGTTTATTTTTGTGTTATTTTCCCGCGGCGCTGCCCGCCCTCACTCAAAACTAAAGAAAACAAAACATAGAAAAGCAACGTTGGAAAGGCAGGATAATGAGAGTGAGAGCCGGAACATTTTCTACAAAGACTTCTTGTGATGAAAACATGCTCTAACAAGCACAGTCATTAAACGTGCTGTTGGTACAAGGATAACAAACAAATACTGGCTCTCAGATTTACTAATTAAAAAGGTAGAATTATTGGAATGTCTCCATACAAAGAGAGTGCAAAGACAAACTGCTGTTTGTCAGAGATAAAACGCTGCCACTATGATGTGAGGAATGACACAAATTTAAATGATCAGAATGTGCTACTTCATTTGGTTCTTAATGAAAATATGAAAAAGTGCTAAATCTGAATGATCATCGTGGTTGAATCTTTATTTCTCCGTAGGATTTACCTTGATCTGTATTTTCCCATTTTAGCTTTTTGGGGACCTGCTCTGGGTTTGTCCCCATTTGCTAAATTGGTGTTTGCCATAAAGTTATTTTTCAATCTATAGTGGTGGCAGGGGTGCACCTGCTGCCACATGCAACAGAGCATGACTGACAGGTGTGGTACACAGGGCAGAGAGTTGAAGAAGATGGAGAGAGAATGGAATTGCATGCTTCTTGAGGCTTTATTGTATCAGGGACAGTAAAAAACAACAAAACAAGGGCCTTAGGGTAAGGAAAAAATGCGCTAAACCACTATATAGTTCACGACTTGGCTCGACTCAACTCTACTCAGTTTAGTATAATTTCCATTACTATAGTACCACCTCAGACACAAACTTGTCATGAGAAAAGCAGTTATTTTCAGCTTACTGAATCATTAGAATCAGTTAAAAGTCCCATATTATGCAAAATCAACTTTTTTTAATTATTGTAATCCTTATATTTGGGACTCTGGAGGTCCTACCAGTTGCCAAAGTGTGAAAAAAGACGACTCACTCATGTGTTTGTGGTCCTCCTCGGTCTAAGTACAGGAGATAAAACACGCAATGTTGACTTCCGCACTCCTTGGGACGTCACAAGGCGCAAAATTCTTGGAATTGTTGTTTTCGCGGAGCTCCGCTTTGTCCGTAGAACACACGAGAGTGCTGGCGAGGGCAACGGCATCTGAAAACCGGAAGTCCGCAAAGTCTGCGGAAAGTTCTATTCTTGGCTCCACAGTGCAGCACAGAGTTCTACACAAACTTCCAGCCTCAGAGGATTTAACTGTCCAGTGGATACATGTTATATAAGACGGCAATGTGTCTGCTAGAGCCTGCAAATAAGAGATGCTACTAAACGGAGCGTTCTGAACAGGGCTGTTTTGACAGGGGGATTGAACTGCTGTGGCGCTTAATCCTTATGGTATTTTGACCAAAGCATGTCACAGACATGTTCATTAGGACACCAGGGAACTAGTTTAACTTGGAGAAATAGGATATAATATGGAAAAAAGACACAGTCACTGATACGGCAGATACGGGTTGCGATTCGGCTCACGATCGCCAGCGTTCAGCAATGCTGTGTCTAATTAAACCAGACTCCTGTGTTAAATATTGAGATTTTAGAAATGTCCTTGCCAAATGTTGAATATTAAACACATCTT
This sequence comes from Microchirus variegatus, assembly GCF_963457635.1. Classification (NCBI taxonomy): domain Eukaryota; kingdom Metazoa; phylum Chordata; class Actinopteri; order Pleuronectiformes; family Soleidae; genus Microchirus; species Microchirus variegatus. Next base: position 5,730,237 of record NC_139808.1, on the reverse strand, counting down.
TTCAGGATATTTAAGTCTTTTAACCGTTCTACAGTTCTGCATTGTTCAGTTTGAGTCCTGTGTCGGACGGCGCACTCGTGACTCTTCTCGTGTGGAACCTCGCCCAGAGCAGGTACCAAAAAAAATAAAGCACCAGATATAGAGTCAAGCTGTATATGGGAAAAGCGCCAAAAGACAGCTTGAGAGCACAAGGGAAGTAGTGCTGCAAATAGTGCCACACTCAGCTTTACAAAGAAGCATCAGAGCAAAAACACTAGTGGGAGATCCAAGGTGTATTTATTCATTCTGAAACTGTGGTGGGACAAATAAAAACATGGCACACTGCCACAGCTTAGATAATCTATGGAAAAACTGACTAAATAGTCAAATTCAGACAGCACAATAAAACAGTTGTGGTAATGCTGAAGCATATAACTATGAATAAGGCTAACAGGAGTTATAATGTGGACCGTGCATGACTGCATGGCCATGATGTGTTGTGTCGCAGTGATTAATATGTTGGTCACTCACATGTGACTTCAGGCAGTGTAATTTGGATGCTAATGCCTTGTGTTGAGCTTAATGCTTCGTGTTCACTCTGAGACCATTCAAAAACAGTGTTGACGTGTCTGTCTCTGCCTCACTTCTGAGCTCGGCTGACCAGCTGTTGCTTCCCGCCAACACCTCGACACACCTTGTTCTTGTCGATCTGCAGCGGGGCCGTCAGCTAACACTGGCCTGGTTCATTACGACAGGGGAGACGATGACCCAGAATCCAGTTGACCTGAGCGCTTTAAATCAAGGCTCCACGGGAAGAAATAAATTCTCTTCCTAGCCTAGTGCCAACTAGGACAAGTAATCCAGACAGAATAAAAACGTCCTCTTAAAGGACGCCTAGGGAGAGAGGGATGGAGGAGGGAAGACTTGTTAGGCGAAGGAAGGAAGGAGTTAAAGCGGTGGCCTTGTGATAAAAGATGAGTTGTTGCGATGGAGCAATTTGCTTTTGCATCAATTATTGTACAGGATATTTGCTGTTTACAGAGCCGTACAACAAAATCCCAGAGTGACACGTGCCCGACCGAGATCTGTCAGACCTTTCAGTCATAAGACCTAAGAATATGGGACATTTAGATTTAGGCTCACATTAGCATTGATAACAATTGCCCTTTCTCCTATCTTTGAGTTGTGGATTAAGTCCCTTTCGTTGCTGCACTTGTAATTCAAACCCCACAGTTTGAAATGTGACAAAAAGATGTCATCATGATCCACAAAAAAAAGGCTGCACTGCAGCATCACTTTTTCCCCAGAGTCCATGGATCACTCGTCATTTCTGACAAGGCTGTTTCAGCGCTGTGAAGGGCTTCCAAATCCTGATTTAAATGAATCAAGGTGTGCAGGAAAGGTGGCAATTGTTCTCCGTTTATATTTGAAACGGATGGTAATTTTGTGATGGACTGGACTGAGAGCTGAAGATTTTAACTCAATGTTATAGTTTTTTTGAGCGGAGGCTGCATACATAAATGTTTTAAAAAAGATAATCACTTGATGATGAAACGTTAGCTTGTGAGATTGATCATCACATCACAGAATGATGATGATGATGATTGAAAATGTACCTGAAGATTTTCTGGCTGTAGCTCGCATCTCTTTTAATGTCTAACCGATGGGATGTACTGTAAGTGTGGGGAGTCGCAGTTAGATTCCAGTTTAGTTGAGCAGGGGGATGAAAGAAGAATGGGAAAATCGCACAAAAACGAACCTGGCAAATCAGACTCAGATCGTTAAGAATAAAACCCACGCTTTTTTTTCAGTGAAGCATTCATGATTGATGATTAGGTGAATTGGTCACTCTAAATTGACCATAGGTGTGAAAGCGTGAGTGAATGGTTGTTTGTCTCTATGTGGCCCTGCGATGGACTGGCGAGCTGTCCAGGGTGTGGAGGATAAAGCGGTAGATGATGGATGGATTGATGGCATTCATGTGACTTTAACAAAGAGTAACATTTTAATCAGTAAGCTAGAAAGGTGCTGGATGCCGTTGCATGGTTTTATATTACTTTTGTGCAGAGCCTGTGTAGTTCCTTGTCTTTGTGTTGAGCTAAGCTAATTTACTCTACAGAGATGAGAGTGGTAATATATCTGTAGCTCTTGTTTAAAACTGCAAAAAGTGCAATATGGATATTTATGCTACTACTACACCATTCTAAATATTCAAAAATAGTTAATTATACCCTGCTAATAATGTATAAAATACTATATGAAGCTGGGTCTTGTCTTCATACACTCAAGAGTTGGCTCTTTGTGGTGTTGCCACACGTTGCATATTTTCAACATGAAACATCCATTATGACATTTTCTTCAAAGTAAAAGGTGCGAGTCTCAAACCACATGTTTGTGTGTGTATGTGTGTGGATTGCTTTTCTGTTGATGTGCTAAGATGCTGCAACAGCTGCTGCTGCTGCTGCTGCTACTGTCTCTGTTTTCCCCCACTTCTCTGCTCTCCTCTGCCACCAAAGGTTTCCTTTCAAGTCTCTTTTTCTGTTGAAGAAAGGAAACGGCTGCCGGGGCTAGGGGCTGCAGAGGGAGTCCAAAACAGACAGAACATACAGTCGCTGAACAAATAATCCTATTTGAATTAAATGCTGATTTAGTAGAGTCTGAAATCATACAATTAGCATTTTCATTAAGTCTAAATTTTGTATTTCTACTTTTAAAAGCAAAGTCTAATGGGGGAAGGCCATGGAAACTTTACAGATTAAATTTAAAGTGAAACAAGATGATGCATTATTCAAAGATTACCATTCAGAATACACTGTAGAAAACCGTGTTTCATTAAATCAATGCGATACATCAGCATATGAAAGACATTAGAGCTATATTAAACATACATAATGTTTATAATATTGCAACTTGATGCAAAATAACGTCAAAATAACGTCAAACTACGGTGTAATATCGTGTGTGTGTGTGTGTGTGTGTGTGTGTGTGTGTGTGTGTGTGTGTGTGTGTGTGTGTGTGTGTGTGTGTGTGTGTGTGTGTGTGTGTGTGTGTGTGTGTGTGTGTGTGTGTGTGTGTGTGTGTGTGTGTGTGTGTGTGTGTGTGTGTGTGTGTGTGTGTGTGTGTGTGTGTGTGTGTGTGTGTGTGTGTGTGTGTGTGTGTGTGTGTGTGTGTGTGTGTGTGTGTGTGTGTGTGTGTGTGTGTGTGTGTGTGTGTGTGTGTGCGTGTGCTCCTGGTTCCCCACACACAGACCTGCCTTCTGTCAGTTTAACACCACTGTTTGACCAGGCCTGGGCTCATGTGGTGGCTAATTGTTGCAGTGGTCAGAAAGGTCAGATGTCGAATGTCAAAAACCAACCACATCCTGTTTTATTAGCCTTGTGCTGTGTCAGAAGCCTTTTGTGTGTGTGTGTGTGTGTGTGTGTTTTCATCACATGTGGCTTGAGGTTTAAAGACGTGCCGGTGTATCACACGGAGGACTTTAAAACATTTCCAAAACAAGCCTCGGGATACGTTTAAAGAGCTTCTGTAATTGTCTTACTTAGTTAATTAATGAGACCTGGGAACACGGCAACAATGACAACATAAAGCAGGTCGATCATAATAATAATAATAGCAGTTTTATTATAGCTTAGGCAAAGGCAATTGGCAAAACTATTCCTTTTGTGATACTTAATTAAATAATTGTCAAAATCCATTAATCAAGCCCACACACTTGCCCACAGCAAGTTTATGTGAAAGCATTACCTAAAACATCTTGCAATATGTATGTGACACTTATTATCTTCTGCTGGCACAAGAAGAACATAATAACATATGATGGTGCTTCGTTTATATTATGTGGAAACAAAATTGAAATTAAATTATTTTGGGAATTGTAGAGGGGAAAATTATCAACTCACAGTATTAAAACCTTAAAGTGTCCAGTTTCTCAGCTTGTTTTAAATGAATGTTTTCTTGTTTTTTTTTTCTGTGTTAGGAAAAGGAATTGTGTTGGTACCATTTAAAGTACCAAGCCCTGTGTTAGTGCTGAACGATTTAGAAATAAATGCCTAATTGCGATTACTTTGACAGGAATTGCAATTGCGAAGTACATTATTCTCATTTTCATTCAAAAAAACATATTTAAAATGATTATTGTGTGATATTTGTGCAGATCTGTGACAAACAAAGTTGTTTCCTTCACTCTGTAGAATAAGATGTGTATAGATCAAGACCATAATTAACCTAATATGATATTTTGTCACACATTTTAGCTTCAAAAAACATTGCGCCTCCTGCGATTTGAAAATTGCAGTACGTTTAACATTTTGATTAATTGTTCAGCCCTAATCTGTATCCATCCCTTTAAAAACTGACCATTTGATCCATGTGCTCTATGCAGGACACATTTCCCCAATGCTGTATACAGAGCCAACAAGAGGTTTTTTTTTAATTATGGAATTATTGATCACTTACGTCAAAAATAAGTCGCCTACCCCAGCTTTTTTATTCCTGCAATGATAAACATGCTGATCCTTGAGATTCATTTGTCTTTGCTAGATCTCTTTAAGAGCCGATTAGCATGTCATTAAATGCAACACACCGTCAAGCTGTCTATTTTACTCAAAGAGACGACATGTACAATCAATCGATTTTCTCAGAGTGCAGTGTCCCAGATGAAGGCGTGCACCGGTGATGGACAACAATCAACAATTACTGCGCTGCTTCCAAAATTATGGATTTGGTTTAGTCTCTGATGCCCTTTCACTGTTGTGAGCCTCAGTAATGAAATCAGAGCAACTGTGCAAAAGCCTTTATTGGTTCTGCCAAATTGCAGAACGGGAAGATGTCAATTATTTCCATTTCAGGAGGCCGTGTTGCTCATTTTGAACATGAAATCGTATTAAGCTCTCTCATTGCAAATGTCTTTGCAAAACAATCCCACTGGAATCGTCCAAAAGCTGCGTATAAAATATACCAGAAAGAGAAACGTTGTGTAACACTTAGTGCAGAAACCCTGTAATAAACTCCTCCAATGTTTCACTGTAATTGATAGTGAAATTGTCTCGTATACTTCACTGCCGTGGAACCAGGTGGGAGATTTAAGACCTCGGTGTGATTCAAGGTTCCTGCCGCGAGTGAAGTGCTTAGTATCAGCGTGCAGTGAATGATGGGCCCCGTATCGCCGCTACGATAGCTGTTACTGCTGCTGCTGCTATTTGGCCGAAATGGACTCACTGAGCTTTTTAATCAGCTTGGTCCGCCTTTTGATATTAGTGGGTCATTATATGAACCGGTGGGAGCTGGAGACATGAGAGCGAGGACTTAGGGGATGCCACGGTGGGTTAGGGTGGCGGTTGGAGAGCAGAGAGCGAAGGGGACAAAGTTTCATGCACTTTTGATGAGGCCACTGTTACAGAAAGCAGGCATGTGTACACACACACAGTGCATACAAACACATGACATAGGGGGGTTTGTACAACTCACACAAATCCACACACATAGATACAACACACACACACACGCTCTGTCCGACACAGTGGACCATTGTGTGTGACACTGCAGCCACTGTGTCTCTCCGCGTAGAGCGTCCCGACACAGCGCACGCCTCCTCGCACCTAAATGTCACGCGGTAATTCTGACATTACTATGTGATGCAGAGTGGAGCAAAGTGTGCGTTCGTCCGCGTGTCGGCTCATTAAGTATTTTAATATTCTACATCGGTGTGAGCGAGTGTCATCGGGGTTGAAGACTTTTGGACGCCAGACACGTTGGAGTCAAAAAAGGATAATGCTCAGCTGCAATTAACATTCAACTCTATACTTTGTTTTCAGTGCTGCACTGTAAGGTTAATTAACATGACGACGAAGGGGGAAATAATCACAGAGCTCAAATGTGACATTTTCTTCTTCCACAAATATTTATATATATATATCATCAATGACGATGAAAAAAGGAGCAAGCCTACAAATTACGTTTTTTTTGCACCAAAGTGTTGCTGTCCGACTCAACAACGTGGCCGTGTGTCTTTGTCTTGTTTGTCTTCGGTGCCAGGCAGAGACTGATAACAGCATTCACTCGTCTACTCGTAACAGCAGATGATGTACTGTGAGGGAGGGAAAGAGGCGACTGTAAAACTGTCACCAGCAGCAGCACAGGAACACACAGGAACACACATCGACTCTTTTGTGGTGAGCTGCAGATTGACAGCTTCATAGTCTCCGTGGGTCGGGTTTTACCTTACCTTACCTTAGGTCCTGTCACTGTGTTTTGTTCTTGTTACATTTCTACACGTTAGACTTTCACAATAGGATGAATCGCAGAATAACAAATCCTTAACTCTTGAGGAAGAGGTAGAAATAAGTCTCATTTAGAGCTTCAGGTACATTAGTAACAAGGAATTATATCTCGCGCTAGAATAGAGACACTGATTCTGTTCCAACTATATTTTGTAATTCAAAGAAATTAATATTAAAGATGTTTTCAATAGGTTTACCTTGCGCTACTCTCATGAATGGGTGATTAACTTTCTATTGACTCTGTTTAACTTTTCATGGATTTTTCCTCACAGAGCTCCAGATGCCTGCACCTCACCATTTAAACAGTACTGCATTAACAAGCAGCTGACCAGGTGTGACATTAATGTATTAATCCATGAGTCGGATGCTTTATATAATATTTACATCACAAGCAAAAACCAAGAGTGTGAACAAGGCTTCACCAGCTATTTCTGTTGCTTTATGTCAACTTTTATCAGTGGGTGATGATTTCCTAATTGTCACAGAGACAGATCCGGTGACTGTTGTTGTGCATGTAGGAGCTCAGTTATTTCATTAGTGGCAATTATATACGGCATTCAATTAATTTGATTTGGTCTGTTGTCGTTGAAATTAATCAGAAAGTTTTGCTGGCTGTTGTGCATGTGGATAAATTTCCAAACATTTGCACTGACGCAGTGAAAATGTGCAAAATCACGGGCATTTGATATTAGTAAGAGATGTTGATGAGATCCTGCCCGTGTTGTATAATATGATGTACTGTGGTATGATGCACTGTGCCGTCGTTATCTGTAAGTGAGCTGCCAAATCACTTCCAGTAATGATGTCATTATTTGAATGACCTCAATCTGTCTGGTTTTAAAAAAATATTAGTGAATGAAATTCAATGTCAGCGCTGCCACACACACACACACACGTTACACACACACACACACACACGTTTCACACACACATGACTTCAGAGGACATTACATTGACTTACCTTTATTTCCTGGAGACTTACTCTGACCTTAACCATAACTACTACTGGTCTAATCCTAACGCTGACCCTAAAGGCCACATTATACTTATATAATGTATATATAATTATATATAACTACAACTGCGTAATGTGTTATCCCACTGCGTAACCACGGAGACCCCTCGAGCCTTCATAGTTCTCCGTCGTGGTGCCGGATACGCACTGCAATTTCCCGCCCGATCAGTAGGGGTCGCTGCGCAAGGTTGTTGTGCTTCTGGCTACAGTGAGCAATGGCGTCCGAGAGAGAAAGACTGTTGTTGTTGTTGTTGTTGCAGCTGAATAACATTGAAACACAGATAGATTAGATTTAGATACAAAAATGGAGACGTGTCCGGAGGTGGTTTATACGTCCACGTAATGTACCGAGACTGATGGCAGGCGAATTTAACAGTCTTATTGGACCGACGATTGGACATGGACGAAGAAACCCACTTCAGGTACTTCAGGAATCTCGGCTGGCAAATTTTCATCAGGGCACCCACCACATGCCCGTTGATGCCGCCCAGAGACTGGCTGAGGACCAATCGCAGTCCCCTTGCTGCCTCGGTTGTCCCTTGATAGAGTGATGGACACTTAAAAAATATTTCATGCACCCGGAGACGACGGAGAGGCTCTCTGACGGGCTCTCCAGCGACGCAGAGGACTCTCCGACATAGAGCACTTTACGCAGGAGTAAAATTGGGCTTTAGATTAGCCTAACCTCAGCCTCACTTTAAAACATGTCTCCACTTTAAAATGTAGTCATTTATGTTATGGGGAGTTGATTTTTGTCCCCATAAGGAAGACAAGTCTGTATATTGTGACTGTGTGAACAGATTTAGGTCCTCACAACATAAGGAATACCAGTTACCTACACACACGTATATATACACACACACACAATCTCACCAGTGAAACTCTTTCCCACATTTAAGCATTCTGAAGACGGAGAGCTCATTCCACTGTGAGTGATGGCAGATAATGTGTTTCATTTTCTGTCCGTTGTGAGTGGAAACTCATAAACTCACACTGACATATTATAATTGTCAGTGATGAAAAGGAGGAAATTGATCATAAAGATCCAAATGCTCAGTGATAGAACCTTAGGGTCTGTCCACACAGAAATGAGTTGAGGTGAATCTGCGTCAGCTTTTTATTAAATTGTTCTGTTTAATCCACACGGAAACGGTGTTTTGGGAGCCCTGAAACGTTATTTTTTTTCAAAACATTTCAAATGCAGCCCTTGCGTTTTCATGTAGACGAGTACACTACTTTGGGAAAACAACGATGATGTCATAGTCTCACATCGTCTCTCTTGTGCCGGCGTTCACTGTCTCGATCTTTGTCGTCGCTTTCGTAATCATACACTTGTGTTTGGAGAGTGTTTGGCAGTGTGCCTCCTCAGGCTGTCTTTAGTTACATTCAGTCCTCAGGAGTGAAGCAAATAAAAAGATGAACAGTGAAACTGAATCGTAAAAAAAAAGGGGAAGAGAAAACAAAACGTAACTTATTTTCACAGACACTATTTTTACTTGAATTAAAAATACAGATTAGTGGTTGTTCTGCACACTGAGTCAGCTGCAGTGCACATCACATGTACACTTCTAATCTGTCCTCAATGCGTCTCGGGTGTATTTACACCTGTATTTACAAGTGGTCAGGGGACAGATAGTTGTGGTGTGGTGTGGTGTCTCTATATTTTGTATTCAACAGTATCTTGATATTGTAGCTTAGCAGATAATTGGTCTTTAGAAGTGTGAGAGACATAGTTGCGTCACTGGTATAATTTGTCATAACAAAGCATTTTGAATCAGAGACAAACATAAAGATCTGGCACTAATTGTGTCTCTGTGCTAGTGTTTTTCTTTTTCTTACACAGAAAAACTATTTCATGATCAAGTTTTGACCCAGAGAATCTGTATAAGATTTTGGCAGTGCCGTTTTTTTTTTTTTTTTATCCCTGAAAATGTGAAAAACAAAGTGTAACATTCCTATCTGCAAGCAGAGAGAGCTGATTGAGGTCAATCTGTGATTTGCTGCCCTGGGGAGTGGCTGCGATATCACCAGAGGGATTATCGTTGCTCAAGTTCCTCGTGTTTCACACATCTCCGAAACTCTGTGTCTTCTGCCTCCTGCTGAAGACGTGATGTCCTGAAATGCTATGATACACGAAAGCGTTTGCGCTGTTCAGAGAAGCCAAATATCATTGTGTTCTTCGCCAGTTGTTAAGGCTACAGGAGCCGAGACTCCACAACGGTTCGCTGAAAACATTTGTGGTTTGCCTCATCCGTCTAAAAAAGCAGCTACCAGACGACGAGTCATTCAGATAAACATCAAAACTTCTTGTCTCATTGCGTCCCCTGAATAATGCATGTTAACAACCTAAGCTGGCAAGACATGATAAACACTGAAATTACTGCTAGGCTTTGGCCGCAGTGTTTTTTCCGTGAGCAGTGCATCTGTGTCATGGAACAACTTGCATTGAATTTAGACTCACGTGCTCATCAGGTTAGAGCAGCCACACGATCTCAGGTGCTTCACGTGTGATTGAGCTCTTCTTCAGAATAAAGCTCTCACCTTTTTTCTCAGTGGGCTGATGTGTGCAGCTCACCACACAAACAGACAGTGAAGATGATCTTTCCCCACAGTTTATAATGTTTGTGTATCATTTAAAAGTAAAAGCAGTGTTTCTCTATGAAGACTTTGATTGTGAAATATTTGCATGACCTTAGATGCAAGGTTTCACACTGAAGAGTTCTGGTATTTAGTTAAAACAGTATTATATTTATGGCCATTTTAAAGGCAAATCCACTGTAAAACATAACAGCAGACATGTGTGAACAACGTGTGAGGTCATGGACCGCATAGGCAGCCAGTTTGGCTGAGGCTGATTTAATGTCAACACTTTATATTAATATCAAATTCACCATAGTGTCAAATAACAACATATTTTATCCCCAAAGTGCTAAGCTTTACATAGTAAAGCCTGGTTTATGCTCACACATGGTGCCCGAGATGCGGCCCTCGGGAGGTGCCGCATGACACTCGGAGTTCACAGTGATGTTGTTTCTGGCGGCAGCACCAAATGTACTTTGGCGAGTATAAACCGGGCTTCAGAGTGTGCAGCCATCTGCTTTAGCTGGTTAGTTCCTGTTGAGGGAGGGTGAGTGATGGAGAGGTGGAGGCAGTTGTATGAGAATAGTGAAGGTAATTGTCCATTTTTTTCCTTCACTTAAAAGGTTATGTTTTCTGTGTGGATTACTAAAAACTACTGAAAAAGTTTATTTATTTACTTATTATTTACTATGTTGATTTAATGTGAGGGTCAGGCTAAAGAACAACATATTAAACTTTGAAGTAGATGCAATTTTAAGTGTAGATTTTTTTCCCCTACAGCTAGTTTTTCAACGTTTTGTTCCC